>NC_143562.1:64479545-64791590 GCF_054136105.1 Typopeltis vanoorti | reverse complement strand
GGCATCTGCAATGCTATCACTTTTTCCAGCAGAAGACTAGATCCTCCGTAGCTCAGTCGGTATAGACGAAGTCCTTTGGTTGGAAAGATCTGGGTTCGATTCCCATGATGTGAGGAATCTTTATGTGGTCTCTTTCGACTAAAGGTAAGTTAGAGGGATTTTTCACCCGGAAACTCGGGATTTTCGTCCCTCAGAACAGGCAAAACGATTCGTGAACACACACGGATCTGCAGTCATAAAAGAAAATACATACTTAATCACTCACTAGGAGGACTCAACCAGTCCTAAGGGACGGTGGATGAACGGGGGGAACCCATACCAATAAATAAATAAAAAAACAAAAGCTTCACTCACAAAACCCAATGAAGTACAGGAGTACCTCATTGGGTTTTGTGATACGGCTTCCAGTGACGTCATATATGAATTACTGACTAACTAAAAAATCAGCTAACGCCTTTTTATTCCCGTATATACGGGAGTAGGCGAGGCCATTTAGCCCTATCTAACTTTTGGAGACTGAGTGGGCAGTTCAATCTCCACTGGTACCCAATCAGAGACAGATGGCCCAAGGCTATCACTAATTAAGCGGTACTCAGTGAAGAGAGACGGCTCAAATGTGCCGCCATCTCGTGGTCTCTAACCCTAACACAATATATTTAATGTCTGAAATACTGTGGGTTCTACGGTCGATTTTCTTGAGTTTACAGGACGAAAAACCCGAGTTTCCGGGAGGAAAAACCTGCTTGCCCGTGCCAGAGATCGACTAACTAATCGATTTTTAAATTAAATTAGATTTAATTCAAGCTTACATTACATGAATTTAACGCTTTATTGTTATTACATTCAGACGTTCACCTGTTATTTCTCTCACTGGAATACTGCTGCGAAAAATGTAATGGGACTAAATGCCGTGTTAGTGAAATAAAGCAACTGACATAAGCATTATCCATAAAACAATATTATTTAAAACAAATAACCTTTGACGTTCTTTAACTTTGATAACTTAATTTAACTTGCATTTTAAAATTTTTATTTATTTATTTATTTTTCATAACTACCGCTACCAAAAGCTATATAGTCGTCTAGATTAGCTGTACCCTTTTGTAGAGACGACATTAATGCATTCTCAGTACATTTTGGAAACTGGATACCTTAATATTATAACGAGAGTTATCTTTCTACATTATAGTCAGCATCCTCTTAGCTGAGGACGTGACATTTGCCCTCGATTGTTCGAATTCATGTGGAATGCTAGGAATCAATAGAAAAGTCCCTTTCAGCTTTATATGGAGGCGGAAGGATTTCTATTCCCAGAAGCTTAGGTACTTCATCACAGAAAACAAGCAAATTGGCCATAGGGTACACAATTAACAGACTTGATTATACTTAATGCCTACTTTATGATGTTCTCATATCTCTACGTTGTTCCTACCGAAAACAAACCAAATATGATTATTCCATAGATAAATCTATGTAACTGCAAGTTGTTACAAGTACTGATATCATAGGCGATCAATACTTAGTAGTACTTCATAGTCATATGCACTGGTCAACTCGTCTTGAAAAGGCTTACACTAGATTTTTACATTGATTTTTACAACTAGTGGCATATGATGAAACTACTGTGAAAGAGAGAAATCTATTGTCCCATTATAATGAATATATATATATATATATATATATATATATATATATATATATATATATATATATATACGAGGGTGGTCTGAAAAGTTCTCGGCCTCGACCATAGATGGGAACACTATCGGCAAGATTTTTTTTCTAAGTTGGTACATATCTGCCATAAGCATTCATGTGAAATTGCAAGTCATTCTGTCAAGTAGTTTGTTTTATAGATCTGTCTGAAGCAAAAATGTTGTCTGTATCCCTTGAAATGGATACAATTGAGTATCGTGCGGTTATAAAATTTTTTGTAAAAGAAGTTTTAACGCCAAAAGAAATTCATTCGAAGTTCATAAAAGTTTATTGGCGCTCTTCTCCTTCGTTTCCGACAATTAAGAAATGGGCTGCCGAGTTTACACGTGGCCGTACCAGCCTTGAAGATGATCCATATGAAACACCTCCAAAAAGTGTAACAACACCAGAAATCATTGATCAAGTCCACGATATGGTATTGGATGACCGGTGAGTCAGAGTGCGTGAAATTGCTGAGACTATAAGCATTTAAAAAGAACATGCAGGATATATTTTACATGAAGAATTGTAAATGAAAAAGCTTTGCGTAAGACGGGTGCCGCGCTTGCTCACAGCAGATCAAAAACGCACTCGCATGAAAATCTCTAAACGCTTGGAGCGTTTAACAAGAAAAAAACTGATTTCATGCGTCCATTTATTACTATGGATGAGACTTGGATTCACCATTACACACCAGAATCTAAACAGCAGTCAAAACAGTAGACAGAAGCCGGCTGTTCAGCGCCAAAGAAGACAAAGTCGGTTCCATCAGCAGGAAAGGTCATGGCATCGGTGTTTTGAAATGCTAAAGGCATTTTTATTAATTATCTTGAAAAGGGTAAAACAATAACTGGGGAATATTATTCCGATCTTTTAACCAGAGTAGAAGAAAAAATTCGTGAGAAAAGACCCGGTTTGCAGAAGAAAAAAATTATCTTTCATCAGGACAATGCACCTGCCCACAAAGGTGTTTTAGCAATGGGAAAATTAAGGATCTGCACTACGAATTGTTGTAACATCCACCCTATTCCCCAGATTTGGTTCCCTCTGACTTCTATCTCTTCCCAAAACTAAAAGTCTTCCTTGCTGGTCAGCGTTTTTCTTCGAATCAAGAGGTGATTGCAACTGTATAGGGCATTTTGCAGATCTTACTGAGAACCACTGCAGGAACGGGATAATGGCGCTGGAGCATCGCTGGAATAAATGTATTAGTCTTAAGGGAAATTATGTGGAAAAATAAAAATAATTTTGAAATTATAAATTCGTTTTTTCATTGTTATGCCAAGAACTTTTCAGACTATCCTTGAATTTATATATAGGGTGGTTCAAAATTCCGCGTACAAACTTTGAGGGGAGGTAGAGAACATCAAAATCAACCATATTCACATAGGAAAGCATGACCGGAAACGCCACCCGAAAGTGATAGGTGACGCTGTTCTCCAGCGCTCCAGGTGAGCAATTGGGGTTTCCTCATTCAAACTTTCGACGTCGTACGAATAACATGCGTCGTTTTACGAACGCTAAGGTGACAGCCATGCACCTCGTTTGCGGGTTAGCTGACGGTAATGGACGAGCCTCTGTACGAATATATCCGAAAGGTACCCAAACAGACCTGTACCCCATCACCAAATGTTTGTCATTTGCATCAGAATTTGTGTGACTATGGATCATTCAGGGATCCTAGGACATTTTTATGCTCATTATGAGCATAAAATTTAGGAGTATGAAAATTTTTATTTTCATACTCCTACAGCAGAGACAAGCACACGTGCTGTTGCCTCTGCTGTAGGAGTATCTCGATCCAGTGTATTGCGCGTTTTGCACTCTGAGTCCTTACATCTATTTCATCTGCAACAGGTCCAGTTACTGATGGTCGAAGATTATTCTCGAGGTGTGGAATTCACGCAGTTGTTTCTGCAGAAAAGTGCCGTAGACCCGGATTTTGCAACTTATGTTTTGTTCACGGATGAAGTTTCATTTACCCGCGAAGGGGTCTTCAATCACCGCAATGCTCATGTGTGGGCCCATGAGAACCCACACATTGTGCGATCATATGCTGCACAACGACGCTTTAATGTATGGGCAGGTATCGTCGCTGACTGTTTAGTCGGCCCATACATGTTACCACCCCGACTGGACTCCCAGAAGTATCGGACCTTTCTGGAAGAAGTTCTGCCAGATTTACTGAACAATGTGAGTCTTCCAATGACTGTGCGTCGGCAGATGTGGTTCCAACACGACGGGGCTCCAGCCCATTTTGGCATTTCTGTGCGTCAGTATTTGAACAGGTCCTTTGGGGCTTGATGGATTGGGCGTGGTGAACCCGTCGCATGGCCCCCACGCTCACCTGATTTATCGAGCATTGATTTCTTTCTGTGGGTGATCCTTAAAGCCATGGTGTACGAAACGCCTGTTGCCTCTGACATGGGCCTCGTGGCAAGAATCGCTGCTGCTAATATCTGGGAAACTTCAGGAATTTTCGAAAATATAAGGCAATCAATGCGTCGTCGGTTTTAGGCATGCATCACTGCTGATGGTCGTAACTTCGAGCACCTGATGTGAAACCATATTATGTATTCAACTACTATTGAACTGTCCAGTTACAACTAATAAAGTTTTTTTTTTACACTACTTACTGCCTTGTGTTATTTCTGTATCTTTGTGTCCCTGTTAGTACCTTTCGGTGGTGTTTCGAGTCATGCTTTCTTATGTGAATATGGTTCATTTTGATGTTCTCTACCTCTCCTCAAAGTTTGTACATGGAATTTTTAACCACTCTGTATATATATATATATATATGTATGTATGTAGAAAGTATTTTACCTTGGGTATAATAAATGTTAAAAATACCAAGCAATTTTAAACCTGACTTGCATCACTTGCAGGCACAAACTTGACTTGTTTGTCTGTTTGCTTACTTGGGAAATGGAGTAAAACCAGGTTTAAAATTGCTTGGTATTTTTAACATTTATTATACCCAAGGTAAAATACTTTCTACATTTATATCTCCTCCAGATTTTTATTTAATAAGGTTAAAACACCTTATGGTAACTTGTTCTGGTAAAATACTTATTAGCTCTGTATTACTAAATCTTGGTATTTCTAGCCTTGCTCCTACTGATGAGACCTCAATAAAGGTCGAAACCAGTCTGGGTAGTGGCCCCTTGCCTTTAATACAAAACATCATACATCCCCTCCTTGGATGGATGTATGATTTGTTGGCATTAAGGGTAAATATTAAGATTAGTGATCGGAGCTTATGCCACCTTTACCACGAGTTGCCTTGGTCTTGCACTACCTGTAGGATCAGCTAGACTTGCATCACACACACACACACACACACACACACACACACACACACACACACACACACACACACACATATTATATATATATATATATATATATATATATATATATATATATATATATATATATATATATATATATATATATATATATATATATATATATATATATATATATATACTACACACACATTACGTAGCCATTTGATCAGAGATACCCTCCTAATACGCGTTGATCCGCTGTGAATCTTCAAACCCTCTGAGAATCAGCTCCATCATGTTCCAGAATCATATTACAGGTATTCTGGCCAACCTAGTTGATCGAGTGGATAGTGTACCAGTTTTCCAACCAGTAGGTTGTTAATTCGAATTCCATTATTGCCATGCAAACTTCTGTGAATACCTTAAGAAAGCAGATCACTATCCCGCGTATAGAAGGCCTAAATTGGCTTAACACTTTCATTGCCAAGCTGAAAATTGGAATTTCGTGTGGTGGCCAAATTTTTTTTATTTTTTTATTTAGTTAGCGATGTCAACGCGATAACGCGTGATCGGCCGTTTGGTGAGAACTCGCATCGCGTGATCGCGCGATATCGTTCATTGCCAAGCTGAAAATTGGAATTTCGTGTGGTGGCCAAATTTGTTTTATTTTTTTATTTAGTTAGCGACGTCAATGCGATAACGCGTGATCGGCCGTTTGGTGAGAACTCGCATCGCGCGATATCGCGTGATTGGCAATGAACGTGTTAAATATGTTCATATTGGTAAGATATTTCCCGATTATCTAGCCTTTAATCCCCTTACGGGACTGAGGTATGATAGGTTTAGAGCCTATCATAGACATGGTATGATAGGCTGTAAACAGGGTATAGATACTCTGCTGTAGTATTGTATTATGATTTAATTGTAGTAATCGTAGTAAAATATGAATATACGATTAGATGATTGCTTGGGATGCTAAGAAGAGACAAGCATTTGTGGCTATATTAGGGATGTAGAGTGTAATATTAAACTCCGGAAGGAGAGAGCGAGGTGAGGTATGAAGGAATAGTGGTGGTTTTTCTGTAGAAGGTATGGATGGAAGCTGCAAAGCAGACGATGCCCTTTACTTTTAGCGGCATCCTATTGGGTTAAATAAGTTGACGAGCCAGTACATTGAGGTTTGCATGCTCTTGGTCGAGGATATGATGTGTGTCGGTAAGGGACACCACCTTTTTATGAGCTTGTATTTATTAACTCCTTTAGCCGTATTGTTGTTGGAAATAGGAAGAGCGCCACTCTGCATTTCTTTCTGTAGTCCAGATTTGAGTGCATTCCCACAGCATTATCAGATAAGAGGAGAAGTTTCTACCCGTGTAATTACTTTGTATATACTTGTTTGCGAGCGCGCTTAATGCCGTTTTTGCTGATTTATGGGATCACAAATTCTGTTCAGAATGAAAAGATCCCACGTGTCTTCCAGAAACTGATTCTAAAATAGGTTGAAAATGTGGCTAGAAACAAGTATCTGACTAAAATAGAACCTACAATATCTATGCATAATTGCATCGAAGTCAGGCCATGGCTGTTTGAAGAACAGCCATGGCCCGCTCTTAATAAGGTTTAGGACTTCCTTTCGCTGTGATGACTGCAGCAGTTCTACGCGGCATACTTTCCATAAGTGTACGCTAGTGATCAATGGGCATTTTGGACCAATCTTCCTATAGGCACGTAATGAGATCATGGACTGTTGTGGAGCGGATCTCCTTTGACCTCACCTTACGCTTCAGTTCATCCCTCAGATGTTCATTAGGGTTGAGATCAGGGCTATGTGGAGGGCATTGAAGTGTAGTGATTTTCATGTCCTCAAAGCACGCAGTTACAGCAGCAGCCTTATGACACAGTGCATTGTCTTGCTGAAGGATACGAAAGTCAGTCCGTAGAAATGCCACGAAGTAGGAAACATTGCATTGTTCAAAATACTCACACATCTCTCGAAGTTCATTGTTCGTGGCACCACAAACAGAGGTCAGATGCCTAACCAGGAAAAACAGGATCAAATCATCACACCACCACCTCCGAAGTTCATAGTTGGGATGATCTGTCGCTCCACAACACGGCTTTCCAAGTTTCCACGTCCTACTGTACACGTTCTTTTCACCACTGAAGACGACACTGCATGTTGGTTCGGGGGAAAATGCAAGTAAATGCTAATGTGTGTGGTTTGTATTTTGTGGTCCTACAATGGAAATCCGAATTGTAAACTTCAGTTCTGAATGTTTTTGTGCAGATTCTTGTCGATGCTCGAAACTCTGCATTCAACTGTCGGCCGATGAATGGTCGTTTTTACATGTTATCCTTTGTAGCATCCTGTGATCATGTTCGGTGAGTACGATGGCTATTCCACTGCAGGTAGCTGCAGTTGACACCCTGTGCTTCTACCTGAGTATGGTATCACTGATTATTGACCTGAGGTGGTGCAATCTGTCAACAATTTGCTGAGCACATAGGCTTGCAACATGGCATCTTATAATAATGCCTCTTTCAAACTCCGTCAGTTCCTTTTCCACAGCCATTTAATCTGAACAGTTGCACTGACTTGTGAGCATCCTATTCCTCTAATTTATACCTGCTACAAACACGTGACTAGTTACATGGCACGATGACTCTTGCCTATGGGGTTGTCAGTTAACTTCTTTCCAAGCGGTGTATGTTTAGTTTGTATGTTTGATGAAGGAATTCTCTAATTGTACTACCTGGATCATTAATCACATAATTTAGTTGTTTCTTGTGCTCTGGTGTTTTTAATTGCAAAATTTTGCGATCTGCTGGTGACCATTGTGACCGTTACACAATGGTCACCAGCAGATTATTATTATTATTATTATTATTATTATTATTATTATTTCGGGCAACTCCAAGGAGTCTACGGACTCATCGAGGGAGGCCCTAACATCATGTCAATAACAACTATTCGACATTCACACAGTATCTATCATACCTCGCCTTGAACTCATTCACGGTCGTAGCAACCCACAACAGACTCTGGCAGCTTATTCCACTCATTCACCACTCTCCAAGTAAAAAAACCTAGCTCTAACACCTATGCTAACCACATTCATGCCCAGCTTCCATGTATATGGCCCCAGTCCTCCCACCACCAGTCCTATGCTCTGCTCAAAAATATCTTCTGGATTAATCTTATAGAACCCCTTCAGTAATTTGAATGTCTCAATCATATCACCACTTTTCCGCCTATCGACCAATTTTTGCAACCCACAAATCTTCAACCTGTTCTCATAAGGTTCATTCCACAGACCTGCTATCATCTTGGTCACCCGTCTCTGGATCCTCTCCACATCCTCTAAATCAAGAAGAAACCCTGGCGCCCATAACTGGGCACAGTAGTCTAGATGGGGGTCTTATCAAGGCTCGATACAGAGGAACAACAACTTGTTTGTCTCTGCATGTTAAAGTAGTTTTCAGAAGCCAAGTGATTTGATGAGCTCATTTAGCCACTTTTGCAATATGCCCCCTAAACTTCAATTCCCTATCTACCAACACTCCCTAATCCCTGGCCTCATCAGTCTCCTGGAGTACGGTTCCATCAATGTGATATACTGCTGCTATTCTTTTCAGCCCAAAGTGCATAACCTTACACTTTGCCACATTAAATTGACATCCATTTTTCCTATCCCAGTCCTCCAAACTATCCAAATCATCCTGCAAAGTTTTGACATCCTGTGCACTCACAATTGCTTTACCTAACTTTGCATCATCAACAAACAAGTGAACACTTCCTCTCAAATCCTTTCCTATATCATTGATGAACAAATTGAAAAGTAGTGGTCCAAGAACAGAGCCCTGCGGCACACCACTAGTCACAAGCCTTCTTTTGGACTCAACTCCTGAATAAACCACTCTCTAGTATCTCTCCATCAACCACCCTCCTATTCATCTCATCAACCCTATATCCATCCCCATCTGCTCCAGTTTACTGATTAGAGTTCCATGTGCTATCCTGTCAAAGGCCTTGCCAAGGTCCAGTAGAATCACTGTAAACCCATTACCCTTATCCAGTTCAGCCCTCACTGTGTTATAAAACGTGAGCAAAAACCATGTTGTCCCCCATACAATATCCCATTTTCATCTATCCAATCCTGTATTCTTTCCTTGACTAATTTCTCCAAGACCTTGACAACGATTCCTGATATGCTAATCAGTCGGTAATTTACAACAGCAGTCTTGGAACCTCCTTTATGCAGTGGAACTATTTTCCCCTCTTCCCCCCCCCTCGGAACTAATCCAGACCCGAGACTCAAATTAAACAAAATGGTCAAGGGTACTGACAATTCTTGCCGCTTCACGTACGACACGAGCTGGTATACCATCAAATCCCACAGATGTATTGTTATTGAGGTTATGCAATAGACTACTCACCTCCACTTCATTCACCACAATTCCCGTATAATCTATTGGTTCATTCTTTTCTGCAATGTCACAATCTGGATGATATATTCTTGCAAAGTGCTCACTCAGTAACTCAACTATATCAACTTATTCAGTTACCTCCCTACCATCGGCATCCTTTAAAATCATTCTGCCATATACATTTTTTCTTTTACTTGAAACACATCGAAAAAACGTTTTAGGATTCTCTTTAGCGTGCATGGCCAATGTTCTTTCGTAATCCTTTTTTGCTTTTCTTACCACACTCGTTACCGTTCTGGCCTGCGCTTTCTACCGTACATGTGCCTGCTGGTCACCTTTCTCATTAAATTACTCCCATAGTTGTTTCTTTTTATGCAGCTCAAGCTTAATGGTGTTATGAATCTATTTAACCCCTACTTGATTTATTATTTGGACTCTAGGTATACAATCATTGCTTCATGCAAACACTTCTTAACTGCCCCCCCCATGCACTATCAACTTCTAGCCCTTGTAAACACAAGGCACTGAACTAATCAAACTCCTAAGCTTGTCATACTTACCAGCTCGATAATTCTACATGTACCCTGTCTTAATTGTAAATTCCACACCTTTAGTCACCTCCCAAGTCAAGACTCTATGATCACTCTCACCGGAGATAGTTATCCCTTAATAACCGCATAAAATCCAATTCCTTCCTCTCATGTGTCCTCTCCTCCTTCCAATCAATGTTACCATAGTTGAAATCTCCCATAATAATTACCCTCTTTCCACTCATTTCTTCTATTTGCTTGTGCATGCTATCTTCATCATCTTTTCCATCACCTGGTCTATAGCAGCACCCAATTGTATATTTTCTTCTGCTAGCCACAATATCACACCAAATGGCCTCAAATGTGCTCTTTTCTCTATCCTGCAATTCAACTTCTATTCTCCTTGGCTGTAGCTCATCAGCTATCATCAACAATACTCCTCTCCCCATTTTATTCTCCCTGTCATTCCTGAACACACTATACCCATCATATTCAATCCCACTAGCTATATCGTCTACAGTCAGCCATGATTCACTAGTACCCATAACCTGTGGTCTGGAAGGCCAACCATGGCCCAAAACTCTTCCTTCTTATTCCTAATACTCCTAGCATTAGTGTACACGAATTTCAGACCCCCCCCCATACTTATTTGTTGTACTTATTCGCTCGGGCATATTATACTCATTCATACACTCAACTGCATCCCTAAGGTCTGTATATCTACCCTCCCTTAATAAATCTAGTTTCCCTGATTCTGCACATCCACTTCATTCAACAACATTTTTCCTTACACCGAATCCATTCAAATGCAAGCCATCCATCTTATATAGATCCTTTCGCCCATCGAGCTCGCTCCACACGTCCACAAATTCCACACCACTCGTTATACATAACCCACGCATATGGTCATTTGCAATTATGGCTCTCATTTTAAACACTTCACTGTCATACCGCGAAAAAGACTAATCATCCTAACTCTCTCACTCATTTCTTTTGCTACCTCAAACAATTCATTCAGGTCCTCTATCATTTCCATTTTATTTCCTTTCAAATCATTCGTACCTGCCACAACAATCATTTCTTTCACCCTTTCCTTTTGCTCTCTAATAGACTCAGTTACGTCTTTGATGGTCGCACCAGGTTGGTACGATTTTGTCAAATCCTCTACTAACACACCTCATACTAAAGAATCTCCATACAGCACTCTCTCCTTCATTTTGTTGAAGTTCACACTCTTACTCTTATTTTTCCTATCATACTTTTTATTATTGGCTGGTATTGTCAGTAGACTTTTGTTCATATGCTCTAGCTGCCGCTTTGCTCTTTGTATCGCTCCGCTCAACAACGCGATCTCACTCATAGCATATATCTCATCTTTTTTATTTTCTGTTAAACATTAATTTGCTCTGTATTCACACCCTTACAGTTCTCTGGTACAACCTCGCCATTTCTTGTCATATCACTATTTTTTCATTCTGAAGTTTGACTAAAATATCACACTCACGACCTGAAATACACTTTAATTCCTCATTTTCCTTACCTTTTCGACACACATTTACACCAACCGCACTCCGCAAAGCGTACATTTCGCAGATAGTACACTGAATAATCTACTTTATATTACAGTTATTGAATAAAGATGGCGAACCATTATTACTACCCGCCATTTTCCTTCTTACGGAAGCCATACTCACTTCTATCGTATTTTATCAAATTAATAATTGAAACACCAAAAACACACAAACAGACACACTAAGATATGCAAAGCAAACAAAACTACGTAATATTCAAGTAAATCTGTCAATGATAACTTAAAATAACACTTATCAGGAGCTCTCAACGAACACTACACACTACGAATCCCTCTAGCGGCAACCTCCAAATTGTAATAAAGAATCGTATTACCTTAACAGTCGAAGGCACAAAAGGTTTGATTGGACTTAGAGCTTTGGGACTTTCATTGTCAGTCTGTTGATAGCAACAATTTAATCATTAAGTATCTATAAATTTTCATTACTACTTTCTGTAATTACTACCAGCAAAATTGTGGGGACAAATCTCAGAACAGTTTGCTTCAGACATGGACTTATTGCCACATTCGAGAGTACAAAATGGGAAAATACAATCTGTTTTTTCCAGTTATCTTCTGAAAAATTATTTTATTTTATTTTGGACTGAAACAAAGCCTGGACTACTCCTGAAACTGAAGATTACATCTGCAGTTTTGTAAAGGAAAGTCAGTTCCAAGCCTTCTTTTTTCTTTGTTTCTAAAAGGAGGACAATATACATTTACTATTTACTGCAGGATTTAAGCTGTATTTGATATGTATAAATTGCTATGCAAATTAGCAAGGAAATTGTAATTTGCAATTGTAATAGTATTAATCACAAATGTGATTATCTGCAACTAATATTTCGTATAAAACATTTAGAAAAAATTTTAATACTCATATATTCTTTCGAAATAATCAATCACTTTAATAGTCACATATATTAAACATTTGCACGATGCTTAGATGATCCTAATAATTAAAAAAAATCCCAATAAGATAAGAATAACTTACATTACGATATCTCGCCTGTATCTGACGCCTGTGTTATATACGAAAGATGTGTAAGAAAGAATCCATTTCTTATCACTACATGAAAAGTAAGGATCGATCCAATCCCCGGTGTCTTTTTCCAGGTTATAAATATTTATTCCTGTATAGGTTTCTCCTTTCTGTTGTTTCTCTTCTTCTTCTGAAAAGATTTTGTCCTCCAACCAGGGGACATTAGTTAAGGCAACTTCTTGACGTTCCGTAACATTAAACTTTTTATCACTGCCCCCAGAGGGCTTGTCCACAGAAACAAAGTAAAAAGGTATCTTTAAAGTTCCATTGGCTATCCACACCAATCGAGCAGAAAATATTATTTCATCCGATTCAAGCGTTTCCTTAATGAATGTTCGCAGTAGCCCTGTAACACAGAAACATATTCTTAAAATATATCGGTTTATTCCATTTCTAAAGTATGATGATATTCATTTAAATAATAAATATAAAGAATTATGAAATGATGTATCTAAATAAATAATAATAAAATGAAATCATTACAATAATTGTGTTGTACTTAAAATTATGAATAATTCATATCAAAATTTAATACAAAATTTTGTTTCTTTCAATGTTTTTGTCTAGGTACTTAATTTCTGTTTATGACATTTAAATGAAAGAATAGCAACCATTGTAAAATTAAGAAATTAGGACTTTATTATTTATTTTGTTTAAATTCTTCAAAATTGATATTATAACGAAAAAAAAAGAAAGGAGGATTAAGATGTGAGTAGTTTTAATCTTGAAGTATGTCCCAATCAGAGTCAGTTTCTCGAGTCCATTCTTTTTCTCGTATTATGATGAACTTCGCGGTCATAACACATATTTTCATCCTTCTGGATGCTCATGTAATAGGATAGCATACCCCTGGTATTAATCGGTAGTTTTACTTCCCACCCTTATTAAAAAAAGTATTTAAATTCATCCCCCTTCCCTTGACTGGTCGGACTGGTTTCGTTTCGAGGTCACCAGTAGTGACGTCACACCCACCTGATAGTAGACGTCGTAACTTCATTTCCAGTGCACTTTTGATGAGGGGCTGGCAATGTTCCCCTCAGTACCGTCGGCAGGGTGTAGCATAGAAGCAGCCTGCCTCACTGCGCGGCTTAATAAGGGCGCTCGTTCAGCCATATTGCGGTAGGCGCCGTCGCTACGCTAACAATTCCTGTTAGCCTACGCTAACAATTCCTGTTAGCGTAGCAAGTGCGGAAAGAAGTTCTTGCAAGCTTAAACTGATTAAACATTATTTGCGAACAGCAATGGCCCAAGAAAGATTGGTTGGTCTAGCAACTATATCGATAGAAGTGGACATAGCTTATAATTTAAATTTAGAAAAGCTTATAAACAGTATTTAAATTAAGGTATATTAAATCCCACATTGTTTTAAAACAATAAGAAACTCAAAGATTGGAATCAGAGAGTTTCATGCCGAATATAGTATAATAAACTATAAAAGTATCGGCGACTACTACGGTTTCTTATTCGGTTTTAAACCAATGTGGGATTTAATATCCCCTTAATTTAAATAATGTTTATATCGCCGAAATGAAGCCTATTGACTCTTTAAGTAACTTAATGGGTGCACCTTTTTGACAACTCGTATAGCAGAGTATATAAGTTCTTTTCGCTATACCCTTTGGTATTGATTTCGAGTGTTTTGAGTGTTAATTGCGGTCTCGCGATAGTCTTTTAGTGTGATGTATTTTGTGTTTATACACTATACGGAAATCCTTGAGATCCTGCTCAGGTAAGCATATATTTGAATATTTTAAACATAAACAGTTTAAGTCCCGATGAGTTTATCCAATCGTTGGATAAGAAGCTGGCGCTCGACCTCCTCAAAAAACTGTTGAAGAAATTTGAGGTAGAGTGGCCAGGGTTTCTAAACCTATATTCAGCGACAGACGACTCCACAGAAGGGGACAACTCAACACCAGAGGAAGAAGGGAAGACGAACCTGATAATCTCTGCTCCCACTCCAAAACATGATACAGAAACCCATGCTCGGAAAAAACGTAAAACAGCAGAGACTCAGATAAACGAGGGGGTGGAAGAAGATATCTCCAACACTGACCTCCCCACACCCAACAACGAAAAAGTTCCTCCAATTGTTCTACGGGAAAAAACGTTGGACGGCCCTTAGGCCTATTATGCAAAACCACCAAATTGCCTATTCATGGGCAAAAAACGTAGACGGCGGAGTTAAAATCCAGCCTGCCATAGTAGGCGACTACAGACGCCTCACAAAAACCATGGATGAGTCAAATATTAAATATCATACTTACTCCCTGAAGTCGGAGAAAAACCTAAAAGTTATACAGGAGAGTAACAGAAAACATCTGCACAGATGAAATTACTGAAGACCTCTGCCTCCACGACTCCCACCTGTCAAGGTTAGCAGAATGCTACGGGATGACAAGAGTCCAATGCCCCTAGTACTCGTTGAGATACCCAACACACACAAGAACATATACAACTTAACGACGATCTGTGGTCTGAAAATCACAACAGAACCACTAAGGAAAAGAGCCTCGTCGGGCTAGTGCTACAGACGGAAGTACGGACACGCACAGAAACTCTGCAGAGCAGACTACAAATGCCTCAAATGTGGGCAAAACCACCCCACAGCAACCTGCTCAAAACCCAAGACTCAACCAGCCAAATGCGCGAATTGCGAAGGCCCCCACCCGGCAAATTACAGAGGCTGCAGTCACTACCCTAAGAATAAAACAGACAACAAAAGGCAACAGATCTCTCAACCCTACCCACAGGCACCAGAGTTGACGGCTCCCCAGTTGCCTGACACCCAACAAAAGACAACAAAATACCAGCTCTCACAAATGGAAAATATCAACAGTCTGGAAAGCCACCGTCGAAGCAGGACATACCCCGAAGTAGCCCGCTCATCCAAAGATATCCAGCAGGACCAAATTCTTCCAAACATGATAACAGTCATCACAGCCTCATTGGCAAATATGCTTCAAAACTTCAGTAAGTCAAACCTTCACCAAACTCCACAAAAAGATTTCTAAAAGAAACTCAAACCATATTATCAATGCTTGTTAATGAATAAAACTAGATTACTCCCAGACTCACTACAGATCGCCGCTTGGAACGCCAATGGCCTAAAAAACAAGACACTGGAGCTTCGAGAATTCTCTCACAGATACAACCCTGACATCATCCTAATTATTGAAACTCATCTAAGACCTGCAGACAATCCAAAACTGAGAGGCTACACACTATATAGAAATGACCGACTGGACTACAGAGGTGGTGGTACAGCCATATTTATCAGGAACAATGGAATATTCATCCCTCCCCAACCTCCAACCTAGAACTCGCCGGTGTCGAAGTCCACACAAACTCAACTGGAAGACTTAAAATCTACGCCGCCTACAACTCCCCCGCTAAGACCCCTATTTTCTGACGCCATAAATGAATCCATCAGCGTCGCTGGAGACTTAAACTCCAAACGTCCCTCCTGGAACAGCAGAACCACAAATAAAAATGTGCGTATCCTCTTCAGCTACACAGGATTAAAGAACGCTGTCGTAACATGACCCACTGAACCAACCCACCGCAGCCCAACTGGCACAGCCGACATCCTAGACATCGCCCTCCTACACAACATCAAATACCGGCACAGCATTCAAGCACTGAACGAATTATCATCAGACCACAACCCAATCCTACTTCACTTAGGGAACAAAGACCAATCACCTCCCCCCCAAACCTCCGTTATCTTGGAGAAACTTAGGAAAGTGCCACCAGAACACATTGGTCCGGTTCCCCTTATAAAAGCCAAGGAAGAAATAGACACGGCAATAAAGAACCTCGCCAATCAAATCAATAAACCCATACAGCATCCACAGTATCCACGATTACCCACAAACAAAATCGTCTCCCGGAAGAAATCATGGACTTAATAAGGGAAAAAAAACAGACAAAGAAAAAGATATCATAACACTCGTGCTCCCCAGGACAAAACAGCCCTCAACAGATTAAATAGATCTGTCAGAGAAGCTCTCCAGAACCACAGGAACTAACAATGGGACAACAAGCTCACCTCCATCTCCACAGCAGATCATTCCATATGGAAATTCCTAAACAACCTCAGGAACAAGCGCAAATCCCTCCCCCCCCTCTGCAAGCAGAACAGCACCTTGCATACACAGATGCTGACAAATCCGAAGCCATAGCAAGAAACCTGGAGGAACATATGAGAACCTAAACATCAACCATGTATACAAGATCCATCGTGAAGTCAGGTTCACAGTAAATCGTCCCGATGTCAATCCAAGCCCTATAATGCCTACCTCACCTACCGAAATAATCGGCATCATCAGCTATCTCAAGATCAAAAAAGCCCCAGGTCCTGACGGCATCACTAACCAAGTCATCAAGGCACTACCATGCAAAGCCATAGCACATCTGGCAAACATCATAAACTCCATCCTCAAATGGCAGCACTTCCCCCAGTCATGGAAAATAGCTGACATCATCCCAATTCACAAATCAGGCAAAGACCCACACCTACCTGAAAATTACCGTCCCATCAGCCTGCTATTCAACTTAGGGAAAATAGCTGAGAAAATCATCCTCATCAGACTCCAAGATCATGTCAACCAACTACATATCATTCCACAAGAACAATTTGGCTTCCGTCAAAATCAGCACCACTCAACAGATCCATAGACTGGTAGAATACATCACCACAGATTTAATTTGGAATCAACACACTGGAGCCGTCATCCTGGACATCTCAAAGGCCTTCGATAAGATCTGGCACCAAGGCCTCCTCTACAAACTTATCATCGCTAACCTTCCACTAAACATGATACACATGATCAAACCATACCTCTACAACAGGAGGATGCAAGTCAAAATCAATGAAACAGTCTGAACCCAACTGAAAATCCTCGCTGGAGTTCCTCAAGGATCACTGCTAGCCCCGATTCCATATAGATGTTGAGAGACATCCCTCAAAATCCTCTCACATCCACCATCGCCCTTTATGCAGATGACATGGCTATTCTAGCCAGATCTCGCTAACCACATCTCGTTACCAAAAAACTACAAGACACCATCCTGAATCTAGAAAAATGGTTTAAAGACTGGCGACTGCAATTAAACCCCCAGAAAAGCAAAACGATACTCTTCACAAGAAGACGAGCATCCCCCAAAGGAGACATCACCCTGTTCAACTCTAAAATTCCCTGGAAAACTGAAGCAAAATACCTCGGAATACTTCTCGATAAGCGATTATGCTTCAACAGCCACATCAAGAGCACAAAAGTTATCGCCCAGCTATACCCACTGATCAACAGACACAGCAAACTAAGCTCAAGAAACAAAATTCTACTGTACAAGACAGTGATCCGTCCCACAGTTATATACGCCTCCCCAGCCTGGAGCCATACCTCCAAGACAAACATCCTCAAGCTACAGAGACTACAGAACAAGTGCCTGTGAATGATACTGGACACCCCGTGGTGATGAACGCCCAGATCCACCGGGACATAAATATCCCCTACATCTCTCTCTCTCTCTCTCCACTACTACGCTCCCTAGCAGAAAAATTCTTTATGAAGACATCTACGCATCCAAACCAACTAATACAGCAAGTCGGAAACTATGACGGTAATGACCACTGGAAACATAAAAGACCGAAAGCCATCCTAACACTCAACGACGAATAACCACTTCTGCCCACTCGGGCGAGCTAAAATAGCTCACAAATCTCTCCCATCACTGCTCCCGAAACAAACAGGGAATATGAAAAGCGTCAAGCTTCACCCTCTGTGCCATATATGTCCTGCATCCCTTTGGTATTAATTTGGTCTAGCTACTCACTGATGAAGCCTCAATAAAGGCTGAAACCGGTCTGGGTAGTGACCTCCCACCATAATGTAATAACAGCATACATTTCCTAGGAAATGTGTTTTACATTATGGAAAATACCAAGAATAGCGATCAGAACTTAACCACCTTTGCTGCGAGTTGCCCGAGTTTGTACTACGTACTTAGACTATGCATTAGCTCACGCTAATAGTCGCCGATACTTTTATAGTTTATTATACTATATTCGGCATGAAACTCTCTGATTCCAATCTTTGAGTTTCTTATTCGGTTTTAAAAGAATGTGGGATTTAATATCCCCTTAATTTAAATAATATTTATATCGCCGAAATGAAGCCTATTGGCTCTTTATATTTACGTAGCTTATAAACAGTTTTATTGTGCGATATCCCCGTAGAGCAAACATTTAATTAATATTATTATGTAATCGTTTTGCATTAATGTTTCTCTTGTAATAAAAACAAAATAGTAATTGGAGATTTTCTTATATTTTTGTCTTATAATCCATCAGGAGTGATATTTAATTGTTTACCTCAGGGCGCGATCTAATCTGGCGACAGCCCTGGTTCCCCTTATCCAAAATTAAGGTGGTTTTGATAAGGTAGCCTAGCGGTGTGTTCAGGTTATTAGATGGTCGTCTCTAGGTTACGATTTTTGTGTCCATAGTTTTTGATGGAGGATGCCATTGTCTCCTCCCTAATCAAAAAGTAATTAAATTCGTCCCTCCAGCTGACGTTTCGTGGTTGCATATTACGTCTCGATGACAGGGCTGTTCACCAATGGGGAGAAAGCCACGTGACCGTGTGTGTGTGTGTTTTTAATAAAATCGTTCTGTAACTATTAGTATGTAAAACTCGGATGATAATTTTTCTGCAAGTTAATGACGTTTGGACGTGACAGTTGTTTGTTTCTGGGGAGATGCCTTCATAGATAAGATGTCGTTTTCTACGGACATAACTTGTTTTGTTTTATTCCTAAATTAGGTACTTTTCAATAATTAGACAGTTCTCTTCTTTAGCGATTGCATTGAATCCCTTAGAAATATACAAATTAATTTTAAAAAAATATTTTACATCCTTTTGTTCTCTGGTGTCATGGTTTTCTTCAGTTTTGAAAGATCTCAGTAAAATACTTCTTTTTTTATTGTTAATATATCTGAACTTATAAATTCTAGGAAGCATGTTGCTTTTTAGAAAATTCAATATTATTTAGTAAACGTCTTAATTCAGGCAGTTATAAAATTACCAGTAAACACGATTATAGATATCGATATTCATTCCAAAATATTCAGTAATTTATTCATATATGGACAGCAAAATTTCCAAGGCAAGTTAATATTTCTTGAAAACAATAGGGAGAGAAATTTGTATTAAAGAGACTATTATTCTGTCTATATTATTCTGCCCCTTATTAGAAAGTATGAAGAACTTTGTATTATTGCATCTTCATATTTATGTAAATGAGATTCGAGTAATCACACTTACTGGTATCCACACGAGGACTATAGTTTGCTAATAACCTTGTAATGAGATTAACTTTTTGCCTCGCTGTTTCAAAAAGCTGAGTGGGTAAATGGACAGAAATGGGATGATAGTTTGAAGACGTAGGACATAGGCGAAGGTTAGTGACGTCATCGATGTAATCCAACAGCTCATCTTTGGCGTGGTCCTCAGCCCATCTGGAACTTGGATCCTAAACAAGATAAATGTTTTTTTATTATATTTCAAGAAACATATTAAATATGAAAAAAGCTTTAATTTAACAACAAATTAATTCATTAGTTCTTTGAGAGAAACAAAATTCGACACTGCATTAACGTAAACTTTGTTCACAGCCTAACATGGAAACTAATATGATGTGTATAATACCATAATTATCCTCACAGAAATGCATATCTTATTTAAAATTCACAGCAGAGTAAACAATGCTTTAAAATGTCCCTTAAGATAGAGGACACCAACTCACAATTAAAACATAATCAAGCCTCCCTCCAGAATGTGTTTCATATTTAAAGTTATCTCAATTTCAACTATTGAGGCTTTTATTTTATACTAAGTGAATCGCCATATACACTGGGAAGTTTATTAGTCATCTCTATTTACGAAATCCATGGCTTTCAGAGACTGTTAAATTCTTTAAATTCTGTCCACGTCACACTTGATGTTGTATTTGCCATATGGTCATCCACTCCCAGCAAAGCGAACTCAAATTTCTGCGGTTCGGCTTGTTTCCATAAACGAAGGTTCTGAAATGTATTGCTGCCAGAAATGCGTATTCTTCTGTATTTGGAGGAAATGCCATTTAGATCTCTTTCTTCACTTGCATCGCAGGTGTTGTTTATTGGCGACCTGAAGAACCTGGTACGTACACTGGTGTCTCTAGAGCAAGGTTTCCAGTGTGTCACCTCTCCTGCTTCTCTCTCTCTGCACGACAAGCAACCAAAGACTTATCGGCCGAGAAATTGTGTGATCGGATTTGAGTTCCTACCGTATATTTGGCATCGGTTGTTAAAATTCTATACTAACACATTAAAATGCTTCTCGAATACTAGCGACTAATCTAGTTGTCACTTACTCTGTTTGAACCTGCTTAGAAGAACTCTGAGTTTTATGGTATGAAGAGATATTGTAGATTCCATCACTCAACCATGCAAGGAATAATTTCTATAATACTGCGTGCAAAAAAGGTCTTGTAGAAAACAACACCTAAAAATAATGATACCCCACCTCAAAAAAAAAAACTTCATCAGTGATCTTAGCCTTAACTCGAACAATGTGCATTACCACCACTTACGGACATTTAAACACCTGCTATTTCTAGAAGTACTTCAAACTGTCTGCTTTCACATTTCGAACTACACTCTGCAAAACCCAGAATATCCTCTTTTTATTCTGTTCTGGCTCAAGATTTTCTTTCTCGACTCATTTACTGTCTTTCATCGTTTTTCAAATTCTGATAACTGATCTGATTATTTGATTATTTATTTCTTAAACTTGATTTTCTGTACTCCATATCTAAGTAGTGAATTTTCTTCCCTTGTAACTTTGATGGCTATAATTCAGACTAGCTTCCCTTCTCTATCTTTTGATGACGCTGGAAGAGAGGCCGATGTGTTTGATATTAGTAGTGATCTTGCGCAAATTTCCCATCGAATAACCACATCACCAGATATTCTTCACCATCTTTCCAAAATCCTGTCCCATTAACTAGTTTCTGTTCCGAATATAGTCTGAATGATATCAACTCTACTCCAGATAACTCAGAACCGTACGTTTCCATTGTTTTACGACACCTCTTTAACTTGAGCCACTTAATATCGTGGCTTTTGACACTTATGTGACGCCCAAATTTACAATTGATTTGCGAAACAAGAAATCTATATTTGCATTTATTTTACATTGCAGCTCGGATATATATATATATAGCCATGAAAAAGTTTGAGAAAAGTCTTTTTTTTTCACTCAACATTATTTGTTGAGTGAAAACAAAACATCTACTACCATCTTATGATCAACCTTTCAGCATTTCAGGTTTCTCTGCGGTCATTCGTTACATGTCATGCTCTTCCTCTCTTCAGACTTCTCCATGCCTGATTACTTGAAGATGCTGTGCTACTTTCGTTCATGTTCTTTCTGATGTACATAAATCACCTCACTAACTTCAATCCTGTTTCTACTGACCGTCAACTCCACTCCCCCTCTTTTCATTTGATAAACGGTGTAATTTTCCTAAGCATCTCAAACTACAGATTTCCACCACCACCAATGTCTTAAATATTGATCTTTTGCTATATTCCAGTGGGGCGGGGATAACTTTGTCAATTTCATTGCATCTAAAACATAGGTATTATTTCGTGCAAAATATCAGCCTTCATCTCCTCTTTCTTTTAATATGAAGTTCTCTATGTAGGATACCATAATTATCCTCAGCTAACTCACACTTCTTGCCTTTCCTTCCATAACCACATTATATCCATAGTCTCCTCCTTTTCCAAAGGGAAAAAACACTAAAACAATAGGCGGATCCATACCCTTTTATTCTCAAACCACGACTTCTTACCTATACAATTTTGAAGACTATATAAATTCCAAATCTACCCAACCTTAGAATAATTCTTACATTTTAGAGTGTGAACCACAAGCACTTTCATAAAATGTTTAATGCCACCAACATAGTGCATTTCGGCTCAACCGATGAC
The DNA here is from genome assembly GCF_054136105.1 of Typopeltis vanoorti. Taxonomy (NCBI): domain Eukaryota; kingdom Metazoa; phylum Arthropoda; class Arachnida; order Uropygi; family Thelyphonidae; genus Typopeltis; species Typopeltis vanoorti. Next base: position 64,768,993 of record NC_143562.1, on the reverse strand, counting down.
TCCTCTCGAAGATTGATTTCGGTTACTTTCTTATAGACATTGTACCTCTATTATGGTTGTTATAGAGATTTTCATGGGCATTGTTCGCCCAGCTGCATGCTTCATGCTCGCAGGTTATCGGTTTCGTAAGGATTACATCTATTCGGATAAGTGTATGGTTCTAGAATACGACTTGATACTTATGTGGGCTGCTAAATCACATAATCTTCAACCCTGCTTGAGTACGTTATTGACAAGGAAGAATGAAGCAATTGTTTTCTTATCTTTTAAATCGCCTGGAACGATCTCGTTCTATAACACATAATAATAATAATAATAATAATAATTATTATTATTATTATTATTATTATTATAACGGTGTCTCCATGGAGTCAAAAGACTCATTGCGAGAGACCCTACATTGACACGCTAACCATTATTCACAAAATACCTATCATACTTCTCGTTAAATTCATTCACAGACGAATCATTCACAACCCTCCAAGCAAAAAAGTTAAGTCCTATCACCCTTGTTAACCACACTCTTACACAATCTCCAGTGATGTCTCCTCGTTCTCTCCTTTCCTGCACTGGTCTTAAAAAAGTCATCGGTATCAATCCTATAAAATCACTTTAATAATTTATATGCCTCTTTCATATCTCCTCTCCTACGTCTATCAGCTAGTTTTTGGAGCCCACAGATCTTCAATCTATCCTCGTAGGGAACATTCCACAGACCTGCACCAATCTTTATAACTCGTCTCTGAATCCTCTCCCATTTCTTCATTACTAAGAAATCCAGGTGACCAGATCTGTGGGCAATAGTCAAAATGCGATCTTATTAATGCCTTATAAAGTGGAACAATAACTTCCTTATCCCTGCTTGTCAGTGTGTTCTTCAGCAACCATGTAATTTGATGTGATGTTTTAGCAACCTTTGCAATATGCCCTTTAAACTCAAATTCTCTGTCCACAATAACTTCCAAGTCCCTTGCCTCCTCGTCAACCTCTTGCAGTTCAATTCCATTAATATAGTAAATAGCATGTGATCTCATTCTCCCGAAGTGCATCACCTTACACTTAGCCACGTTAAACTGATAGCCATTTACCTTAGCCCATACTCTCAGCCTATTTAAGTCATCCTGCAAGATATCTACATCATCTGAATTGATTATCGCTCTTCCTAATTTTGCATCATCAGCAAACAAGTGGATATTTCATTTCAAATTATTTCCAATATCATTAATGTACAAATTAAACAATAGAGGACCAAGTACTGAGCCCTGAGGTAAACCACTAGTCACCTGCCTACTCCTGCACTCAGCTCCTCCATAAACCACTCTTTGATATCTATCCACCAGCCACCCTCTAATCCAAATCACCATCTTCGGATCCATACCCATTTGCTCTAATTTATGCAACAGAGTTCCGTGTGGAATCCTGTCAAATGCCTTTGCAAAGCCCAGCAGTATCACTGAGTAAGGATTTCCTTTATCCATCTCCACTGTTACTTTATTATAGAAAGTAAGCAAGTTACTGAGGCAAGACCTACCCTTCACAAAACCATATTGCTCCTTATAAAGTATCATATTGCTGTTCCACCCAGTCCTGAATTGTAATTTTTACTAATTTATCCAAAACCTTAACTATCACTCCACATATATTGATTGGTCTATAACAACAACCTCTATCTTGGAGTCTCCCTTATGCAGTGGAATTATTTTCCCCTCCTTCCACTCTATTGGAACTTTATCAGAACTGAGGCTTAAATTAAACAGCCTGTTTAGAGGAGGTGCTAATTCTCTTGCACATTCTCGTAACACATGGGCCGATATGCCATCTAACCCAATGGCAGTGTTAGCATTAAGGTTTTGTAATATACTAAGCACTTCTATTTCGTCTATCTCTAGACTCTCATCAGTCAATGACACATTCAGCACTGCAATATCACAACCAAGATGGTACATTTTTGCAAAATGATCACTAAGCAACTGAACTATTTGATTTGTTTCTGTAATTTTCCTATCCTTAACACTTTTTAAAGTCATCCTTCCATGGTTATTCTTCCTTTTATTTGCCACATAGCGAAAGAACTCCTTAGGGTTTCTTTTGGACTCATCAGCTAGCTTCCTCTCATAATTAGCTTTGGCTTTCCTTACCATACAGGTTATTCTCTTTTCCTGTACCTTTTACTGCTCATGGGAACGCTCTTCTCCTTTTTCTTTATACTTTCACCACAGCATTTTCTTTATCTGCAACTCCTGCTTAATAATATTATTCATCCATCTTACTCCTACTTAAATTCTCCTTCTGACTCTGGGAATACAGTCTGATACACCTTTCTTTAAATACTCCTTGACAATCTCCCACGCACCATCAACATCTCTCCCCTTTAAATTATCCTGCCATAGCACTGCTGAAAGCTGACTTCTAAGCTTGTCATAATCACCAGCCTTGTAATTCCACATATACCCTTTCTTATCATAATATTCAGCACATCTTACAATCTCCCAGGTCAAGACCAGATTATCGCTTTCCCCAAGTGGAGCAGTGTAACTAAATTACTGATTGATATGTTCACCGATGCTATGACCAGATCTAATACTCTCGAATCTCTTGTCCCTTCCATTACATGCTGTTACACCCTGATAACTTAAGAATGTGAAAATTTCAGTTATCATGATGTAACAAGAGAAGAAATAAAAACCCTGTATAGATAACTAAGTAAGCCAGCTTGTTCCTAAGCAGATATCGTTAAGAGCCTTTGAAAGTAACGAATACAAAAAATAAAAGGAAAGAAAAGCATGCTTGCATCCAAGTGAAAAATATAGATGAAATTGTTTGTTGAAGTAAATGAAAAAAGGAATTTTATTACAGTTGTGATATGATAAAATAAGTTTAAGTAAAGCAAAGAAGATTAGTCATAGGATTTTGTATGTGAGAGGCTAGTTTTTACACTTGAAATAAGAGAATAAAGATTCGAGTTAATTCTTAGAAAATTTTGGAAAGGGATTAATTTAGTATAGATGACATAGAGGTTAGCTTAAGCAAAAACCAAAGCTCAAGGTCATAATTCCTAAATTGAGACTTCGTCACGTGTCAGTCGCGTGCACACGGACCACATGATGTTTTAGCAGAAAACGCCACTCTAATTGGTCAGTGAAATCGACTCCAGTAAGGGGGGGGGAGGAAAGGAAATTGAAGAAGGTGCCCGGTAGGGCTCATCGTTTAAAAGGGTTAGGAACCCCCCACGAAGCTTTTTTCCTCAGAGTTTTTCTTCAAGAGTCTTCAAGGTCTCACTCGGTTTTCCTGAGTGACGGGTTAGGAGATTTCTCCGTCCGACACAATAAGGAAACAAAGTGTGCGGGATTTCGATTCCGTGTTCCTATTGTAAGAAACGAGGGACGCCGTTTAGTTAAAAAGAGAGAAGATAATGTCAGTGTGTTTCATCGTCCAGTGATCGTAACGAGAGAAAGAAAATTCTATAAAGGAGTCAGTGCCCACGTGGTGAATTTCACAACCATAGAATAGATGATCCGATGTATGTCCTCGATTGAAGAATGTAAGGTAAAGATTGTGAAAGCCCATCTTAGTGCCAAAAGAACTTAGGAATGATAAGTTATAGAAGAGTTCATCCTAGGAAGGTAAAATATCGGGAAAAGGTAGAAACCAGCGTAGAAGACCCAAGTCAAAAGGTACTGTATTTGAATTGACATGAGATTTTACTGTGTAAAATCTCATGTCAATTCAAATCATATGTAACTAGTCATTGTTCAATTACTGAACAGTTGAAAGGATTAATGAGAATTATACTAGGACTTTAGTAAATGTCAAACTAAAATAAAAATGAGCTTGTTATTATTAATTAATACGTAATTCATGTACCTAGAGATTTATGCATGTACATTGTTTTAATTAAGAGAGTTTTACAGGTCAAAAGTGTGTATTAGCTCAGCGAAAGGATAATTTTAATCCATATTGTCTTAGTGAGAAAATTAGAGTAACTGATTATATATGTCCTAGAAAATACAGAATTATAGCGTGATCAAACCAGTAAGGGGTTAGACAAAGGATCAACTAGTTCTTGGATTATACTTGTTTGTATGTATAGAATCTGTTATGGCAATATGATCACAATTCTCCTGTAGGATCTTAACCTAATACTTGTGTTTAGCTAGTGAAAATTTGTATTATATATTCTGAGTATTGAATTGAGTTTTATTTGATAAAGAATGAATTGTACCATGTTTAGAGTTCAATAAACTTTTGTTCATTGAAAATACAGTTGTCTGAGATTGCCGCTCAATGCACCACTTGTAACAACATACGAACCTAATCACGCGGGGGGTGGGGATATTTGTTAAGTTACGAGATAAAGGTCACGACTGCATATTAGTTTCACACTCAGACATATTTTGGTAATTGCTCCTTGTTTTTCAATTTTGTATCTTAAACTAAATGTCCTGAAAGGTGCAGTATAAAATAAATATTTAGGGATACTAAGGGGAGAAGACGCTTGAATATTTGTATTTGGGTGATATCTCGTATATAAATAAGATTTGGACAAAGACAAGTCGAGTTTCACATGTAAGGATAGTTGAAAGCCTAATAATCATAAATTGGGACACAACAATGCTGTCTCAGGTAGTTATCTCTTAACAACTGTATAAGCTCTATTTCCTTTGTTCCTTGTGACCATTCCTTTTCCCAATCTATGTCCCCAAAGTTAAAATCCCCCATAATAATTACTCGACCTTCACTCATCATGCTAATTTACCAATACATACTATCTACATTCTCCCTTATACCCCTTGGATTATAACAACAACCGATTACATATTTCGCCCTGTTGATCTCTATCTCACACCAAACAGCCTGAAATGAACTGCCCTCAACATACCTGTCACCTTGAGGCACTTCTATCTTTTTTTGGCTTTAACGCTTCGTCTATTATTAGTAAAATCCCCCCCCCCATTCTGTCATCTCTATCCTGCCTGAAATTACTGTACCCCTTACATTCACTCCCTATAACTATATCATTCTTAGCTAACCAAGTCTCGCTAATTCCTATAATTTTTGGCCAAGTTACACTAAGTAATGGCAAAAATTCATCAAACTTATTCCGAATACTTCGGGCATTAGTATACATGAAATATGCAATACTCCCTTCCTCCCATAATCTCCCTGTGTGTGAATTAGCCCACTCTGTATACTGTTAATTTTCTGCGAACAATTAATCCCAAATTCAGAGCGATTAATGAATGACCTTAGTACTATTTACAGCTGATCTCTTATCACCTGCCTACCCTAGCAAATCTCTTTCCCCTGTTTTTGACCGCTTACTTTATCCTTTATCAATAAAGGTTCTAAATGCCAAGCATCCAATCCATTTAAATACTCCTTCCTTTTATCAAACTTATTCCAGACATTCATAAAATAAATATTCAGTTTCATTTCTTTGCAAAAGCTTTTACACAATCTTGACATTTACTATAATTGCTCTTCTGTTTAATTCATCACTGTCAAATCTTGGTAGCACACTCATGATCTTTCCACTCTTGCTCTTTGCATTCATGGCTATCATTAAATCCTTCAAATCCTGTCTCACAGAACATCTTTCGCTACCTAGATCATTCGTTATAACTGCAATAATCTCACTCGCTCTATCTTTCTGCAATTTCACAGCCTCAGTTATATCCTTAATCTTTGATCCTGGATAACACTCCTTAATTACTCTAAGGAGTGTTATCCATCCTTCACACCCTTAATTATAGAATTCCCATACAGCACAATATATTTTTTCTCCTTTTTAACTTGACATCCTTTACCCCCACTGATGCTTGTTTTTGTCTTGATCTTCTCTCACATTCTTTTGTATATCGTTCAGTAGTCTCTGTGTATGTGTTTCTGCACTATTTATTCCATGCACACACTCATTTAATCAGTTACTAAATAATCCGTCATTCTCATTCCTTGTCATTCTTAATCCCCCCATACTTTCTATTCCATAAAAAAACATTAGAACATATTGGAATGCTGCAAGACAGACTATACAATTTGGTCAGATCAAAATTGTAAAATATATTACAGCCATTAAAAAATGTCAGTTCCTTTGTCTCAGGAGAACTTGCACAACACAATTTACTCCACATGCTTCTATCAGTTACATTGGGGTATGGCTGTATAAAAAAGGCATGTTTCCTGTGAGATTGATGGCACCTAACTGTGAAGTCTTAATGATCACTTAAACTTGGGACATTATACAAACCAGATATATCATCATATATTACACTAAAAGTTCGGTGTTTACACGAGTCAATTAATACGGGCAAAACAGTTGACACATTAGTAGATGTGAAATGGACTGCATAATCTTTCGTTTCTACCTTTACATCAGATTCAAGAGGTGATACCATAGACTCACAAGATGATAAAGATGTTAAGTAATCTGGATTGACATCTCTAGTAACTACAAAAAAAAAATGGTTGACTCAGATGACATATCAAAACTAGAAAATAAAGGATTGATGTCATCACTACCCAAGATTTTGATTGGCAGGTGAGAATTAACTGTAGCATCAGAAACTGAAAGGGACAATACACTGGTATGCACACATTCATCTGACAGTTGGCCTTCAGCAACCAGGTCAAGGCCTTTTGAAAGTTGATTTAGATGACCATACTCATTAGGCAAGTCTGACTCCTTATCCTTTAATGGTACCAAGTCATCTATAACACTGTTACTTGAGTTGTCAAATGTTGTTTTTAAATATTTACCTAGTTTAATTTTACTAAGTGGGATAGAAACTAACGTTTCAAGATGCTTAACCTCTGAGAACGATTGCCTTACATTACCTATATTTGGCTTTATGGCCATTTGACTCTTTGTAAGGTTCAGATCTAAGTCCATCACAGGTCTTTTTGACGATTCTCCTTGTTAACTCTTAGTTATCTGTGTTTCCTTCGTTGACTACCGCTTTCTTTGGCCAGACACAATATGACTATGCATGTTCAGTTTCCCTGCTTCATGATGATCATTTCCCGAAGCTCCCTGCTGTGTGCCGTCCACTGAATATTGTTCAATGTTTGAACAACGCACATTGCAGGCATGTTATTCACTGTATTAGGATTACTTTAAAAAAAAAAAAAGATAGAAGATTACATTTATGCAGCTTGACTAATATCACCAAGGGACGATTAAAATCGCCTGCGTTCAAGTATAGCCCATCACGTGCACTACGCAAATAATGAATAATATAATATCATTCAAAATAACAGTTATTTCGGAATGTTTTCTCAACAATTTCTCTTCAATCTTAAATATTAGGTTTTCAGAGTTGTTAAATGAGAAACATCATCACTCCCCTAAAAATGAAACGAGATATTAAATGAATCAAATTAGTCAATAGACGGAAATAAATCTTTTGCCAGAAATTCAGGCACTGTTGAGGAAGTACCAACAATAATAAATTAGCAAATAGTGTTGTTTTAAAAGAAACTTCAATTTTAAGTAGTTATTTTAAAAAATATTCTTAAGATAATTTTCAGTATAATTTAATTTATTTATCGATAATAACCCTTTACAGTATTGTGCTTATTATATAGAATTTTTTTCAGTTATGATTATATACCTGCATTTTCTCAACATCTCCTTTCGTAGGCCAAGGTTTGTGCTTGCACTGGAGGCAACCCTCACCCGCTAGAGGGACTACTGCTAAAACCAACACCACCACTAATACTAGTGGCGCTCTCACAGTGTCACGGTTGCTCATAGGCATCACGTGACAAGTTTAGTTCGTTGTGTCGTCATGGCGCCTACAAGAAACAAACAGCAGCAAAAAATTAAAAACTTATATTCAGAATGCAATTATATATTATAGCTAAACTATACGCCTAAATTATTTCGTTGTTAAACATAACGAATGTATCTCATTAACATTAATATATCTCAGTAAAGGATCCGATAATTTATTTATATAAGTCGAAAATCATTACATTTTTATACTGAACTCTGTTACTACATATACGGAAACTTTTCATGCAGCTAACATTTGCTCTGTTTTATCGATCTTTCGTTTATGGAATATGTGAAAATGCTTTCAATTTCAACCAACGAGAAAGTCTTCTTAAGTAAGAGTTATACATATGTATAAAAGAAAGACCATTTTGTCTTCGTTGATTGCATACTGTTCAAAGTCCGTATATATATTTCTATCTTTATCCGAAGTTCTGACAGGAATATTAAAGGCGATAGCAAAATATCTTTATGCAACATGAGAAAGTAAAATTTCATAATGGGACTGAAATCTGTTGGATTTAACATCTCTTCATTGTCTTTGCTTATACCATAACGTGTTACCTAGCAACGCGATCATAACTTACATTAGTTTGAAATGAAAGTATGACAAAATGTGACGGTCATGCTATTTGGTGGCATAAGCAATAAATAAAGCACTGATAATGCATTCTACTAGAGGTCAATAACTAGAAAGAAAGTGTTGTATTAATTTTTATCATTTCTTTTAGAAATCATTATAATGCTACATTTTAAAATTGTGCAAAATTCTGAGTACCTATGTGACTATAGTTATTACTTACTGCCTGCTCAGAGACCTTGAGCATTATTAAAGTTGTCATTTGCAAGTATCTTTCGACGTAACCAAAATCTGATTCGTTTTTGGCAGTTAAGCGGAAATATGGCAAAATTTCAGACAGAATGTGAGAACATATGTAACATTAATCTCGACAGCGTGCTATCGTTTGACTACTGAGAGAGGCAACCGTAGTTTGAGTCTTCCTTGGAATGGCAGAATAATGAAATATAAATGAAATGCTCTCGACCAACCATATTTAAAATATCCTCTGACTCAATGTAACCTCTTTTGTGATGCATTTCTAAAATATTCCTTATCGGCGCCGCAGAAATAGGAAATAAAATTATTCACAGGAAGTGCGATAACGCACCTGAAGGAAAAGGTGTGCAGTTTGTTGTCAAGTCACTAGAGATACAGGAGAAAGCCAATTACCAGAGTTCGGTAGACATTAAACGAAACTTCATTTGATGTGGCTAGTTGCTGATTCTAATAATAAACATGGATTCTATGTAGAAATTGAATAGTTTGAAAAATATTGAATAGAAAAAACAAAAACAACTAATTTATGGAGATTTTGGTTTGAATGAGAACATGTATTAGTATTCAAGAGCGCACCATCCATTTGAAAACACAAACTTGTTTATTCATATAAAATATTTTATTTCCCCCTCCACCCTCAGGCATCCTATATCAAACTTATTAAATAGTTATTGTTTTCCATTAAAAGAGGGATGCAATTTTAAGTTACACGTAAAATCATTATAATAATGAGAGATAAATTATGATAAGAAAGAATATTCCTTAAATTTTTGTTTTAAAAAAGGAAAATAAGTAGTGCTGCAATGAAGTGAATCTGGCTACTTTAATTATTGATGGCTAATCGATATTATGGGATAAGAAATAAGGAGGGAAATGATATGAAGATTTAAAGATTCTAATACAAGCAGTTGATAATGAATAAGGAAACATTGGGTTAAAGCAGTTAGGTATTTTTATTATAGATGTGAGTGTGTGTGTGTATAATACTTCGTTACATCTACACCATCTACTCGTATTATACTGTGCGAAAGGCCAGTTAAGTCACTCTGTGATGACTTGTCTCTGCTCTCTCTCTCTCTCTCTCGATATATACTTGCCTACTTTAGATTGCCTGGAACGGACTAAAGTAGGTAAGTAATCCGTGAATACAGCAAATAACCAGTTTACATAAATGGTCACGTTTATAAATTAATATGCCTATTAAATTTTACTTTCTTCACTTCTCTTTTCATGTTTATCTATTGAGGTTATTATTTTTTTTTTTTTAATAAAAAAGAGAAAAGTTTGCTTTTCTAATGTTCTTTATTTTCTTCATTAGAGAAAACCTTTTTATTCGTAATATTTGCAGTTGAAATCTAATGAATATATTAAACAAGAATGAATATATCAGACAGCTGAATCATGAGGTACTCTACTTCTAGGCGTCTGGCTCTTTGAAGATCTCTATACAACTTCTAACATTGTCAACTAATATCCTACCAATTTTACTAAGTAATTTAAGTAAATTCATTTTAATCAACGGTATGATACGTGAACACTGAGCTTATTAGTCTTTTAATTGAACATCAGCGTTTGTTATAATTGATCGTCTCTTAATGAAACTATTATCCGCTCAAAAGAGCGTTATCAGCGTATCGCATCTGAGTTATTGCTATCAAAGATAACCTAGATTGTTATTAATTTTTTCATTACATACTCTACGATTGTAATATGACTAACTGGCCTATTTTTCTCTATCTTATGTAACGAATTTCTCTTATGAATTGGAATAGCCCTCGGAAACTTCTAAGCGCTTAAGACTATTCTTAATCTCAGTAACTTATTGAAAATTAATAATGAAAAGCGAATTAATTAACTCTGATCAGCATGCGCGTTTGGGAGGTATATCATTTCTCCTTCAGACTTTATTAATAAATTGTTATATAATTAGTAAAGCACTTTTGAAACACAAACCTGTTTTTTTCCTAATCCGTAATAATCCACGACCTGCCAAGAATCCTTGGTTTTGTAATCATAATTTTAGGATAGGTTGTGTAGTTTGTCCTATATCTAAACATATTTTCTTTGTAGATTGCATGTGTTTCCAGGTCTGTTTGTCTATTTGAAAGGTGAAAAAATCCCAGTTTCCCTTCGGAACCCCCCCCCCATCTCTGTATGAGACTTGCAAATTCATCTTCAGTTGAAAAATTATGATAAAGATTATTCGCGTTCTAGACGGGATATGAACCCAGGTCTTTCCAACAAAGACATCGTCGATTCCGACTGAGCCACGGAGACTCTTGATTTATTTTCTGCTCCATTCATTTGGCCAGATTAGCAGCGTTCTACATTCAGCACCATATAATTCTGCTCATCTCAAGAAGATGAAATGGGCACCTGTTTTTGCTGCTATATATATAGGTCACATGAAATCGCCATCCACTAGAAAAAGCGGTAGTTATGGTCATAGGATTTGAATGACTTCTTCTTCTGGTGTGGGTATTAGGACGACAGCAATATGTAAGAAATACTCGTGTATCGTTTAGAGTCTTAAACTATGTTGAAAAGTTTTACGAATTTTTTATAAAATTTTCAAAATAAATTAATGAACATATTTTATTAATTACAAAAGAACTGAAGTAGGCTTAAATTTACAAAACCTTGCAGTGTTCAGAGGACTCAAGCTTCAAGATCTTATGATTAGTGCCTTAAAGATATCTTCTATGGACGTAGGAGAAAAGATCTTTAAGAAAGAAGATGACAAGAAAATCGTGGAGGAACACTGTTGCCAAAACACAGTCCTGTGTTTTTCGCGCATTAAAACTTGCTTTCCTCTTATCTTTGTTTCTGCGTTATGTCTTTTCTATTAGATTTGCATGGACACTACTCCACTGAACTGGTCACCAGTATTCCTCCACATGCTCTAGTCATTCATCCATATACTGTGGTGAGTTAACCATTCTCAGGGGTGGCAGGGATTTTCCCTTACACAACCTGAATTTTTCATCTTGAAAATAGGGCAAAAAGAACAGGCACAGTTTGTAGATGTAATACTGGTCTTAGTTTCTTTGGCTGTAAAGCCACGAACCTGAACTCTTCAAACAATAAATTATAGAAAGGGAAGGATATTTTTCGAGACCTCCCTTGCGTGGGGTTGATATAACAAATTACGTTTACTTTAGTTGGTTTTTTTTTTTGTTCCAGGTTAAGTTAAAAAGTGTTATACTAATTCAAAAATAGTATTCATCTACCAAGAAGTACAGCCATTATTCTGTTTAATAAAAATTACACGAGCTACAAATATATTTTTGAAGTTTTCCTCACAGATTGCAAGCTTTTGCAGGTCGTTTGGTTGGAAACCTTTTGAAGTATAAAAATGGGTTCATAGTGTGCATAAATTTCTAATTATTTTTCTTTTTATTATAATCAGAACAGAGAAAAACTGTACTTGTTGAATTCTGAACTACTGTGACAGGCTTATTTAATTACATGATAGTTGCGATGCTAAATGCATTGCATTATGATTCATGTAAGGAAAGTATAGCTTACTTAGAATCATAAAGAGGTACGATTCCTAATAACATCTTTTTAATGGCACCATTCATTATCGCAGTTAATTGAACATAAAGCCCTTTTTCGTATGTGTTTAGGTTTTCCTAATTTGCCATTAAAATAGTCCAGTTGAAATGATTAAATAGATTTTAATAGGAATATAAAATATGAAATGTCATTATATTTAACTATACTGGAATTAATTATTGCAGTTTCGCATATTTTTTGCCAATAAAAATCAAAATATAACGAAAAACAATCTTTCATTCTCTTCTTGAACTTAGGGCAACGAAAATTACCGTTTTCGTTGTCCTAATTACACAACGAAAACTGTTGTTGACAACAACTTCTCTCCATCCAGGGAGAAGTTTTTGCCAATTCGGCTAATTTCTCCCTTTGTTTTCCTACATATTTACCAGCAAAATTGTAATATACAGCTGAACAGTTTTCTTGTAAAGATTCTTCTTCACGTATTAGGCTCAATGGCCTGTTACGGAGCTATCCTTAGCTCTTCTAAGCCGTACCAGTCCCAAGGATAAGGTGGCTAGCCCTGTCCCTCCCGGTGTGTCCTATGACTATAGCCCGTGTGTTCACTGGACCGGTTTGCCTGCTTGCTGGATGAAAATCCCCAGATAAACTGGGGAGAAAAACCCTACTGTCCACGCCCAAGACCGGCTAACTTGGCTATGGCTGAGAAAGATCCTTAAGCTCCTCACGTCGCGACACTCCTTTCCCAGGCATATGGTTGCGAAGCGCATAGCCACTCGGTCTACCGCGCGGAGTAAGGATTCCAACTTCCAAATTTTAGTGAAGATGAACTTGTACTAAACATTCTTCACAAGCTGCGATAAGCTTGTGAAGAATGCCATTGTCTACATTATACAAATATATTAGTATAAATAAATGATGCCGAGTGATGTTATTCGCGACGCGATTGGTCTGTTGAGAACTTGGAGATGGATACCGTGTCATAAATCCTCTTTTGTGTATACTCTTTTTTACTTCAATTTATACCCTTTAGTCTTTTGCACAGACGAGAGCGCTGGTGATATACAGTGGTATGGAGACAGCTAAGCGAAGCGACGCGCTGTTCGGGTCGCATCTGGCTGCAGGAGACCGAATAATTTAATAAGGAATCATCGTATGGACTGAGTCCATTCTGAATTAAGAACATATTGTTCCAAGTATTTAAACATGACTTCAGGCCGCATGTTCTACAATGTTACACATTTACAATATCTTGAATGCGCAAGCTGGTTTCGTGATAACAGTGTACCTATCCATTATTCTCTGTTATTTCTCGTTGATCCGAAGCAGATTTATCATAAAGTAGTTTCTGAGGATTCTGAACATAAAACTGCGTAAAGTATAGACCATAAGGCACGACGGCCATTTGTACAAAAGACGAGGTTTCTGCATTTGGCCCTTTCAGAGTCAGATTTGCATTTGTTGCATGTTTCATTATCTGCTGAAAATGAAGCCGGAAGTTTTGTCTCAGGCCACTCGAGACTTTTTTTTTCTTGAAATGTTTCGGAATTCCTGTTATTGAACTATGCTTAGATAACGGGATATAAGTTTGAATGGAATGGAAGTGACGAGCTTCCTGTAACTCGCGCTGAGAGAAGATGTTTAGAGAAAACAGTCTGATGAAATGCAAAAGATTAGTTGTGGTCGTAGTAATGGTGGTGGCATAGTCGGAGGCCAACCCACTTATAGCCGTTGTAAGGTAGGTCCAAAGGATATTAGATTCGAGAGTTAGCTGAGGGAAGAACGTCTTGTACAACAGGAGAGTTGTACAAGATTATAATCTCAGTTACGATGTTTGGAGCTGTTCTCTACGGCATGATTGAACCGAGAAATTGTTTCAGAAAAGATCAAATGTGTTGGGAGAGTGGAAAGGTTATTTTTTATTCTGGATGACAGGTCATTGCTTATGGCAAATACTTGCGCATCGCTTTCACCCTAGTCGATGGAATCGGTAGAAAGAAACAGTTTACAGTTGTGAATATGAAAGTTATCTAGGAAGGCGACTTCACTATTTAGTTAGTTAGATTTTGAGCAGCCCGACTTCATGGATAGAAAGGTGAAATTTCAGAACGATATATGTAGCAGATGAATATTGCTGAATTGTGCAAGTAAACTTTAAGCCAGAGAAGGCCATAAACAGAATATTCTAAATTTACCGTTATCTGGGATGAGATATCAGATCTCATAAAGGCACAAATTCGCTTGTGGCTGAAGCAGTCGAATCACATTGTACAATGGTGATTTTGTTTAGTTGATATGGAGTTCAGTCAATAGCAGAAGTCATGGATGTCTGCAAAATGATTACGTACAGTTTATACTGTGAATGTTGAAGCGGTGTGGAAACTTCTTATTTTTTTTAGAGAATTTTTTAATTGCAGTAACAGTAGGATTATTTGCTTTTCTTCTTCTTCTTCTTTTTGAAAGGGGAGAAATAGTTGATTAGTGAGTAAGAACATACATGAAAAGGTATCGACTATTGAATATGTTCGTCCATACAGAGAGAATCCAATCTTCCTACCATAATGTGGTCTCAAGTTCTTACTAACTCCTCTCCAGGAACTCCCCTCAGGACAAGATCTAGTTGCAGTATATGCATTGATCCGGAAGTTTTTGATACATTACTATAAGACGCGGTCTGATGGACCGTTTTATGAAGCACCCTCGAATGAAGGTGGTATGATATCTCCAAAGCATATTTACATGTACTTTGTAAGATGTCTCGCTCTGCATAAAAAAGAGGAGATAGAACCAGAATACCTCATCTGGAGATCAAACATGAGCTACTTCAGACTTCCGATAAGCATCGCGGAAGTATTTTACTGGGCGATGGTCACCACCGTCTAATAGGTCTAGTTGACATTTCTTCGAGATAGAAAAGTGTCCCTTTGCAGTGGGTAATGCTCTAATTCTCCAATCCTTTTTCGTGTGTGTAAACTGGCTACTCTATCCATTTGGCAGGTACATCTTGCGGGCATGCTTGGCTAAGTAATCAGCATACGTACTCTCCAACCAACAGGCTGGTGATTTGAATCCCGCCTTGGGGTGGATATTTGTGTTTGCTCTAGATGGGATATGAATTCATCACATATTAGACCACCTTCCCGCTTATGGGAGATCTGAGGAGGCTTGAAAAAGTTCCATGTTTAGTCTGTTGAGCTGG
Organism: Typopeltis vanoorti; assembly: GCF_054136105.1. Lineage (NCBI taxonomy): Eukaryota > Metazoa > Arthropoda > Arachnida > Uropygi > Thelyphonidae > Typopeltis > Typopeltis vanoorti. Next base: position 64,753,663 of record NC_143562.1, on the reverse strand, counting down.
GTTTCTGGATTATGTAAAAATAAGAAATAAAACTTTAGCCAGCCTATGGTACTAATGCGCTGTAGGTTTATGTTAGCTTTCATGAGTAGGAGTCACATAAAAAACACGAGAAGGCAAGATTAACCAGTTGATAGGGAGAGATATGTAGTGAAAGGGCGAATTCTCCGTGCTTGCTACGCAAGCTCATTAATTGAGAAAAATAATATTTATTTGTTAATAAATTCATGCATTTATAAGCATTCCATTTAGGCTTTTATTTTTGTAGATAGAAGACGTCTTAAGCTTGCGCTGCAATAATTGAGCTTTACCTTGTGTATCGAAGGCCGATGCTTGCTCGTCTAGTCAAAACTACCTTGGCTTGCTCGGTTGTAGGAGCTTCCAGGTCCTGCAGCAGCACTGTGATTTCATGCGCACGCATAGCCATTTCACGTCGTCTCACTCTACTGCTTAAACACAGGCCATACACAATCAATGTAGCTGTAGCCAGTGAGCTTCAGCCAGCCTGTACAAGTGTGCGTGTTGCTTGGGAAAATTAAGTTACAACCAACTTTTTATGACGATGTTATTGACCAGTTCATAAAGAAGAACCGTAGGGTAGAATTTGTACATACAAATTCTACCCTACGGTTCTTCGGTTTAAATGTACATACATTTCTAAATATATAGTTTTAAATGGTCAGTAATTTATTATTCCGCTAATCAATCTTCAATCACACCTCTCACTTCCTGAATGATAACAAGAGCAAGCGTGAATTTCAAGACCAGCATTCGCCCCTGATGTATTGGTGTTTCATGGCACCATGAAACACCAATACATGGTGTGTATTCGCACATTGAAAATCACAACCATTTTGTGATAGGATATTCCATGCCAAATCTAGAATCCTGTGTTTTTTTGACATTCTCTAGCTCAAGGTTTTCATGCCGCGTTCAGTAATCTTAGTAAGTTGTCTTTACCGCTCTCCAAATTCGTAATATCACTCTGATTTCTTTGACTTTCTTTCCCTGAAGAGTTGTGTCATGTAGGTAGATGTAAACAGAGAAAAACATGAAATATATGCTGTCTTTTTTTCTTCCTGAAAAAAGGAATTGCGCACTCAAACGTTTTGGAGACCCTTGGGTCGAATATGTCTTAAATGCCACTTTGATTTTAGGAACATAAATAAAGTCAGCGAAGTTTTTTTATCAATCAAGTCCTCAGATTTTAACACTTTCATTGCCAAGCTGAAATTGGAATTTCGTGTGGTGGCCAAATTTTTTTTTTTTTTTTTTGTATTTAGTTAGCGACGTCCACGCGATAACGCGTGATCGGCCGTTTGGTGAGAACTCGCATCGCGCGATATCGCGTGATTGGCAATGAACATGTTAAACAGGTCTGTAAGAAAGATTTTTTTTTTTCTTCCTGTGACCTCATATCTTACACAAGTGTGTGATGTGGTCCGAAGAACAACGTCGAGAAAGAGCTAGAAGTCCGTAAAGGACAGAAGGCATTTAAAAATTTTTCCCGCTAGTTGAAAGAAATCACTTGTCTTGAGACAGATGTAGAAAGTTTTTTTTTTCGCCCAAATACACAACCCCGTCGGAAACGTCATTTAAAGTTATAAATACTCGCCTCACGACCTCAAATATAACTAATCCCCACATCCAGTTTACAAAACTGTAGATTATATTAAAAGTTGATATACAAGCTTGGCACGCACTGAAATTCTCTCTGAACAACTCGAATTCATTATTTCTACAGTAGTCAGTTTGAATTGCCTTAGATGATTTCAGATGCTTGCTCGGGTTGTATTCCTTCTAGAAACTCTGTTAGCACTTTCATTTATTACAAGTTAGTGATCGTGTTTCAATACGAAGATGTCAAGGAAACTCGGGTTTTTCCCTCTCCCAATACAACGAAGCCAACTGGATAACAGCCGCATTTAACAGGCATAATATATTGGTCTAATTTCCTCTGTAATCCACGCAAATTCTGAGTCTGTGCCACATCTATTTCAAGTGTTATTAAGGCACATGGAAATCCTACACGATACTCAGGTAAGGTTTTTGAATTTATGATCGGGAATTGTATATAATTCCCTATATAAATTTGGGCGTCACATCATGTCAAATATTTAATAATGCACGGAGTTTACTCCATGCATATATAAAATGATATTACCTAGACAAATAATAATCTCCAGAAGATGAATTAGAAGTGTTATATCTATCTACTTTTTTCCACTTTTCGATTGGAATTGAAAACACGAAGCTACTGACACAAAAAAGTGATGGAAAAGGCGTAAAAGAAATTTAAAAATTGCGAAAAAGTGGCATTCTCTCGAAATTTAGAAAATTATTCTTCCAATATTCTCCAGTGATATAAAAACCAAGTTAGTGAAACATTATTCATCCCTAACAAAATGTATTATTTCTAATTTCTACAATATGTTCTCTTTTCTATTTAAATGTAAGCAGGCTAATTTTTGATCGCAACTCCCGCAAAATCATAATTTATTTATGCGAACCATTTTCGTTATGCATGGCTTTCACAAAATAATGCAGATATTTAACTGCAAATTGTTTTTTTTTTTAAAAATTAAGATTCATTAGTCACAAATAACTTGAGAATTGAAGTAATAATTTTTTTGGAAATGAGGAAAAAATTCATTTTCAAACGCTGAATGTTAATGAAAATCAGTTATTTAGTAATATAAGTTGTTAAATTTCTTAAGCTATTACTGCTTTCTTTCTTGTCATTGTTCGTATATTATTAAGGTCCAAGCTATTTTGCATATTTCCCTTCTTCTCCAGATTAAAAAAAAAGAAAACAAACTGGGCGATAGATAGTTGAATTGGTAGTGAAACATTTAATCCATCTATTGCTCTACAAGTAGCGAAATGCGCAACACTGAAATATCGAATGCACGCGTTGCTAGGACGACCACACGTTTCGTATAACACGCATGTGTCAAGTCATTGTCAACAAAGATAGTATAACCAAAAACTACATGACAAATGGACTAAACACGTACTGTAGGCGTGATCAAACAACTGAAACCAAAATAGATCAAGTCTTACGTGTATTGCCAAAAACTCGTAGAACTTACCCGAAGTTTCTGTCAAACCCGAGAAAAGAAAACAGCGTGTTGAGTTGCCAAAAAATAAAAATTAAATATTGGATGCATCGAAAAATAAGAGTTAACGGATTCTTTTTTTATTCTTAAAATGCATATTGCATTAATTTGATTCGTTTATATTAACATTTCATATTAGATATGCATTCAACTTTTTTTTTTTGTTTTTGTTAGGCATACAAATATAAGAGAGAGAGAGAGAGAGAGAGAGATTCCGTTTTTAATACACAAATTAGACCGAGTATTCACGAATTTTCAGACGCAAGATCTTATCACCTCGTGGTCATAACTGACAACTCGATCCAAAGTTTGAAAGAAAAAAATATTTTTTTGACAGTGGATATAAAGAAATCTAATAAAAAGTAGCAGCTTAACTTTGCTATCCTTCTTCTGTCTTTCCTTGAGAATATACTGATTATGTGTAGTTACACTGTAAATGTGTAGTTAGAGCTATAATTATAAGAGTAATCTGAAATAAAGTTTGCTGCAAATCAGCGGCATATGTATAAGATGGCAGCTTTTTTTTATAAGATGACTGATCGTTCTGTTTGTAGCAAACATTTGGCCTCAAGGAGTGATTGTTAATTGGAACACATCTAAAACCCAGGACAATAAATTCAAGATTCGAAATGGTCATTCTAAGTTCTTAAATAAAAGTATATTTTTTTTCTGGTAATCAATACCTTTAGAATGTGCAAGTATACAAGAATACAAGATATAAAAGATCGAATGAGCAATTAAATACGACAGTCTACTGCTCACGGTGCTGAAGCGTGGACTCTTACGGCGAGACAAGCCGATCACTTGAGAGTATTCGAGAACAAGATGCTATGACGTATCTATGGAGGGGTCATGGCAGACGGAGTCTGGAGAAGGCGGTCCAATTCTGCCATACACGCTTTATACAACTCGGCAGACGTCTTGATAGAGCTGCGAGCCTGGCGTCTTCAGTGGCTGGGGCACCTGTACTATGGGCCCCGAAAGGACTGTGAGACAAGTGTGGGAGGCCCGACCCCGATCAGAGAGACCGGGAAGGAGATGGGCGGATCAGGAGAAGGAAGACCTGCAGGCTGTCGGCTGGAGACCAGAACGTGGTGGACAGTCACAGAGGACCGTGCCCAGTGGCGACATATGGTGCTTGAGGCCAAAAGTCCCCCCCCCCTGGCTGATAGCGTCTGGCTAATTGTAGTCTACTGCTCAGTACTTCAATTAGTCATTTCATTTATTAAAATAAGTGAGAAAGTATAGTTTTTGACGTTAACATAAGATAGCAGAAATTATGAATTTAGATTGTTTACAGTTAATGCTGAGTCATTTAAAGTTATCAGATTTCAGCGTACTATTTCATTCACGTACTTCAATTATCGTGCCAGATATGTCTATTTTACGACAAGAAAGTAGGAAAAAATGCCATTATTATCCGTGATCGGCTGATATCCTGGATTGATAAATAAATCAACATAAAAGTTGATCGAATCTTTGACGAAATTGAAACCTAAGTCTTCCAAACCAAGGGAGAATTTGTCTCCTCCCCCAAAAAACTCCAGAGAAGAGTTGAAATTATGAGATAATACGGTAACGTAGTACAGACACTCCAATCTTTTTCCTAGATTCTTGCATTTATTCGAACTGCCATCATCATTAAACCATCACTAAAGAATCTACTTCCCATCAGTTTTCAATAAATTGAAACTCGCCATCTCCTGATTTATCTTTGACCTCTTTCTTTCTTTCGAAACTGTTCCTCAGTCAGTATTTCAGAAATTTCAACCAGCAGTTAAGTTCAGATGTAAGCAAATGTGCCATCTTTGCTTCTCCACTTTTTTTTCACCTGCAGACCTTTCATATGGTTTTATAGATCTATCACTAGTGAAGATTAAAATACTTGGTGAAATCTTTCACTGTTCATTTTAGTTTAATATTACTGGCCTTTCACCAAGAGATTTATGTCCATGTAGGTTGACAATGACTATTCAAAGAAAAATCTGAATTCTTACTGGAATGAAGACCTTCATGTCTATTCAAAGAAAATTCAGCACTATCTAAACCTAATTTTTCAGTTTCTCTTATACTGCAGTACAACTGCAAAAATACCATCATCAAATTCAGATATCAAATGTAAAAATTGCCTTCCTGGTGAAATTCCATTCTTTCCATATTTCAATCTCTCTCTCTCTCTCTCTCTCTCTCTCTCTCTCTCTGACATCCAGATTTCACTATCTTAACATTACTCAAAGACAAGTCGAATCTCTTGGCTTATTCCTATGTTTTAACTCCTATCTGGGTGACCAAAGCCCCGGACCCCTCTTATATTACCAAAAGGTCCATTGTCAATCCCAAAGAAGAAATGAAGGAAGGTAAATCTTCCTTCCATCATGGAAGTTACGATACCTTTATTACATATCACGATGGATGACTGACATTCTTATATTTTCCATATTTTCCCTTCCTTTCCCATCCATTTCACGATGGATGACTTCCTTTCCCTGACTGATAATAAATAGTTCCAATACAGGTAGTAAATACAGACTAATAAGATCAAAACTTACCTTTATCAACAAAAGATGGGAAAGAACCTTATTAAAAGACTTAATTTACCAAATTTGAAGAAAAGCAGTTTTTCAAAAAGAGATGAAAAGTTTGATAATACTTTTCATCTCTTTTTGAAAAGAGATGAAACTCCCAAAGAAGAAGAAATGAAGGAAGGCAAATCTTCCTTCCATCATGGAAATCACGATACCTTTATTACATATCACGATGGATGACTTCCTTTCCCATATTTTCTATTGTTTACCACTTTAGCGGAAAAAGTAGTTCATGGACAACTTTCACTACCTGGTTGTGACCACAGTGGATGAATTCTTCTCCGTTCAAGTCACAGCGGATCTCTTGTTTAGCATTAGCCTTTTCGTCCTTAAGTTTTTTCAAGTCATTTCATGGGATCTGGAGCAATGTTCTACTTACTTATTTGCCATCTTATGATCAATGTTCTACTTACTTATTTACCATCTTATGATATAAATTCATTCTTTGTAACTGGATTGTTAATTTCCTTTTTGTTTGTTTATTATATACCATGATAGATGACTTTCTTTCTTCAATCCAATCAATGTTGAAGCGTCCCAAACTGGCTGTATGTTTGTCCATGCTCTTTCTTTTGTTCATAAATGGCCATCTCTTATCGCTTATCCATGTTTTTTATTTTATAAGATTACGTTCTATTCCTCTTTCCTATTTGGCAAGCACTTCATTGCTCAAATATTAAAGATACTCGACCTCCCAGTGTCTTGAACAGTGGGATCTTTGCCGTACTTCAATCAGGCAAGGGCAATCTTGTGGGTTTCGCTGCTACCATACTTTTCTTGCAGTTTTGTCGCATTCGTTGTTCACCTTACTTCCTGTTTGATAATACTGTACTTGCATTTCTTTCTCTTTTGGGCTGACATATCTCTAGCTTCTGGAATAAATACATCATATCCATCATAATTGAGAAGAAGGAACTTATGATCATACATCATAACCTCCTTCTTCTCAACAAAAACCAGATTTCTTTTTCCTCAAGATATTCTCATCTATATTGCTACATCGAACACTGAATAAATCCTCAAGTCCTTGATAGTATCGCTCAAGTGCACAGTTGGACTGTTGATGACCTCCACCTTCTCACTGAGTCACTTCAGTTATTTTCACATAAAGTACACATAATAAGTATTTTCATCGGAGCTGTTCTGCTGAATTGGCTACCATTCTTGCACTTTCCAATTTTTCTGTAAACCACAAGCAACTGCTCGTCAAAATCTGTTCACTTGCCACTTTCAAACCTACTGAACCAACTTCTCCTGTAGCGCTTTCATTCCACCTACCTCTGTTCTCTGGAACACTTTTTCTCGTATCGTTTTTCCCAGAAACTATAACTTCCCGTTATTCAAAGTACATATTAGCAAGTTCCTTCTTTCTTCTTAACTGTGTGATACTGATGTAAAAATAAATAACTTAAAATGAAATTTTAAGTGAGAATAATATCTCATCACTAAGAATTTTTCTAAAAAAAAACTTTTGTGGTCTTATTGGAGGAGTAGTTATCCTCTCGATAACCACATTTCAGCAATGGTTTACCTGGAAGCATTATGCATACCAAGAGTATATCAAAGACTTTTATTAGTATGATAGCCATACGAGATAGCAAGGAATGCTTTGTTATCTGAAAAAGAAGGCTTTTGAGTGTGATATCGTCTTTCAGCGAAGTATAATTTGGCTTCAAACTTATTTTTTTTAAATTCAATTTAATTCTGAACTAGGCTGGTTTCGAATCGCCTATAAATAGGGTGGAAATATTTTAAAAAATTTTTTCCTTTTATAAAAAAATTCCTAAAATATGTTGAAGGCTGCCTCTCTCATGTTAAATTAAAAAAAAAAAAATCAAAATAAATATGATCTTTGAAACAGGTCCGAAATTACGTTAATAGATGAATAGTATATTGCACTCATGACTTGCCTTTTACCGAACTTTCTCTAGCCTCTCAAAAACATAAGATGTAAAATAATGCATAAATGTGTACTTTTTTGAAAACAGTTAACTTGCTCTCGGAGTATACATTTGAAAGAATTATTTCTCAAAATCAGTAATTTAGAAGTGAACCTTTATGGATGTCAAAGCCGAAACTATCAGTTGTAATTAATATTAGTCTGTCTGTCTTGATAAACCAGCATATGAGAGTCATACCGATTTAATGTAACACATTTCTAGCAGAGTGCAGTGTCTAACTGGAATTCATATATTAATCCAGTTCATGCCATCATTTTTGTTCAGCTGACTCAGAAGCGTCCCGGTGTATAGCGTACAGAAGTTCTGCCTGTTTTTACAGGACTGTTAGGTTTTGTCCAGCTTACTTAAAATTCCAGTAAGCGTTTATTGTTTCGGTTTTATATCCATACTTTACGAAATTCAGATATTATTACCGTCACAACCAGGGCTTCAGAAGTACAAAATAAATCTATTAGCCACAAAAAGATTTACTCGTCCAAGGTGTAGGCTACTTTACATAAATATTATTATAGGTGATGTTTTAAAAAACTAAATGTTATGATGACAAAGCAAATTAACAAATTAAAAATTTAATTCTCGCTAATACAGAAATATGCTTTTCTTTAATGTGAGTTTAAAATGTACGCCACAACACAGCTAATCACAACTCGGTTTGTGCTTTCTTTCATTTAGTTTTCATAAAGAGGGTTAATTTATATAAATTATCGATAAACAATAATTTAATAGGAAAGATAAATAATAAAATTCACGAAAAAAAAAGTAGTTAGCTCTCGCTATGTAGCCAAACCCACTTTTCACGATGCACTGAGTCACGTGATCACTTCTTTGACGTGTCTTTGCAAGATAATTGAATTTTCATTGTGTAAAACGTTTAAATATTTAATTACACTAAGCTAATTCATGTTGTGGTTTGTGAAAATAAGCTTAGGACAGTACTATACTACAATTGTACTATTCTTCCAACACCTACTCAGGTGGTAAAGGTGTTGGAAGAATAAGAGCCACTATTTGTTTAATTTGTACTGTTATTTAATTAGATTGTGCCAATTTTAATTTGCGTTTATAATTACCTGTTTATTTTGTTAGTGAAATTATATTGCGAGAAAAGCATAATTATTATAATTATTTTTAGAATAATATAAGGTTAATATTGAACTAAATGATTTGACTCTAAAATTTATTTATTGGAAATGATAACTGTAATTTAATTTAAATACGCTATATACAGTACATGATATGAAAAATTTACGTGTTTTCTCGTAAACTTCAAGCGTCTTCAAGTAAACCGGCGTAACACGCAATGTCAGCTCATTTCTCTCGCTTCATGGCTGAAACGGAAACAGTTGAGCATGCGCGAAGTGAAAAGAATATTATAATACTGCTGTGAGAGAAATGAGGGGGGGATTTTTGGACCTCACTGGATATTTATGAAGTCTTTCGTATAGAAAGAAAAACGCTTAAACGTTATCACTTATGTTACGACAAAAGTGTAAATTATACGAAGAAAATAATATATTTTGAATGTATTTAGAAAGAGACTAAAAATTCACTTGTCTTTGACACTCGCCTGTGGCGAGTGGATTTCTGGAGCGCTGTTCATGACTGTCAGAACGGCTGACTCTTTTTGTCAGATGATCCTTAAGAACGACTTTAAGATGATCAAAGTGATCTGCGCCCTTTCATATGTTTTTTTTTTTTTTTTTTCATATTTGGGAAACTCGCTTTGTTCTTGACAGACAAGTAAATAAACATTGTTGCTTTCGGTTGTGACAAAAGCTTTACGTTACTCATGAAAGACAAGAACATCCTGGTTGCATACTAATTTTGACGGCTTGCTAAGTAATAATACTTTTTTTGGGGGGGGAGGAGTATTGAAAATTATAAAACTGTTACATTTACTTATATTGCTCTTTCTCTCTCTCACACACAAATTAATATAGTCTTTAAAACAATAATTAAAATTTAGCACGCGCGCGTGCTAAATTTTTGTAAAGGAAATTTTTAGATTTCCTTTAGAATAATATATATGATTGTAGATTGCTACCCAGTGATCCAAATACTGCGAAACTTTGCAAAAATACCTTGTGCTTCATGCGGAAGTGATATCTGAGGGGGAGGGGGGAAGTAGTTCCAACATGGATTATTATTATTATTTCGTGACACCTCCAAGGAGTTCGAAGACTCATCTGGGGGGGAGGGGGGACACCTACTCTACAGCTATCGGTCTCCACCACTACATCGAACCTCTACTACCATCATAATTACATCAGCGCCATCTACTGGCCATCACCACCTCAACTAGTATTTTTTGTCTGTCAATTGCGTGTGTTCTGAAGGGCCGATTTCTCTGTGTGCGGGTTGAAAAATCCGAGTTTCCGGGAGGAAAAAAAGCTCTGCTACCTCCGTATGAGATCGGCTAACTCACCTTCAATTGAAAAAATCCATATAAAGATTCCTCCCGTCACGACGAGAATCGAAATTAATCTTTTTCCAATCGAAGGACTCAACGCCGTTGCGTTCTTCCAATTGCGCTACGGTAAAAATGTAAAAGAGGAAAAAGCGACACAAGCATAAATAATATATATATATTTTTTTACTGCTATTATGCATTCATGTGCTGTGCTGTTCAATGTGCTGCCCTTGTTTATCATATCGCGATACCTCTTGGCAGTAACTGAGCAGTAACCGGCAAGTTATAAGGATGATCCCAATAAAACACGTGTTTGAGAAATCCCCAGAGCTGGAAGTCATCACAGGGGGGGAGTCAGATCTGGCCAAAATGAATGGCCTGATCTGAAGGCCATGCATTTTGGCCACTCTGATCACTCTGGCTTCCGTGAAATGTTCTCGAAGAGCCTCCTGTACGGATCGACCGATATGTGGAGGGGCTTCATGCATGAATATGACTGAATCCATGCATATGCGCTGCTTTAGCTGTGGAACACAATCTTGTTTATCATATCGTGATACTAATTGTGCTCGTCACAGGACCGACTAGCGAATGCCCTCAAAGAAGAATGCTTCAATGATAAACGAAGCTGGAAACTCGCACTAGATAACTTTGGGTGAATACAAAGGAATTTGTTGGGCTGCATGCTTAGCCCATACACGGCAGTTGTGGATATTCACAGCTCTATTCAGGTGAATGTGTGCCTACAAAATTATCCACTGCCACGTAGCGTCCAACTTCACTTCAGTAAGGAACGTTAAAGCAAATGTCAATCGACTTTCAAAGTCCCTCGGGTGCAACTCCTGTGTCAGGATTCTCTTGAATTGATGGAAATGCAGAATCTTCCGCAGAATTTTCAGGCAGTTATGTAAGGCACATCCATGTGTCTTGATACAGCATGTACACTGCAGGAACCAACGCTGTCATTCATGGCCTGCTAGGCAATAGCAACTTCATTCACCTGTTGTAAACTGGCTGGTCTTACGTACGTGCTCTTCAAACAGCAAACCATTTATTCGAACCCTGCCTTGGGCATTAATGAATATTTCAGTGCCTAGTGTGAGGAACATTGCATATTGTCTCTCGAGCAGGATTTCCGGATTGCGTAAAAATAGACCTCTCTGCTTACAGTATAATTTAATATTGGTTTACAAACTTTTCGTTGGTTGCGAGCTATAAAAAAAGTCATATGGCGTTAAACCAGAATCTTTCTTTATACAGATCACATACTTCACAGACTGTTTTTGTATTTTTTATGTGTAAAAGTTCGGCTTAATTTGTATTCTTTTCATGTGTCGAAAAATACTTCCAGTATTCACAAGAACGTGTAAAAGTAATCGGCAGAAAAGCAGTGCCACTTAAAGGATTTTTACGGAAAGATCATGCATGTTATTTTTTTTTATTTTTTTATTTTTGAACTGCTTTTGTGCTATCTAATGTTATAAATGCAAAAAAAAAAAAATACTACACTGTCAAGCTCTTAGATACACTTCTGGATAACAAATTGTTAATGTTAATTTAAAATAGCGAAACTAACATTAATTCACATTAAGTTTGTCTACTCTGGTAATGTAATCAAACCTGGACTATTTAAAATCTGCAAAGAAACATAACTGCAGTCTACTCTACCAGAACCCTTTAACAATGTACTTTCTTGTTAGAAGCCGAGAAGGAATCGAGCAGCATTTTTTTTTTTTTTTTTACTGATTGATGCCTTTATAAAGAAAAGTATAATATGCATTGCATTAGATAACATGGGCCTCCCGCAATGAATCCTAGCACAGACCCAAACACTAATAATAAAATGACAGAACATAATACTATATTCACTATGAAAACACTATAAGGGACGAGAGTATGCAAAGCAAAATGGCAGCATAAGCGTATCTTCATAATTATAGAATATTCCCAGTGGTTATTTTCATATCGTACTAGTTCTTAGAAACCCATATTTAATCATTTTAACAGGATTTTAATAGAATTTTAATTGAATGGATTTTTACTAAAATGATTCCTGAAAATAATGATTCTGCATAAGAATTCTGTATAAGAAGAAATAAGTTTGTACAACATCCCATGTTGTGGTCAAATCACTTAAGATTATGAAAAGCACTCGCTAATAAAAGTTAAACTCATTGGGTTAATTTTGTACAAAATTCATTAAAAAAAAAAAAGAGACCGCACATGAACTTGATCGCTTTTGACATTTCAAAAGATTTTATTCTGTCTTCGTTGCTTTTATCTCTAGCGCATGCTAAAGTGTACTACAATAAATAAGCAATTAATTAGCCGCACACGCTGCTGCGTTGAAGAGTTATGCGAGATTGCAAGCTGCGACTTAATTATCTGTGAAGGTTCCAGAATGGCAGACGAACAGTGTATACATGTAGTTACCTTTAATTAATCACGTGTTATTTTATTTTTAAAAGATTACATTGCACTTTGTATACGTGCGAAAAGATTTCAACGACTGAAACTACAGATAAGAACACCTTTAAAGAAATATGACGAGAACCTCGTGAGGACTAAACATTTTATTAAATAAAATCTTCGACATTATTTTATTTTTATAAACTTTTACTATATACAAACTTTGGGTACCGTTAGAATCTAAACAGAACTTTTTCAAAGTTACCTGCTTTTGTTTTTCAGATTTATCACAGCAGTTGATATTTTATGCGATAAAATTTTAATACTTAAGTTGTCTCTGAAAGTTTTAGTTATTTGTTTATGTAGTTTTAACAACTTTCTTTTTGTTCCTTTTGTAATATTAAGTTTAGCGGTAATAATAGACGCAGCGATAAAAACTGACATTTTATGCCCGGATTTCAGAAGTTTTAAACTCTCATGCTCCGCATATTTCTTAAACAACACGAGAGACTGAAATGTGCGATTTATATTGCTAATTAAAAGTTATTCAACCACAAGGGTTACTTATTAAATGATTCTTGATTATTAGTATTATTATTAGTCATAGAGACCAAAGCATTTTAAAGTGATTCTCGAAAACTTCGAGCCTAAGCCATAGTTTGATATAATGTAGTTTTGATTTCAAGTACTCTTGAGAGTTAACTTAACCGCGTTTACTGGTAAAATCTCACAGTAATATACGTAAGTATCATTACAATAGCTAACTTTGCATGTTAGTTATTCTAGGGATAACTGACTGCCTATTCATATATTAAAACAACTGTATGTAGACTTAAGGACAATAGATAACTTTACAGTTGGCTATGCCAATTCTTTCCGGCTGATTATTGTGCTATTAAAACAAGAATACGTGAGCATTTAAATTCATATTCTACACCTAAATGACTGCAAATTAATTTCATCGCAAAATTAATCTTATAAAATTTTAGCTACTCTGGTATTTATCACGAATGTGTAAATTTTACGAACATAACTAATTTTATTTGGAATAATTTTCATGTATGAAACTTAATCTTGAACCTGTGAATTCTGACGTCTAGACGTACATCCATCGGGACTTGACTAGGTTTCGCTAACCTACTCAGTGAGCTGGTGAATCACACAGCGTTCCTGCAATTCCCCAAACGCTTCGTCTGTAATGAGGAAGGTCGTTAGAGCAATGAGCCGTGTGTCGAAAATGACCGATCGGTGCCAGGTGCCCAACCAGACACCAAGAGTAGCAAGCTAAGGTACATACTTAACAGATCTTACCATTTTTTATCGCACCTTTGAAGAATGCGATGCCGATGGCAGAAAATTGTCCAGCTAGTAGTTTTTGCGTTCCTTAAAATAGGGACGCCGCTGAGATTAATTGATTTTTTCCTTCTTCCAGTAATTTTTCTGCACTTCATCTAGCATGAACAAGCTCTCTTATTATTGCATTTTTCTTGATATGAGATATGGTAATTAAAACGAACTTATTATAAATAAAAATTCGATATTCATTGGAAATTCAACAAATGTATTGTAATTCTGTTTTCATACAATACAATTGATCTTTAATAATAAAATGTAATTTGCAGAGTTTGGTAAATAGGTGGAAGAGGGGTGATATGATATAAAGAGGAGCTTACCGATATACAATATATCAAAACTATTTTTTTCGAAGGAGGTAGGGACGAGAGCTATTCTTGAATGGCTTTTTCTTTCTTTCTTTTTTTTTTTTTGTATGGAAAATGGTTGGTGAATGAAATGATTTGCCGAATGAGGCGGGAAATGCGCATATATTATTTCTGTAAGATTGCATCTTATTATTGCCTCCTCGGTGAGTTTACTGCAGGAGGTGTTTGTATAATAACGATAACAATTCAAAGCAATTTTTAATTAAAATTCACCGTTCAGTGATATAGTTGAAGAACTGGCATTGAAAGATAATCTTTTTTTGTATTTATCCGTTTCGATCCATTTTATATTTACTTACGAAATGATTTATTGGCATATTCATATAAAATTTATTCCTTTGTTTTATGTTCCCACATATGAAGAATCAAGCTGTTTTTTTAAAGACATTTCATTTCTGGTGTTTGAATTCCTTTTTCATTCTTCTTTTTTTATGGTCTGTGTTTCGCTTCCATATAATAAAACTGGATTACACAGGATATTATATAGCGTGATTCTGGTACGGTACTAGGGATAGCTCAGATATACACTTATGAGTCATAACATTATGGTCACCCAACAAGTTGGCACGGTTGGCCGGAATCAGACCGGTGGTGACGGTATTTTGGTTTGGAGATTGTTCTCTTGGACATCACTGGGTCTTCACTGAACACATTTTGACCACTAATCCTTACCTGGGGATTATTTCGGACCAGTTATTGTCCTACATGGTAAGTGTGACTCGAAGAATAAAGACTCTTCCAACAGGACGGTACTGGTGTCACAAGGCTTGCATTGTGCAAGCGTCATTCAGAGAGCATATCCAAGCGTTCCCTGTGTCCCATGGCTGCCTGATTCTCCCTATTTGGAACATTCGGCATTTGTGAGATCATGCAGCACACAGCATATGCTGGTAGACACCAATGCCTCGCTCGATCGCCGACCTCCGGAATGTTATTCTATATAATTGGTCCAAAATACGTCAGAACACAGTAGGTGCTTTATAAAGTTGATATAACTTATCTGATCCTCTTGAGACCGTTATCATTCACTTATCAGATATTTCTCTACTTTCCTTTAAAAGCTGAAATCAAATTCTCTACCCTCGCCGCAAATAACCAGATTCATGCCCGCGAGGTTAGCCTAGTGGCTATGCGCTTCGCAACCATATGCCTGGAAAAGGAGTGTCCTAGGTTCGATTCCCGTCGACGATGTGAGGAGCTTAAGGATCTTCCTCAGCCATAGCCACGTTAGCCGGTCCTGGGCGTGGACAGCAAGGTTTTTTCCCCAGTTTATCGGGGCGGTTTTCATCTCGCAAGCTGGACCCGTGAATACACTCGGATACAGTCAGGAATTCTTAAGACAATAGGTCTGAATTGTCAGCTATGGCGGTCCCGAGCTCTGATTGAGGTGGTGCCGTACCTCCCCGTAAAAGGGGCTCACAGCCGTTGAATCACCATACGAAATGAACCATATTCATAGGTAACAATTGGACGATTTATGGATTTATATATTTGACTTTAGTCTTTCACCGGATATCTTTTGAGCTGTTACAATAGAATAGATTTCTTTGATTCTGCAATTCTATCATCTTATTTCATTGGCTTGTGATTCTAACTCCTAAATATTTGAATTGTTCCACTTTTCTATTTCAAGGTTTCCAATTTTCACACTGTATCAGTTAACTGATATCGCCTGCTATTAATCATTATGTTATTGTGTAGAATTTCTGGAGACAAAAAGACACTTTAGAGCAATTACTTTACAACTAAGAAAAAAACACTCGACGTTTCGACCTCTATCAAGGTTGTCATCAGAAACGAACTAAAACACAAGCTACAACACAATACACATAAGTAAGCTATGGTATAACTGTTTTGTTAACCGTTTACTAGCGTGACCTCTGGTGAGGGAAAGAAAGAAGGGAAAGAGTAAAATTTTAAATAAAAACATAAATCAAACATATTTTCTTATTATTTTAGTTCTATTTCTTATTGTCTTAGTTCTTATTATCTATGTCTTATTGTCTTAGTTCTTATTATCTATGTCTTATTGTCTTAGTAAGTAAAGTAATTGCTCTAACATATGAGTTTTTGTCTCCATAAATTCTAACACAATGAGCAACATTGGTAACAGCTGGTGAAGCTATTGCAGCTTGTATGGATAGAAATTTAATACACCACGAAGGATGCGGAATATGGACGCTTTCGCTATGCTCATGATTCTTGCAGCTTCCCATGCACTGCTTACTCCGCTCGTTGATTCTGCCGTTAGGGCGTCGTTTGCAATACCACACGTTGGTACGTGCTTTGTATAACACTGGTCTGCCAGTGCCAGGACGATCTGACAAACTCCCAGTTCCCAAAACGTCGTATTAGAGACTGAAGTCTAGCAAGAGTGATAGGACGTCGACCTTTCTTCATTCTTTTCTGCGTTCGAAACTTTCGTAAAGCTTCCCCTGAAGATTTCTCTCTTACGTAAAACAACTCCACTAAGAATGCATTGTCCACCAATGTCAGCATCACGGCAACAAACCTTTCTTTTTAAAAAAACATTTCTGTTCGCACCAACGACTGGGAATTCGTACGCATTCATTACGAGCTGCCAGCGGTACATCCTGTGTTTTATAGGGCTCTTATTTGCATGTATCTCGCAAATAAGACGTGTGATACAGCATCCTCTATTGCTGAAAAATTGAACTAACCCCCCCCCCAAAAAAAAAAAATCCTCTCCTTACGATTCATTTTCGTGCAAACTTCCCTCTAATATACAAATGTTTCCGACTTTTATGAATTATTGAAATATTTACAAATTACAATGTAAGAGTTGGTTTGATATATTGAAATCAACTAATATTTTAAACGATTTTTGTACGTTAATTTTATCAAAGATTATTTAGTAATTAATAAAGACCACATTTTCTTTTCTCTTTGAAATATCCTTCTGAATAATTAATTTTAAAGTAAACATTTAAGTTTATGCAAAATTTCCCTTTACAGAATCCATTTTATTTTCTAGTAGTTTGTCCTGTACAGGATTAGTTAACTTTTAATATCTCTGCATATATCTTGTAATCATTTAGTAGACTAATATATCATTTATTAGACCAATCCCTAATTATAAATTATAAATAAAGATGACTGCAGTTCTGTAATGATTACAGTCAATTTTATTTCCTTTTTTTTTTAATACTGTAAATTAGAATATCCAGGAATTTCCAAGAATCTGCAGCTTGTTCAGTAATACAAACCTTATTAAAGAATTTCAGTCTTCCTTTAAATTTTTAACTTGCATTTTTTACAGTTACATATTTATATTGTCTCTTTTCCTGATGTTTTGCAATTTTTCATTTTATTCATTGTATTTTTTAGTTCTGACACTATACTATTTTATGTTAGGTCATTATTTACTTTATATATTTTTACTTCTTTATTAGCATCACTCCAGGGATTCAAAACAGGTTACCTATTTTTCTAAGGCGATTATTTTCATTTTTACATTTTATTTCTTTATTCCATATATTGTAGTATTTTTATAGGTTTCAGTTGTAGCTTTGATATATCCTTCTCTATTTCTGTTACAAAATCGATCGTTCAAACTTTATATTTATTTTCTTTCTTCTCTTTTTGCAGTAGTATTATTTCTTTTGTATTCTGTTTCTGTCTCGTGGAATTAAGCATTTTCTGGTAACTATTTTGTTTCTTTCTTTTATTTTTTATCTATTCCAGTTACGCATTCCTCTTTTTTTTTGATTCCATCTACTCTTTATTCCTAAACCTTCTACTCCTAGTTTAATGGATTACGAATATTAATTAACACTCATGTCCTAATTACTTTTTAAGAAAATTGAAATTGGAACTTTATTATTGTTTTTATTAAAAACAATAAAATCAAGCCAGTTTGCGAAGATACAATTTTCCATAGATTAAAGGCAATAATAATAATAATACCGAACATTTTTGTAATAAGCTGACAATCCTGGTTTCGTGGACAGCTTCTTCGCTGCCTGACCAACAGGTTGTGGGATCGAAACTCTACTATGGTATTGATGTTTTATGAATATCTTTAGGTTTATATAATTTTCATAGCTCAGTAGTGACATTACGACTACACTTATTGGTGGTCTGATATGGCTTGAAAACCTCATTTTTAGTCTCTAGAGCAAAGTTTCCGGATTATTTGGTCCACATTGGGTAAAATGTACTTTTAATTAATCTTTCATGGAGGAAATTAATTTAAAAATATTCTATGATGTAATAAAAATACAAATTAACGACACCATAATTTAATACCTGAAAATTTTCACGTAATTATTAATTTAATGACCGTAGTTTTTACATGTAAAATTTATAATTTTATAAATTTCATGTTATTTAATGCTTAGTCAGATTTAAAAAAAAATCACCACTCTCATATTGGTTTACAAAACATCCCACAACTTTCTGTTGTCTCCTCATATATAAAGTACTCTGTTGTATATTACACTGTCAAACAGTATGGGGTTCCAGATCTGTAAAAATAACGCCCAATATGTCGCAGATCTAAAGCGTGCTTTGACCACCGCAGGGCATAAAATCAAACACAAAGAGATCGAATAGCGAGCGCTGTACGGTGCAGATAAAACAATCAATACCCGCAAACAGCTAACACGAGAGTGATAAGTAGGCCATGGTCCAGGCACACATTGAGAACGAAAGGAGGTGACTCAGCAACCTGAAAAAGCTTCTTTTGTTCTGGATATCCAACCATTTACTTCCAACAGTTATTGTTTTGGAATTTTTTGTTTCTTTCTTTAATGGAAGTAAGCCTTAAAAAGGAGTTCATAAAGGAGTGCCATTTAATTGGTGACTAGTTGCGATAAAATTAAAGGGGCACATAAATCTTAATTTAGCAGTAGTCTCTTTGCATACCCCTATTATTTTTATCTGTCGTCCTTTTGATATATATTAAGTTTTTTTACGCATTTTTTCTCTAAGATGTTTATGTTAGTACAGTGCTTTCGAAAATTTCATAACTAGCAAAATTGCGCAGTGATTGGCATCATATTCATGAAACATACTAAGAAGTATACCAACAAATATTATGTTAAGCTAGTTGCTGTGGAAAGTGACCATTAAGAATTCAATAATAAATGTTTTATCATGATTTTCTATTCATAAAAACCAAATCAGAGCGACGAAACTCTTTTCATTCTGCTTTTATGTACCATAAACATAGATTTCTGTATAGATATTAGGCTAACATTTTCCCATCGTTGGCTTTTATGACAATTTAATGGTTTCGTAAGAAGGCAAAGACTTCAATAGAAACATGCGCACTCATGGAACAAATGCTGAATAACAAGCACGTATTCAGAGCATAAACATCAAAGTGGCGTGTAATAGCCATACAGCAGTAAAATAACGCATTAAATATTCCTTTGTGTTTAACTTGGCTTAGTTCTTATTAAGGATACTAGTTTCTATCTTCTACTGGCACTCAAGAAGGATAGTGTTATTAACTTTCTGTTTCAGGTATCAACTGTTTCTTTTTTACACTTAATACGTGGTGTCCGCCTAGTTTCAAAGAAACACACCATTATCGAGATTACGTTCTATAATCACAGTAGTGTGAAGGGCCTAAAACGGTAATTGCCAAACTACGTAGTGGTAACCCATGTACAAAATTTGGCATTACATAATTTTTAAAACAATTATTGTAATAAGTCTGTTATTTACGAGAACCTCGGTAGCTCAGTCTGTATCGATGATGCCGTTTGGCTAGAAGAACCTTGTGCATATAAAAAGAAGGTGATCCTGATGGGAGACTTTAATTACAGGAATATAGAATGGAAGGGGGAGGACACGAGTAGCCTTTATAAGGTCTTTTCCACTGAAGGTGAGTTAACCGAAAAAACCCCGAGTCTCTCAGAGACTGGGTTTTTTTCATCTTTTCAAATGATATATCTGCTTGAATATACACGCTCTGACAGACATAGAGCGAGCGGTTAATCCTATTACAGGATTAACTTCCCAGTGTCTCCTTATTGGAACATTAATTAGGTTTATATGAAGCGAAATTACTGTATTGTGATAAGTCATTCAGCTTATCATATTAAGACAAATATGAATTATTTCATTTATTAAAATATATGAATAAATTTCTATATATCTCGAAAGATATGCAAGAAAGATTAATAGCTATAAAGTAATAAAACATGTATTTTGAAACATAAATAACTGTGAGACTAGTTATAACATGGAACTTGAGAAAGTTAATAACTGCGAGACTAATCGCATTTAAACGCAATTTTCTTAATGTCCAAAATTTTAAATATTACCCAACTGGGTATAAGTTTGATTTTCTGAAGTACAAGTACCTCAACTGAGGTCATCTTTGATTTTCACTTTCGCTACTCAAATTGGATTCCTTTTTTCAATTCCACTGACCTAGCTGGAGGAAATGTCGAAGTATTAGTATTATTAACAACACAACACAAATCTCCCACCAGAATGGCGGGATGCTCCCATCCTTCCAATATTATTGATCTTTTCTTAACTAGTTCTCCTCCAAGCATACTATGAAGCTGAGTTCTTCTTTTGGTAAATCATGTTAACTGCGTTTAAGTTTCGTTTTCTGAGTGGCGAAAGACAGCAAACGTTCAGCCATTCTTCATTCAACCTCATATTTTCTGGAACTAAAATGGTGGAAAGGGAAACGAAAACCTTCATCTCACATTCCATTCAAATTACCGGCTAACTATGCAAGCCTTTATCTTCCAAGAGCGCCAACTCAATCAAAGAAAAAAAAATTCAACATATCACTAATCGACTCCAGTTTTGCACTCAGCATATACTGCATTTAAGCGATCGACAGATTTCATTTCGTCAAAAAGGAATTTTGTCTTGCACTTCCATAGCTAAGCCATTGACAAGAACTGAATAACTTCTCCACTCTGCTTTTACCACATTCATCCAGAGAGATTAGTATCATAGCATCATAGCTATGATACTAATCAAGGATAAAGCTAACGTCCATGCATAGTTTTCTACCCTAGCTCCTACATAGATAACAAAGGAAAAACTTCTTTTACACAGCCACTAGAGGGCTATATGGTATGTAGGTGTTTGTGGATAGCTCCTGAACAGATAAGTGATATTTTGAGTAAAAATTGATGAATTTGCATAGTATTTACATAGTATTGTTTACTTTTAGTATTTTAGCGTGTCTGGGTGTTTTTGTGTGTGTTTTTTGTTTTGAGTATTTTAATAGTAAATTGATAGATACGATTATCTGTGCACATGGCTCCCATAAAGAGGAATACAAAGATAGCGTTTAGGTCGCCATATTTGTCTGAAAATCTTAACTTAAAGGATTTGATTCAGTGTACCGTTTTCGAAATGTATGCATTGAGGAGAGCGGTTGGAGTCTGGTTAAACAACGATAGCGGAGTGAATGTGTGCAAAAAGTGTAAAGAATGTGAGGATTTAAAGAGTGCTTCAGGTCGTGTGAGTGATATCGTTGTTGAAAGTGAGAATCTAGATAACAGTGATATTCGAGGTATGAATGGTGATATTTGCGAGGTGGTACCTGATAGCTGTGAGAGTGGCGTTGAAAGTGAGAATGAAGGTAAACATACAAAAAGATTGAATAAATCATCGGAGAATAAAAATGATGACACTGACGCAATGAGTGAGATCGCTCTATTACGCAGAGCGATACATAGGGCAAATCGGCAGCTGGAGCGTTGGCAAAAATGTTTACCAAGCGTACCGACTAATAATCGACAAAAGTATGATAGAAAAAATAAAGGTATGATAGTGAGTGTAAACAAAATGAAAGAGCGTGTGTTGTATGGAGTAAGAAATGTGTTAGTTGAGAGTTTAACAAAATCGTACCAACCCGGAGCGAACGTTAAGAATGTAAGCGAGTCAATTAGAATGCAAAAGCAGCGGGTGAAAGAATTGATAGTGGTAGCAGGTACAAATGATTTGAAAGGAAACAAAAAGGCTATGAGTAAGGATGTGAAGGAATTGCTTGAGATATCAAAAGAGAAGAGTGAGAGAGTTAGGATGGTGAGTCTGTTTCCGCGGTATGACAGTGAAGAGTATAGAAGGAGGGCCATAATTGCTAATAACTTTATGCGTGAATTATGTTTGATGAGTAGTGTGGAATTTGTGGATGTGTGAAATGAGTTCGATGGGCGAAAGGATTTATATAAAATGGATGGTTTACATTTGAGTGGATTTGGTGTACAGAGACTTGAAAAGGTGTTGTCGAATGTAGTGGCAGTGAATGTGCAGAATCAGGGAAACTAGAGTTATTAAGGAGGGGGCGGGAAGTAGATATGCAGATTTTAGGAGACAGTTGAGTGTGTGAATGTGTGTGTAGTATGCCAAAGCGAGTAGGAAAGTCCACGAATCAGAATAGGATAGTTAGTATAAGGCATCAAAATAGGGATGGAAGAAATCGGCTTCTGCAATTCATGTATACAAATGCCAGAAGTATTAGGAACAAGAAGGGAGAATTTTTGGCCTTGGTTGGCACTTCCAGACACAGGTTATTGGCATTAGTGAAACATGGCTGATAGAAGATGACACAGCTAGTGGGATTGAATGTGAGGGGTATGGTGTGTTCAGGAATGACAGGGAGAATAAAATGGGAGGAGGAGTGTTATTGATGATAGCTGATGAGCTACAGCCAAGAAGAATAGAAGTGGAACTCCAGGATAGAGAAAAGAGCACGTTTGAGGCTATTTGGTGTGTGATTGAAACTAGCAGAACAAAATATACAGTTGGGTGCTGTTATAGACCAGGTGATGGAATAGATGGTGGAGATAGCATGCATAAGCAAATAGAAGAAATGAGTGGAAGGAGGGTAATTATTATGGGAGATTTCAACTATGGTAACATTGATTGGAAGGAGGAGAGGACACATGAGAGGAAGGAATTGGATTTTATGCGGTTATTAAGGGATAACTATCTGCGATAGCATGTAATGAAAAATACTAGGGGTCAGAGAGTGCTTGACCTAGTAATTGCATCTGAGGATTTGGCTGTAACGAATATGACTACGTTGCCACCAATTGGTGAGAGTGATCATAAGGTCTTGACTTGGGAGGTGGCTAAAGGTGTAGAATTTACAATTAAGTCAGGGTACATGTGGAATTATCGGGCTGGTAAGTATGACAAGCTTAGGAGATTGATTGGTTCAGTACCATGGCATGTACAACTGCAAGGGCTAGAAGTTGATAGTGCATGGGAGGCGGTTAAGAAGTGTTTGCATGAAGCAATGGCTGACTGTATACCTAGAGTCCGAATAATAAATCAAGTAGGGGTTAAATAGATCAATAACACCATTAAGCTTGAGCTGCAAAAAAAGAAACAACTATGGAGGGAATTTATTGAGGAAGGTGACCGGCAGGCACATGAACGGTATAACGCACAGGCCAGAAGGGTAAACGAGTGTGGTGAGAAAAGCAAAAAAGGGTTACGAAAGAACATTGGCCATGCAGGCTAAAGAGAATCCTAAACAGTTTTTTCGATATGTTGCAAGTAAAAGAAAAAATGTATATGGCAGAATGATTTTAAGGAATGCCGAGGGTAGGGAGGTAACCGAATCAGTTGATATAGTAGAATTACTGAGTGAGCACTTTGCAAGAGTATATCATCCAGGTGGTGACATTGCAGAAATGAATGAACCAATAGATTATACGGGAATTGTGCTGAATGAAGTGGAGGTGAAAAGTCTATTACAAAACCTCAATGTCAACTCATCTGCGGGATTGGATGGTATACCAACTCGTGTCGTATGAGAAGCGGCTAAAGAATTGTCAGTACCCTTGACCATTTTGTTTAATTTGGGTCTCGGGTATGGGTTAGTCTGGGGGTGGAAAGAGGGATTGTTCCAAGACGGCTGTTCGATTAGCATATCAGGAATCGTTGTCAAGGTCTTGGAGAAATTAGTCAAGAGAAGAATACAGGATTGGATAGATGAAAATGGGATACTGTATGGGGGAAACATGGTTTTGTGAAGGGTAGATCATGCCTCAGTAACTTTCGCACGTTATATAACACAGTGACGGCTGAACTGGATAAGGGTAATGGGTTTACAGTGATTCTACTGGACCTTGCAAAGGCCTTTGACAGGATACCACGTGGAATCTAATCAGTAAACTGGAGCAGATGGGAATGGATATAGGGTTGGTGAGATGGATAGGAGGGTGGTTGATGGAGAGATACCAGAGAGTGTTTTATTCACGAGTGGAGTCCAAAATACGGCTTGTGACTAGTGGTGTGCTGCCGACTTCTGTTTTTGGACCACTACTTTTCAATTTGTTCATTAACGATATAGGAAAGGATCTGAGAGGAAGTGTTCACTTGTTTGCTGATGATTCAAAGTTGGGTAGAGCAATTGTGAGTGCACAGGATGTCAAAGTTTTGCAGGATGATTTGGATAGTTTGGAGGACTGGGCTAGGGAAAATGGATGTAAATTTAATGTGGCAAAGTGTAAGGTTATGTATTTTGGAGTGAAAAGATTAGCAGCAGTATATCACATTGGTGGAACCGTACTCCAGGTGATTGATGAGGCCAGGGATTTGGGAGTGTTGGTGGATAGGGAGTTGGAGTTTAAGGGGCACATTGCAAAAGTAGCTAAATCAGCTCATCAAATCACTTGGTTACTGAAATATACTTTAACAAGCAGAGACAAACAAGTTGTTGTTCCTCTATATATCCTTGATAAGATCCCACTAGACTACTGTGCCCAGAGATGGGTGCCAGGGTTTCTTCTTGATGGGGAGGAGGTGGAGAGGATCCAGAGACGAGTGACCAAGATGATAGCAGGTCTGTGGAATGACCTTATGAGAACAGGTTGAAGATTTGTGGGTTGCAAAAATTTGTTGATAGGCGGAAAAGGGGTGATATGATTGAGATATTCAAATTACTGAAGGGTTTCTATAAGATTAATTCAGAAGATATTTTTGAGAATAGGATTGGTAGTGAGAGGACTAGGGGCCATATATGGAAGCTGGGCAAGAATGTGGTTAGCAGGGGTGTTAGAGCTAGGTTTTGTACTTGGAGAGTGGTGAATGAGTGGAATATGCTGCCAGAATCTGTTGTGGATGCTATGACAGTGAGTGAGTTCAAAGCAAGGTATGATAGATACTGTGAGAATGTCGAATAGTTGTATGGACATGATGTTTGTTGCCTCCCTCGATGAGTCTAAGGACTCCCCGGATTCGCCCATAATAATAGTAATAATAATAATAATAATAGTAATAATAATAATAATAATAGTAATACTATTTTGTAATATTTATTGCAAATGACACACGGAGATTATTAGTTTTTTCATGATCTTTTGCAGCTATGACAAATGGTGATGAAATTCTATAACAATCATATCATCGCCACGCCACAGATATCGTGGAAATAACTTTGCCTTTCATGACGTTTTGCTTGTATAATAATTTGAATTATAATCTGCATATGTGATAAAAGATAAAGAAAATAAAATGGAAATTTCGCTGCATTTACAAATGACTGCAGTTTTTTCCGTGTTTTTAACCGGAGGAGATTATGTTTAATGCTGTGTTATTAATTTTATTTCAGTCGAACAGCGAATTCTGTTTTGTGCTTTTAATAATAATGCAGTGTTAACTTGCTTCATTTAGAAACGCAAACTTTGGAAAGGTCATAAAATGAGATTGTAGAATCGTCGCCTCCGTTTTGATGACTTCATATGCACAGCTTCTGATTAAGAACAAATATATTAAAGAGAAGGTAGTGGACAGAAATTTCGCACTGCAGACACATTTCTACACCTTTACACTGATTAATTTCCTGTTTCAGCAGATGGCTAGTGTCGAACTACATCTAATGGACGTGAATGCATATAATGAACTATTTGTATATCGCTGATATCGATCTCTGCAGGGAAACGTCAGCAGATATTAATAAAAATGAATTCTTAGTACAACGTTAACATACAAAATTCAAACTATTACGGTTTCAGTTTTTTTATTTAACCGTGCACACATACATGATAAACTTCAAATCATGCATGCATTTATGATACGAAGGAACATGGGCGTGTGTTTTGTCGGACAGAATTAGGAACATCGTAAACTTTGTAGTTTTTAAAATTCGACATTAGTGTTGTTGAACGCCAAATCTGCTGTCAACATCTCTTCGTCAGGTTCCACAACAAAAGCGTTCAACAGGCTTTAGCAGTTTGTAGTTGGCTTCAAAATCGATCCTTTTTCCTGTCTGTTGTCAATCATACTTCGAGAATCACTCGCTTGATAAATGGATGCCGTCAGGAACGGAAATGAATGAAAATTTGTTGACGGAGTAAGATAAAAGAAAGAAGAGAGGAAAACAGGAATTTAAAGGTAGGGGTTTGATATAAAAAAAAAAACAGTAGTCAAAGACAGGAGACAGCGGGAAAGATCAGTAGAAAAAGAAAACGATGACAAACAGAAGCCGAGGACAGCGACAATAAAAAGAACGAACCAAAAGAAAGCTTTCGAAAGATAAAATATCAAACGCCTAGAAGGCGAGTTACAAAACAAACTGCAAAAGAGACAGACTTCCCAAACATAAATTTATTGTAAAAACAAACATTCACGATGAATTTCATTTGACCTGGGGATTTATTCTTCAATACACTATTTCTTTTTGTTATAGAATCTCCGAATATTAGTTTATTTCAGAAGTTTTACTACATTAAAAACTTAGACAAGAAATTCATCACGAATAAGTATTTTCGTGCATCGTGGAGACAGCGGGAAACTGGCAAGTTGTAAGTAAATCATTTGTATTGAATGAACTTCCATGTTTCTTATCAGTTTCAATCGCAGAAAACAATTTCGTTTGCTTACCATATGTTTATGATTTCATTGATGGTAATATCATTTGTTGCGTCTGGTGGGCAGCTTATTCTTTCGTGGTGTCCTGAAGCTTGCCAATGATTACGAGAACAAGGCTCAATATGTATGTCTCAAATAAGATACGAGGGTATCCGCCTTCATCTCCATACTTTATACATTTTTGAGTGTGTGTTTGGATTCTGATGGGAACTATAAAAATTCCCTTTAAAAAAAGCAAGTTCCATAGCGTAAAATCAAATCTCCAAACCTAACCGAAAACTAAGTATTAGGGTCAACTTAAAACAAATGTTACGAAGACAAACGGTATCATATATGATACCGTTTGTCATTTTCTTGTGTAACAGCAGCAGATAAATTCTACAATATTACGTTACGAGTTATCTCCACCAATGAACGATGTCAACTACTGTTAATCGTAATAGCAATTTGTATAATCAGGTTTAACGTTCATGTTCTAAAACTTGTCATGTTTTAACCGAAACCGGGTTTTATTTTGTTCACTAGAAAAGTGACACTACATTCTTCCACCGTAGCGATACTACACTGTAGGAATATTCTATGAAAGAAAGTTGCCAGAATCGGACAGAACTTCTGTCTGATTTCCTTTGTTTCCTTGCTTTACGTATCGCTAGCTTAGAGATCTTGACATATTTATAAGAGGTTCAACAGCATGCTTCTGTAGCTGTGTGTATGGGGGGGGGGGTATGGTAGTCATATGCATCACTGACTACAACTTTTCATCTCATGAGTAATGCAGAAAACAAGACAAACAAGTGTTCTGGTCACTGGTGTGAATGTCTTCCCTAAATCCGACACGCAAGGCAATATATTGTGTAAATTACTCTTGCTTGCCAGCCTAGGCATTGTCTGAAACCAAACAAGAATACTTTCACGACAGCTATTCATTTTATTGAACATTACATAACATTAAGCACATATCACTTCACATCATATATCCTTTACTCTTTTCCGAAATTATAATAAACATTATATTTCTAAACTTACTAATATGTATATATATATATATATATATATATATATATATATGAACTATATTTCGTAATTCGATGTCATATTTTTTTTATATCAGAAATACACAGAAACGATTGCAAAACCTATAACACATCAGCGCCATGCGTGTGGACAGGAAATCAGACAGAACTTCTGTCTGATTTCCTTTGTTTCCTTGCGTTTACCTATCGCTAGCTTACAGATCTTGACATATTTATAAGAGGTTCAACAGCATGCTTTTGAACCTCTATAAATATGTATATTTATATACATACATACATATATATATATTTAACATAAAGACCGACTATACTACTCTGCCAAAACTTCGTTCCTTTCTGAGTCGACCAAAACCAAAACACAACCAACTGCATTTTCCTGGTGTTTATAAAATTTTGTGCGACTGTGGTCGACCTTACTTTGGCCAGACAGATAAATCTGTTTCACTTCGTCTTGAGGAACATAGACGTGACATCTCTTACAGTAGAACACGAGCGAGCGCTCTTTCTAGTCATGTCCTCTTCTCGGCAAACTCTAACCTTGAAGAACAGCCATATCAAGTTGATTGGAACGCACTACTAATTTATATATATGCAAGGATGAATTTGAAAAAAAGAATTATCGAATCAAAAGAAATAGTTCTGGACCCTCCACATTTGAACAACAATCTAAGCTACAATTTGCCTGATTCCCATAGCGCAGTGGTCCAGTACTGGCGCTCTAAAATTAGCTGTCGCACACATTCAACTCATGCCAACGGTAGCACGCAGTCACCTATTCAAATATGACTGTTACTATTCTACTTTTTATTAAGCTGGAAAGTCCATGTTTTTACCTTGTTATTTTTATGTCTTATGTTTTTTATTTCTCACCTGAAGAAGTCGGAGCACCGATGAAACTAGTCGTGATTTATTAAAGGTTTTTATTATACTTTTTCGGGTTCTAGTCAGTTAAATTTATTTTTATAAATAAATAAATATATATATATATATATATACAGGGTGTTCGGGATAAATTTGACATATTTATAATTAATTATATTTTTCCGTAAGTTACATGTATTAACACACACTTCTCTTCATTTAAAAGTTTGGACCCTTCTTCATTCATATACAAGATGTCAGAAAGGATGGATAGCTGGAACCCACCTGAATCATGGAAGAGAATAACTTGTATCATGATGATTCGTGCCTGCCATCAAAATAAGGATATTACGACTGCTGCCCAATGCTCCCTGAATACAGTAAAAACAATCAGGCATGAACTAGAGACTTGCAATGGTGACTACGAGGATGTAGCAAGAAGAAAGATCCCTAGCAGACGATCTGATTGCGTTCGTACAGCAGAATTCCTCGCAAATCTGCAGGAACAGGTGTTGAAGAACCCTGGCATTGGAATTCGGGCTTTGTTCGTGGAGTTGCTAACTGTAGTCAAGCCCTGGATAACAAGGGTAGCCAATGGTAGGCCGTATGTATGGCAGCAGGATTCGGCCCCTTGCCACACCTCTGGGAAAAGTCAAAAATGGTTGTCTGAAAATTTCTACGACTTCACCAGTCCAAATGTTTGGCCTCCAAACTCCCCAGACCTTAACCCCATGGATTATTTTGTATGGGGCGCAGTTGAAAAAGACACCAATCGCACTTCCAGTAATACAAAAGCCCAGTTAATAGATAAAATTAAAACAGTTTTTGCGGCCCTTCCCAGGGAGACTGTAGCATCAGCTTGTTCGAGGTTCCGAAGCAGAATTGAAGCTGTGATCGATGCTAATGGTGGTTATTTTGAGTAAATCTTGTTGATAGTATTGTAATTAACTCTGCCTGTAATGTTTTTTTGTCAATTCATTAAATTTAATAGATACAAAGAAGATTTTCTTTTTCCTTACGAAACTGTCAAATTTATCCCGAACACCCTGTATATATATATATAAACACCAAAATCATACATAATATACATAATTTTTTTCGACTTTGCGCAGTTCAGATCACAGACATAGAAGAACAGGAGACACACGCTATAATTGAATACAAATACGTATTCAAATATTAAGACATGGATATTAGTGAACCAATTTATATTGTTTCACTATGTCATATGTTTCATTTCATTTTCATTGACAGGCTAAAGCTACAACTCACAACCTTCTTATATTAATAACACTATAACATTTCACGTTGCAAGCTGTATAAATTCTGTCCACACACACATGGCGCTGATGTGTTATAGGTTTTGCAACCATTTCTGTGTATTTCTGATATAACAAATATGACATCGAATTACGAAACATAGTTCACGGCTGAAACGTGAAAATTAGTGCGTGCGTGTGTGTGTGTGCGCGCGCGCGTGCACGCACGGGAACGCGAAACACCAATTCTGATGTAAAATATGGTGGATTTGGCATTGCGAAATTTCTCATATATCGCTGATTTCCTTCTATGTTACATGGTAGGAGTTGAGTCTTTTGGTTGCAAGGATGCGATGCTTAATGCCAAAATGTATTGTAGTATATTAAATATTGTGAAACCTTGGGAGCACCATTATTAGTTCCAATAACAGTACTCTATGCATTATCATATTTTTTCTATTTCCGAATATTTCGTTTTCCTCCATGAATGTTGTACTCGCATTTGTGAACTAAACTCATCAAGTGTTGAAATACATAACAATGCATTGCTATATGATATTTCTCGAAATCTAATTCGAAGAGATCTACAACCGTTACATAGTTGTGCATTTCGTAATGCGGGCATAATACTTATTGATCTCCAGAGTTCGTGTATCAGTTTTTTTATGCATTTTACGTTTATATATGATTAACTGAATTATCATATTTTTTGTAAACCGATTCATGGAATAAGAGAGAAAGATATTTTATAATCCTGACTTTAACAATATTATTATTATTATTATTATTATTATTATTATTATTATTATTATTATTATTATTATTATTATTATTATTATTATTATTATTATTATTATTATATTTTATAGTTGGGACAAAATTTTCAGTGCTTTTTTAGATTGAGGGGCATTAAGTCTGAAAATCACTATTTTGAAAATTACTCCAACCTAGATTTGATACAATCGTCGGTCACTACTTCCATCGCCATCACAATGCAGCCTTCTGCTGTGATTATTGTCATGCCTCGAATATAACATCATTGTAGACTTCCTACGATGTTCCACAACTCCGACATAAACGCAGTCGAACCACACTTGGACATCTTAGAAGACCAGATTATGAAACCCGAAAATCAACAGATATCAGTTAAATATCTTTAAAATTGTCAAAGATTAAAAAAATATGTAGAGTGCTAATAATAAGTTGGTGCTTTGTTTGCTATGAAAAGCAAACTGACAGTAATTTGAAATTCTGTTTAATGGTTGATTACTACAAGCACTGTCATTTTTACTGGTGTTCTAGTAAGGTTTTAATGGACTGTATGCTTCCATTCTTCCTGCTAATATATATTAAATGTAGTTTATTGTAGTAAGAGGTAATTAGTTAGAAAAGCCGATTTGTGGGTATTTCTTAGAAGAGTACAATACTTGATATGAAATATGGCATGTGAAGGACAGAGAAATCATGATATACAATCGTATATCATGATTTCTCGTATAACATTCAGTTGCGGTGGAAGGTGGTACTAGGGGAACTTTTAGTTTGTCCTATTTTCTTTGTGTTGAACATCTTAAATGGTTACGCACCTAGTTGCTTATGTTTAAAATATGTAGATTGGTCTCATTAGAAATATCGCTTCAGGTCATGATAGATTTTAAGCTTCTGGTAATCCCTTGCAAATAAAAAGATATTTCTCTGTATAAAACTGCTGTACAATTTGGTATAACCAGAAGCCATTTCCTACATAATGGTTCTGAAATATTGCATGGAATATTTTTTCATAGTTTTAGCCACTTAAAAAGCCTTCATATTTATAATCAATTACTCTTTCTGAAATATCGCCTATCCTTGTTCTTGGATTTATCTAGCTAAATCAGTTTTCATATGGTAAATTGTTTTCTTGTTGAGGTTTAATTTCAAACCATCCAGTATGATCATCTAATTAAATGCGTAATACCATAAAAGAAACAGCATAATAGTGTTTAGCATAATCATTCTTGGAATGCAGACTAAAGAAGACACTTTGTGTTAAATGTAATTATTTATTTTTTATGCAAAATGATTATAATGATTTTTTCAACTTTGTTATGCATTAGATTTTATTTAAAGTTTGTTTTTTGCGAATTTCAACCTTACAGAATATTGAATTTAGTAGGAGACTTAAGTTTTGATAAACATATTTTTATTTTGATTAGTTATTCAACCCCAGCTTGTAACACTACCATTTGTCACAGACAGAGAAACCAAGGATTTTTAGAAAATTATAATTTTCTAATTTTTTCCCCACGGAAACTTTGTCTCCTTTCAGGCTGTCAGTTAGTCAGTTATATGTGGAAATTCTTATCAACCTTTCAGATTGGTTTAGTTCCTTACCCTCTTCCCCTAATAAGTTTGTTTAGATATCTATGCGCGTTCCGAACAGCAAGATCTTCAGTGGCCCATCAGTTTCAAGAAGGACATTAATGACGGCTCGCTACGTTTGCCCATTTTTCCGCTTACCAGACGCCATCCACCTACGCACAGTAACGTAGTCTTTCAGGCGCCTCTCCATCACAAAGACGAAGATAACCGAAGGTGAACAACCGATGTGGAGAACCCATCAACAGTGTCGCACACGTAAAGAAAATCAGGAAGCGTTCCCAACTGTGTCGGACGGTTGACGATAGGGGAAAAGAGAGGGAAACGGAAGCTTGTAAACCACTGTATTTTCATGTCTACAAAACGAGGATGCGGTGTGGCGTAAAAGTGGAATTAGACAATGAAGTATTTCTCCAAAGATAGCTAAGTGAAATAGGAGGTACAAAAGGGTTTATTGCATTCCATGTTGCTGGAGTTAGTGTTTTGTTTATTTTGTCTGCTTTAAACTTAAAAACTGAATTTGAGCTAGACCGTTTAAGGAGATTCCCAATGTAATTTGAAGCGTTACTTTTGTTCGATGTCGAACTGTATATCTTGGCAAGTCAACAGAATGAATCAAGTATCTGTTTTACCTTTAATAAATGAAAAGCAGCATATTTAATAAACGGTAAACAATATTCCCATCTGTTTATTTATTTTTGTTTTATTTTCCATCAGTTACATTTCTAACGAAATTATAAATACATTCCGTTTTATTGGTGGAAGAGTAGTTTATTCTATATTAGTTGCACTGTGAAGGAAAATTACACTTGCGAATAATCTTCTAATCCTTATTAAAGTGTAATTTATCGACTGATATTCTTTATTTATTTGGAGTCCACATGGAAATCTGTTTGCATAAATCATCGTACAATAATATTCAGAGAAGATAGTGTGTGGTCCATTGACTGATGATAATATTTTTCTTTTTTGTATATAGCAATTTCTACAAGATAGTTTCATGCAATTATCACTAAAATTGCAGTACTACTGATGTGTAGCGTAGTATTCAGATAGAAATCGAATAAATGGTGTGAGTTGACTGCCCTAGAAAGTTAAATTTTCAAAGGCTTATCTGATATTATGGATGCTACCTTAATAAAGTGGCAATATACCTCTGATAGACTTTTGAAAATAGGAGAAGTACTGTATTCGTTCTCCCATTAGAAGTAGAACAGATAAATTTGAGTTAGCTTCTATTTCACGCAAACGTGAAATAGAAGTTAACACAGAGGGATACCGATCGATGGCATTAGCATACTGGCTTATAAGAGATCGCAAGCAGTTATTATTTCTCATTATATACATAAGTTGGCTCGGGAATTACCTTTTGAATTTTCTAACACCCAACCAGTAATCACTCTTAGCTTGCGTCTTAATAAATACATGCACTAAAATAAAGGAAGTGGAAGTGTATGTTTTGTTGTTGCTGTAATTATTCCTTAGCACTTCGAAAAAACAGGTTTTAGTTGGTAGAGTTTGCTCATTAATAAAGTGGCATATACAGTAATATAGAGTGATATATACTGTATATAGCCAAAGTTAATTCCCCAAAAAAAATTCTGTACCGAAAAGCATATTAGTAGGAGTAATCTAGAGCATTTCATGTTAATAGAGAATCAACTTTTAGCAAATGAATAAACTGGCCTTAGTATTGTAGTTGAATTTGTTTATGTAACCCTTGTTTTTGATGGCTTAAATCTGAAAGATATATTTTAGTCGCTATAACTCCGCTTATGTAACACAGAGTTAAAAACAAATTAGAAAGAAGAAAGTTATGAACATTTCTTAGCACTTAAATATCCAATTTATGGCATGCCGTGAAAAGTTGTTTTGCTAAAACTAATCAATACCATATAAAAATCGATTATTGCACCTTAATATAATGAAGTTGAAAGTATTCTAAGAAACACTTCATATTTATGGTTATTGTATGTATTACTGTATTTATTACTGTATTTATAAGGATGCATTTATTATTGTTCTCTAATAAGAAACGCGTAAATAATGGGAAAAAATTTTTCTTTATATCTGTCTTCTTTCTTATACAATAGCTTGCGATATCTGTCATATAAGTGACTAAATATCTTACATCTTATTTTATTATATCTTAATATCTTATATCTTAAATCATATCTTACTAAATAATTAAAACTATTGAATTCCTCGAATATGTAAGACGTTGATAAATGCCAGTTTCCATGACGAATATAAAATCTCTGTATTGTGTGCATCTGTATAAATTTCCTTTTAAGTAATACTTAAGGATAAAAACTCTGGAATTTCGTGAATTTAATATGACTACCATGTTTAAAACTGAGAATTACCTTGTGCTTCGAGCAAAAATATGTCTGTTATAGTTATTAATATTGTAAACATGTCAGTCTCAGTCTTCCGATCAAGGTCAATAACGTGTATTTGCTACCCAGAATTCATTAAATGCTTTCATTAATCAAAAATATATTCTAAATTTTTTTTTCGGTTTTCTAATTATTATCGATGGGTAGTTCCCCGAACCTCAGCTTCAACTATTAAGATTAACGCATTGCCTACAAGATATTTAGCATTCCTGCAACTGACAGGCATTAATAATTGAGATTATTTCCCTCCCATCTGAATCTCTATTTGAGATAAGGTTAGAGATACAGATTACGAGATTACACATCGTAAGTTCTGAGAGAAGAATCAATATTCTGAACAAAGCTGCAGTGAAGATTAGTGACAGAGGCATCTGTCTCGACTCATCCCTAAGCATTGCACGTGATAATGGTTGTCGTTATCGGCTCTTTACTTTTCAGACCCGACGCATTAGTGGAATATTTTCCAAATTAAACAATCTTAAAGAAAAACGATTAAAGTTAGTATTAATAGTTAATACTTCAGCTTAGAATAATACGGAACTCTCATAATACCTTAGCTCAGCTAACCCTTATTTCTTAATTCCAGAATCTAAACTTAGAATAAAGCAGTAGTTAAAAGTAGGAACCAGGCACTATGTCTCATTTTAATTTCTGAAGTCATCATCCAGACCGCCATTCTACCTCAGATAAAAGCCTAAGTGTTATCCACATATTAGAAGGCACGAAGCAAAAGTAATTTCCGTGCACAAAAAAAAGTCTTTTCCTTGCTTTCATCTCAGCACGCATGAATGGTAGCTTGATTTCCCCCATGCGATGAACATTGCATTCTTCTTGTTCTCTCTCTCTCTCTCTCTCTCTCTGTGCGTGCGTGTGTGTGTGTGTGTGTGTGTGTGTGTGTGTGTGTGTGTGTGTGTGTGTGTGTGTGTGTGTGTGTGTGTGTGTGTGTGTGTGTGTGTGTGTGTGTGTGTGTGTGTGTGTGTGTGTGTGTGTGTGTGTGTGTTCTAATATCTGTATTTGCCCTTTTAAAAGTTTCATCATTATTTCAGATACGCGCAAAAATTAGGTACACGTGTACGAAGATTGTGGTTTCGTGAAGAGATGAATTCAGAATATTAATAAAACTGGTACAGCTGGCCGTGTCGTATTTTTCTTTTACGGTTTTGTCCGTTAGAAATTTGTGTACTTTGAGACACATATATATGAACGTATTTTTCTGCTGTCGCTAGCTGAGTAAAAACTGAATATAACACGAAAATAGCATCTTGAACGTCATTCTTCTTTTATATGCGGAAAGTAAAATAACTTTGGAAAAAAGAGTGAAGAAAAATGTAGTATACATTAATGAAATAAAACCAAGAAAATAATATATATAAAAAGGTAAATAATAATTATATAGAATTATCAAAATAAACTTCGTGACAATGCATTTTGCTTGAAGAGAAGATGAAATAATTCAAAACTTCTTAATAACACGAAATGAATCAAGAGAATCGTTCAACGTGAATATATATACAAGCCAGACTTCAAGTAAGGTGGCGAATCTCGTTTTAACGCTTATCGGTTTGGTCTTTGCGATTGGATTTTTGCCAGCACTGAATTGATCGTTTTCAGCATGTGTCTGTAGGGTTGGGTTTCCTCTAGTTTCTTCGGTTTTTCTTCTTACAAACATAAAATGACCTCGAACACGTTTATGGCGGAAGGCCCATAATTAATTATTGGTCTTCCACCTGAATCTAGAATGAATGAATCACTTCGAAAATTGAAGGACTTTCTTAATCATGTATTGTTTAAGGTTAATGTACGGGTTCAACAGGATAGTACTTGATTCAATACCAGGATTTTTAGTATGTATAACGAGACACCTAGCATGCAAGGTGCTAAACACCCATGGTCTACAATGTTGGCTTATTTCTTGTTGGCTAAAAAATCGTAGGCAAAGTCGATTGCTAGGTGTTAATGCAGGTGATACGTGGTTATTATCATGACAACATGAAACTAGAAGATGGATAACGGAAGAAGAAAGATCATTTTATTAAGTAAGAAGAAATGATCGTGAGCATTGACCATAGATATTAGACAAGAGGTGTTGATACCCATAGGAACAGTAGGATACTAGTTGGTAACTGATGTAACGGTTAACATCAATGCTATTGGTTGAATAGAAAATCTGTATAATCGTCATGGACAACACTAAAGCATGCATATGTTTTAAATTCAGTGGCCTGGTTGGTTGAGTCGATAGCTTCACCCCCCCCCCATCTAACCCTTTGGACTTGCTTTGAATCCCTTTATGACATGAATATTTGTGATTGCCTTTAAGTGTCGGATGATTCCTCCCCCCCCCCTTCGGTATGAGACAAGCCTGCTGTCTAGCAGGGTTACTTAATTAGTCCACCCATATAATATAATACCTCTATTATATTATATGGGTAATTGGTCTCTAAACATGATTTCACAGCATAATTCCCTAAATCAGATTCCCGATGTTTTTCTATACTACAGATGCAGGTGCTATCTTTAGCATCTACGTAGTTGCAGGCCCTTAGACCGTCCTTAGCCAGTATCCGTAAGCTAACGTTTCCTTAGTCTCCTCATGTAGTCTCTCTGGATAGCTTGCTTGCTGAATGAAAACCCTAGTTATCTAGAAGGAAGAACCCTATCATTTTCTTTTGAGACTGGCTAACTCGTTCTGAGTTTGATTCCTTTTATTTCAGCGAAATGCCCCTGATTTCAGGCGCATCTCTCTCTCTGAAGTAAGGGTGCATGTTGCCTCATCCTTTCTTATTGTGTGCTATGGGGACACAGTCAAAGGCAAACAATATGTTATTAATTTCTACAGTAATCAAATTTGTTTATAGCTGAGCACAATGCATGGCTTCTGTAGCAGTAGTGCATTGTCTCTAGCCGTGCAATCAGAGAAATTCGAGAGAGAGAGAGAGAACGTACAGTTTTGGTCGAAACGGCCTAAATTTCGAAAGAAATTAAAATAAAATAGTGGATTGGAATCTAGTCATAAAACTACACAGCTTGTGAATAAGATCTTATTCCAATCTTGTGCATTTGTTGTCATGTCGATACAAGTATTTTTGTCATCCATACCAGGTCAAGTAATTCCAGTCCGGTATTGCACTGAATCTGTTTGTTTAATAACACAGTGATATTTTCATACTATATGGATAAATAGAAATCAGTATCACATACCCTGCATATGATGACTGATTCAAAAGGTGTTGTTTTTGCTCTGGCGATCTGGGCTCGAAGAAACGCAGTTGAAATACCACCAGAAAAGGAATAAGCAATTCGAAATGATATTGAAAAAAAAATTTAAATAAGCTCGTCACTTATTTTCTTTTAGTAAGTTTCTTTTGTATTTACCATCATATTATTACCTTAGTAATTTTATATTTACTTGTTCCACTTCATTTCATATAAAGATTACTTGGAAAGAGTCAGGCGTATGGGACAGAGAAGCCTGATTTTAAATAAATTTGATAAATAAGTTTCCATAATTATCAAATTATGCAAGCTGGTAGTTTGCATGGTCAGCATATTCTTATATACAGTCATGTATGCTCATTAAGTTATACGAAGATCGTGAAACGAAAAATGTTTCAGAAGAAAAACTTTTTTTTTCTTCTGAAAAACATGTTCGCTTCTTTGGTGCGATCAGACAACAGCCTTACTTGAAAATGCTAATTTTTCCCATTTTCTACGATGGATCTTGAAAATCACCTCTTTCTAATTCAGAGGCGTGTCCTACAATGCGCTAGAGGACGATCATTTTAATACCTGTATTTTATGTGAAAGACACATAAAAATATGTTTAAAAATATATTTCAGTTCTCTTGAATCAATTTTAACGGATAATGACCTTCAGCAACTTATTATAGAAGCAATGGATTTATCTAACTTTAAGAAAAAATTGGATGGCTTTTATGGTCGGAGAATAGGTTAATTAATTTTTTGTGTGACTCTTACCCACAAAATGTTGCAGAACAATAGTATATTAGCGGCGTGTGGGCTAACGATTTTTTCATTTTTTTATTATTATTATTTTACATTTTTTAATTTTTACATGATTCGGGAACTTCTCTCTAGAGGCATGCACGGTTTCATGGTAATTCAGGCCTCCATTAAGCTTCAGGGGGTGCGATGATCTCACACCGGACGAATAAATTCATCCCATACTTAAAGACAATCAATCCCTAACATCCATGCCCAATGTTAGTTGGATAGCGGATAAGCTGACTACTTGGCCATCGAGGCCAGCGAATAATGATTATATAATGAATACCAAAAGTACATGTAGGCATTGCTATGCGTTTATGTATCAATATACAGGGTAATCAAAATTAAAGTATCCCTGTTTAAAGGTTTATGGAGTGCCACCCAGTGATCCAAATGCTCCGAAACTTTGCAGGAATACATTGTGCGTCATGCAGAAGCGATATTTAAGGGGGAAAGGTAGTTAAAAATTCATCACCATGTGCGTTGTATAATGTACTGAATGTAGATGTAGTAATTTTGTGTGTGTGTGTGTGTGTGTGTGTGTGTGTGTGTGTGTGTGTGTGTGTGTGTGTGTGTGTGTGTGTGTGTGTGTGTGTGTGTGTGCGCGCGCGCGCGTGCGTGCGTGCGTGCGTGCGTGTGTTAAGATAAGAAAGCATTACTCACAATGTATTCGTGCAAAGTTTCCAGACATTTGGATAACTGGATAGGCCTTAAACAGGGATACTTTAATTTTGATCAGCCTATATAAAATATAAAATGAGAAAGAATAATAACGTAGAGGGAGAATTTATGAATTACGAATGAATATAAATAAGTTCACCACAGGACTGCATATCTCATATTGGAATTGGCTTTACTTTAGTCATATTTTACTACTGTCAAACGTGTATATATATAAATATAGATATAAATTTGAGTAATTTGTGAATTTTTTGCTATTGCAACACTAGATCGACTTCCATATCCAGAGTGGAGGCCGATAATAGCAAGAAGAAAATCAAGATGGCAATTATTTAAAGAAGATATAGCAATAAGTAAATATGATAAAATGAAAATCGTATTCAAGAAAATAGACAAAAAATGGAATCAATTATAATAATCATGTAAATGAAAAAAAGGGGGCGGCCGAAGGAATCTAGACGAAAGAACCCAGATAGAGAGTGAGACATAATATAGAAAATACTGAAGAAACTTCAGTCAGGTGGGAATGATTTGTGACCAGAAGAAAGAAGAGATGAATGTTCGAATGACAGATTCCTGGATAATCTGACAGCGGGGTGCCAGTAAGAAGAAGATTTATTATTTGTATAAGAAAAGGAATTGGGAGTGAATAATAGAGTTTTATGAGATTAACGTCAAGAATATATTCAATGTCCCGTTTCCGGCATATTTACGTAATAAAATCGGAGAGTTTATTAATTTCTCTAAATTCTAATTTTATTATATTACTGTGAATTTCATTGGAATGTTGTGTTTCTCTTCTTAATAATAATAATTGTGAATTCAGCATTTGAGAGATGACTGTAAATCTCACCAATGTTAAATTAACTTAATATTTATAAGAAAAGGAAAAATAAAAACTTTACATGCTATCGAATCAAACTAGTTTTATCGCTGCGTAGGCGTTATTTCATGGTTGGGTG
The DNA here is from genome assembly GCF_054136105.1 of Typopeltis vanoorti. Classification (NCBI taxonomy): domain Eukaryota; kingdom Metazoa; phylum Arthropoda; class Arachnida; order Uropygi; family Thelyphonidae; genus Typopeltis; species Typopeltis vanoorti. Next base: position 64,713,071 of record NC_143562.1, on the reverse strand, counting down.
CGTTGGTAACCCACTGCAGTGGAGAATAATTCAAACATGGAGTAGACTTTTAGCATTTCATATAGTACTTCAGCTGATTCCGCCAATGCACAGTTTTGTGGGACGTCTTGAAAATTTTTTGTATGGTAGCTCAAATTACAGTTGCTGTCAAAAATTTGAATTCCACAAGCGGTATCCAAATTGATATTTGTAATCATGGTCCAACAGTATTATGCAATAGTCCACAAACTTGGTTTAGTGTTTTAGTACTTCTTAGTGATTGAAGAATGTCTGTTCATCTAGATCAGGGCTATCCAACCTTTGGTAATCCGAGGACCGCATTTAAGAAAAAAAAAGATTTACCCGAGGGCCGCATCATAATGCGTATCTAGTAATTTGGTGAGCAGCAGCGACACAACCTCGATAGCTGAACAAACGAACAACACTTATCGCGCGCTCACGTTCCCCGTGAGCAGCCAGAGCATGCGCGTTTGAACAAAACAGTATAAGAACGCTTCTTTGACACGTGTAATATTTGAAAAACACGTGGGTATATAATGATGTAAACACGTCATATAAAATGAACAACATCGCGATTATCGATTAGTGATAGAATTAAAATATCTAGTACGCATTCGATTGAAATTGTTATTTTATTTTTTTCGCTCTTGAAAATCAAAACCCACATGCGGGCCGCACAAAATCGCACCGCGAGCTGCATGCGACCCGCGGGCAGTGCTTTGGACAGCCCTGATCTAGGTAATGGAAAAAGTGCGTATATGATAATAAATGGTTGGACTTAACAGTAATAGTCTGGTAGGATGTAGCATTTATCTCATTCCTGAAGGATGACGAAGGGAACATATATAACATAAATAATGGAGAGCAAATTCCACATATGGAATATTGATACCTTTCAATGAATCAAAAAAGTTTCATTGAGATCAACACACAGAAGTATCTCCTTTTCTTCTGTTTACGAAGCTCAATGGATTCTATTCTGTCATCTATTCTCATTGGTAAGATATTCTTTTCAACTTTTATTTTATGCTTATATGATATAACATTCCGTGGAGTTGGTCAATCTGGAGCTCTCTGTAATGCGCCAGAATGTTGCGATATTTGCTCAATTGAAAAGATCTATGGATACCGAGTGCAATTTGGAAATCTTGAAGCAATCTAGTGAGTGTTTTTCAGTCTAGTAAGTACCTAGCTATAGTTGATTTAAAAAATCATTTCAAGCCCCTTACTCCAATGCGACTAAGCGGAATATTTTATCCCTAACTTTTCGCAATCGGTATGCTTGTGATCTTCATTCGTAGTCATCATTGGGAGTGGAATTCATCTCTACGATTTGTAGGCGACGGCAATCGAACTTATAAGGATAGAAACTATCACCCCTGCGTGCATCCCAAGTTGCTTTGTAATGACTGTTTTTTTATAGTGTAGAACTTTAACAAAGGTTATTTACAGCAACTTTAATTCCAAAACCATAGGTAAACAGCATTATTTCAACAATATCTACCTAATTCACAACAACAACATACTCATAATGTAGTCTTAACTTTTTTTGAAATCGACAACTATAATTGTATCATTTAACGAATATATATTTTTGAGAAAACTTCGAAAAGAATCACCCGCTTTCTCTTGTGTTCAGTTTTATTTACCATCGAGAATTACAGAAAGCAACGATGAGGGAGAAACTTGGTAGGTGACAGGAAGTAAAGAGAAAAAGTAAAACACTTCTACAGAAAGCTCATTCTTAACGTGGCCAACACTTTGCAGGGAATCGAATTACTTTAGCCGCAACTCAACGTAAAAGCAGTTTCCTTTCTTTCAGACGATCTGATTTCTCTACTTCAACTACCACTCTCTAAAGCCACTTGTGTGAAATATTCGGAAAATGGAAGAAAAGCGATAAATCACGCGTTTGAATTTGGTTGCATTTTGCATCAGTATTTCAAATAGTCATATTAAATGCAGCAGGAAGGGAGAGAAAAAAAATAACGTTTAAACTATTTTCAGTCTACAAATATACAAATCAACAAGTGTGCATCATACCGAATTTGTTATCGTTCAAGTTATATACCCAAACATTTCCAGATTCCGATCTGCGGTTTCAATGTTTCCTGTTGAAACTGTGAGATGTGTTGAAATTATTAAATAAGTATATATTGGAATCAATATATCTGTTCTCGGATAAATGCAGGGGTCTACACAAAATTCTACTTATATTATACAAGTAGGCATATAATTTGTTTCCCTGGTGTTATGTCGCCACACAGCGGCATTTTTAACATTCTACACTTCTCTGCTGTCTTGCTTGCCATTATTATAAAAAAAAGTTCCGATCTTGAAATGCTTTTATAGTATTAAAAGTTCTATAAAGCTGATAATTTATTTTAAGAAAATGTTCAGATTATTGTTTTGTACAATTCTCTTTCTTGCTTATAATATTATGGATGTACTATGCTGGGGAACATATATTTTAGCACCACATACATGATTATTAATGGCATCCTTCATTTTCTTTATTCTTCACTTAACCACATAAGATGAGGTCATTTCTTTGTCAGGAAATTTGAAATTTCAAACTTCCGTAATTATACTCAGTTAATATACACAAAATAATAGAAAGGTAAAATATTTTACCTTTCTATTATTTTGTGTTCTTATTTAGTATTTTTAAGTGTATATTATTATTTTCAACATGTCCTGGTTTCATATTCGTATAACCAGAGTATTCCTGACTTAATTGCCAGTTACGATCTTTCAGTCAATGTGTATTCAGTTTTCTTTCAGTTTCTTATACCATTCAAGTATACTATCAAACACTTATCTGTATACTATCAAACACTTATCTTTTGGTAATTCTAATTCTAATTTTCATATTCTTAATTTAAGTATAATATATGGATAGTAAATGAACAGTAATTATACCCCTTTTAATCAAATAAGAGATGATGTTGTGTTTATGTTGTTGTTGTTATTGTAATACAATTAATGTTATGTTTAAAACTGAAAACATTCAAAACTTTATTAACGAAATCCAAAAGAAAACAATCGTAAAATCTAACAAAGGTGCCCATCTTTATTTTATTTGCAGCTTTATCTGAACTCATAGTATTTCATAGGCAGAAAAACTAGGTGCAGATCAGCTCCATTCACTTATTTCAAGACATTTCCTTGGAGTACACTAAAACTAATGCACACGTTGTTTAATCTTTCATCTTTTTCAAGGCATATAAAGCGTCGGGACAACATTATCACGTATAGTGATGAAAAGCGAATTTAAATTCAGAGATAAAACTACTATAGTTGAACCTGTAGGGTTCTCTGGAAATTACCTTTAGGATAATCAAATTCAAGAACAAAAGAAATTTTCCTGTACAGAAATATCTGGCATCGATTTGTCTCTCCTATTATTCAAAAGGAAACCTGATAACATAAAAGTTTTCCGCATTGCGAAAAAGAGTAAATAAAGAGAACGCAAGCGTCACTCTTTAGAAATTTGATGCGAGATATTCATCCGGGATCCTGTTGTCACAGATTACACCTTTGTATTTTCACGAACATTGTGTAGGAGGGTCCTAACAGTTATCAGGCTTTCTCTGGTGATATATTAACTGAAAAATGTTAAGCATGCTTTTCTGACTTCCGAAGTTAAACTCATTAAAATGAAAGTTCTGTTTCTGAATCGTTTGAGTTTAAGTTGTTCTGTTATTGTTTGATACATTGCTTAGAAAGCGAGATCGCTTGAAATTAATTTCATTGCTTTTCTCCTAATGCTTGTAGAGGCTTCTTCTGATTATTGCTTTATTATCTGCCTGTTAGTCAATAAATTATCACCCGGCTAACATGCCTCGAGATACTTTTACCTCTATAACTTAAGCTAGATATATTACCCAAAACGTATGCGTTGGATCAAATAATATAATTACCATTATTGTATTACTGGTCTTCACCGGTGTTTAGTTAAACGAATCAGACAGGTCTCATTTTTAAACGCGAATTTACATTAATAACTTTGATAAAGCAGAAAAAAAACTATATCTAAAGATCGTTAATTGTTAGCGCTAACTATTACGCCGTTTATCATCTTTCTCAAATAGGATTTCACTTTGAAAGATTTTACCCTCAAACGGAGAGAAGAGAAATGTAACTCATAATTTCTGATATTAATTTAAAGACTGTGAACATTATACTGCAAGTGTATGAGGAAGAAACGGATATACAGCAGCGTGGTATGAAAAACAAAAAACTTAAAATAATCAAAAAGTATATTTTAATCATTATTTCTTGATGTATATGTTGACGGGCGGGGTGTATAGAATACTGTGATTGCACTACAACATGATTGCTTATACAGGGTGTCCTAAAATTCACGCGAGAAGTAATTTTGATAGAAAACACAGGTTTTTAATTAAAAATTGTAATTTCTTATTGATTCATAAAGTATACAGTATAGGGTTATGCATGGAATAACATATCGGTAAATGGCCTCCACGGCTTTGCTGGCACATACACACTCTTTTGTCGAAATTTTCCATGAGCGTTTTGCATAAATGTGGCTGAATTTCGTTGATACAGCGCTCAATTTCCTCCTTCAAGGCGCGGGTGGTCGTGGGCTTGTTGGCATAAACCTTAGACTTCAAAAAAACCCCAAAGAAAAAAGTCCAACGGCATTAAGTTACATGATCTGGGCGGCCATGATTCTGATCACCAAAACGGGAAATTACACGACCAGGAAATGACTCATGCAGTAATTGAATTGTTTCTCGGGCTGTATGACATGTGGCACCGTGTTGTTGAAACCACATGTCGTCCACATCCATATCTTGCAATTTAGGCACAAAAAACTGGATTATCATGTCGCGATAGCGAGATGATAATCCAGTTTTTATTAACTGTTATTGCCTTACCAGCGGCATTTTCGAAGAAGAATGGACCGATGATGCCTCCAGCCCAAAATCCGCACCAAACAGTGACACGTTGTGGATGCATTCATTTATTTCTCAACAATCACTCGTGGATTTTCTGAACCCCAAATACGACAATTTAGTCGATTAACGAAGCCATCAAGATGAAAATGAGCCTCATCGCTGAAGATGATTTTGTTCGAAAAATAAGCATCCACTTGTTGTTCCATAATCCATTCAACGAACTCTCTTCGCTGTGTGTGGTCATTTTTAATAACCCTGAACTGTCAGCTGTCACGCTGTCTTTTTTTTCTCGTTGGCAACACTTTACCGCACAAATGGCGCTAAATTTAAATCTTGCGTGAATTTTGGGACACCCTGTATTACTAGTAACTTCAATTGGCTATTTTCTTTTAAATGAATCTGTTATTTGTCATGACTCGAATGTTTTCAGATCTTAAATTTTGGAATTCGAATGCAATGTTAATATAATCAATCTACCACGACCTCGGTCTTTATCTGTACCTTCCCTCCCCCGTCTTCCTGATTTTAAACTTTTTTATATTAAGCTTACCTCTCCAAAACAACTTAAATTACTCCTAATTACTTCTCTTCTCACATCTTTAATATTAATAATTGTATTAAAACGAATCAGTCTTTCATGAATCACTTTTATTCGGTAAATGATAGTGAAAGTAAATGCTTAACTAATGGCAATAGCATTTTAAAATTTAAGCTATGTGCTTTGGTATCAGTATTAAAAATGAATGTTAAGTTCCTCCCTTATATCTTAAATGATGCGATTTTAATACGATTTCGCCATAATTACGTCATTCCTCTAATTTTCTCAGAACTTTAATACTGTGGTCTCTTGTCTCAGATTAGCTGATTTTTTTCAGCTTTCAGATATTAAATTAAAATTGTTTTGAACACTATATTGTTTTGTTAGTGTATTGTTTAGCTAATTTCTCCTATTCCGCATAACTTTATTCATCTGGTTCCCCACAATATATGTAGTTAGGTGTTTTTTTTTAAAAAAATGTTTTACAGCAGAAATAATTTGTGATACCGAAAGCATATAGTTTAATTTTAAAAAGATATTGCAATTAGTTAAGCATTTACTTTCACTGTCATTTACTGAATAAAAATGATTAATGAAATTTATGAAAGACTGATTTATTTTAAAGCATTAATTATAAAAAACGATTAAAAACTGTGAAACGATTTTAGTTAACTGAAGTGTTTAATAAATGTGACCCAAACTTTCTATTTGTTGCTACTCTAAATATGTTCAAATTGAAAAGTCCTTTTCTTCTTTGTTGGCTTGATAGGTTCTGGTATCACTGAAATTATTCATATTATGTCAAGACTAGGAAAATTATCACAGCACTTTAATCATAAATTTAAAAATATTTAAAGCACCAGTTGCTTTATGTTTGGTATAGATCACATTAAGTAGATACTGAATGAAAATAGTATGTAAAACTAATCTAAAAGTCTATATGTCTGGCGTATGTGTATATATATGACAGAAGTCCTGGAAAAGTAGTCAGCCCTTTAAAAGCAATGAAGATAATATATTTACTTGGAGGGGGAAGGGTTTAGAATGTCTTCCATAAAATCTCAGATATCTTAATAACCGATGTAATATCATTTCCGTTGTAAATGTTTACAACACATAAAGTTTTGTTTTGTGCAGGCATTTAAAATTACTGCTGTTCATCACGTTGCTAATCAAGATACATTACGAATGACAAATAAAGTAAAACGTGATTCGTTTTTAATGCAAACTATAAATTTAACTGATATATCAAACAGCTTGCATGGCAGTTTATTCATTCGACGAAGTATAATGGCAAAACTATGTGGAATATTTTACGTTTCTCTTTAGTTGTGGTACTGTTTTCCATGCAGCGTTTATAGTTGTGTTAGGGAGTAACATTACCCATGGTTATTAAAATATCTCAGATTTTATGGTATATATTCTGCTTACCCTCAGTAAAAAATAATATCTTCATATCTTCATTGCTTTCAAAGGTCAGACTACTTTTTTAGCACTATATTTCATCTTTGTTTGTGAAAAAATAGGGATTATTATTATTTGTCAGTGAAAGTAGGAGCGGAATACTTATTACACAGGAATATGTTGCGGCTAGAGAGAAGCGTGGACCACCATAACCATTTTGCAGCTGAATATGTTTTTTTTTTCGTCTGATATATACTCGATGCACATTTAAGCATTAAATGTGGATACGCATACAGCTCACAGTGAATGATGTAATCTGCTGTAAGCTGGATTAGTTATGTATTATTAAGAGAGTATGAGAGCAACGAAGTAACTTGCTGTACATTCTGCAAACTCATGTTTTCTTCCAACTAACTCAGTTTCCCTGTAGTAGTAATATTCATGCTCGACTCATAAGTACTGCAGTGAAGTGAAATTTGATATTTCGAATCGAATTTCAGAATTAAAAGTAAGACAGAAATTAGGAAGAAATTATGAGGTAAATATTTCATTTATAACAATCTTGTTAGAGTAGTTATTTTATTACAAAACAGGTTTTTGCAATGACTCAATGATTTATCCAGTTTCATGATATATATATATATATATGTGAAAATTCTCATATTCACTGAAATATTCCTCAGGAAAACTTAGTAAGACGAATAACTTTCCCAATTTAAATCATTTAAAGATACATTAAGTCTTTCAGATTACTGCTTGAGGGAATGCATACAACGAACTAAAGAACAATCGATATTCTCGTAATCATCTAGCACACTTCACAGGAAAATAAAAATCTTCTAAGCAAATAAATATTAAATATTAATAATACTTAAATTATAATTAAGATTCTGAAGCGAAAGGCAAATGTCGTTGTAGTACCAATTAGACATATGTCATCAAAATTCAGTAATACCTCGGCTAACGAAGATAATTCGTTCTGGAATCACATTCGTTAGCCGAAACGTGATTTCCCGTAGGTTTCTATAGAAAATCGTTTGATTCGTTCTGGATGCTGCCTACTATTTAAAGATAAGTTTTATAAAATAGTAAAAAGCGCACTATAAAAGGGCAAAAACTCACCAAAGGCTGAGATGAACAGCTACCCAATTAGATGAAGGAGAATGGAGAGTAGAATGAAAAACTGACGATCTTTACACTATTACATACACTTTATTAAACTGAAAATATGTACACTACGTTTTTACTATTCTTCTTCCAAATTTTCAAAGTTTATTCAAGGTAAGTCTCCTCTTCTTCAGTAGATGGCCTCTGTCTCTTTGCTAAAGGAGGTCAAAAATCTGTCCAAAGTCGATTGAACTTCTCTTTTTTTCAGAATGTTTTTAAAGTGATTCAGACACTTCTCGCTGTCTCGAACGTAAACAACCCAGTCGGGTTGGTGGGTCTCCCCTATGTGATGTGGTTAGCTCATTTCTTTGTCACACACATACAGATGGAAAAGATAAGCTCCTGGAATGGCTCGACCGTTCATGTTTGCTGCTATATGTTAGCGCGCGCATCCACTTAAACATTCGTTAGCCGAGTCCAAAAAACAGCGAAAAAAATCTTCGTTAGCCGAAAAATTCGTTAGCAGGATCACTCGTTAGCCAAGGTATCACTGTATATGATACTATGTTGAGAGCATTTATATAACAAATTATCAGTATTTGGGAGGAGCAGATCAAAATTATTAAGGTAAATTGATCAAGTAATCAGAGTGCCACATTTTTTTTTCAAACTAGGAATGTTAATAGACGTTTGAATACCGTACCAAAGAAGAGTTTTGAAATGAACCTCGTTTGTGTATCCTAATTGAAGTCATGCGTTATTGATACTCTAATGGAGACAATACAAAATTAGAAGTGAATTAGAAGGTGATCTTTTATATAAACACAAACTACAATACCTGCTTAGTAAATGTCATTCATTTTATAAAATGCATTTGAATCCAAAATGAGTTGAAAGCTTCATCTTAAATTATCTTTTCAGAGCGATATCATTCATAATACATATAATTTTAATATGGTTCTATCTTTCAATCTAAGAGAAGTTAATCAGGTCCATTTTATTGCTAAATTGCCGGGTTGTGGGGAACCTATCTGCTCGCAATCAGCAGACTTTGGGTTCCGAGTAATCCATCGTGGACAGGAATTTTGTGCTTGCTTAAAGTTGGCAGAAGAATTTAATCTCCTGATATGAGATCACCGCTTTGCTTATTGGAGGCCTGAAAAGTTCCATACTTTGTCTCTGGAGCATGGTTTTTAAAATATCTAACCTATAGTGTACTATATGTATTATAGGCTTATGACCTTTCTTTTCAAGATGGGATTCACATAACACACTGATACTACATGGAAGAATTTTTTCCCTTTTGTGAAGTATTACGTTACACTACACTCTGCTTGGACTATTTTGCTTCCCATAGATTTAGTGTGTTCACATAGAAAAACAGTCCATTGCATTATTTTTCCTATCTCTTATCTGTTGATGTAAAGAATAAAACCTTACTTCATGGAAAACACGATGAAGTCGGAAATTAACAAATTTGGTATGGTATATAAATAAAACTGTTTGTTCAGCATTTTGGGGAAAATAAAATGCTTATATTAAACATCACTCAATTAATCAATTTCATTGAAATTTTATTTTATATATAGTTGGCTGAGTGGATGGTATACCCGCTCTCCTACGAGCAGGTATTGAGTTAGAATCCCACTATGGGCATAAATGTCTGTAAAAGCCTGCTACGGACAAGCTCAGCACGTTAATCGATTGCGTAAGATGCTCCCTAGTAGTATTTATAAAATATTTGGGAATTGTAGCAGTAAAATAATTTGAAGTGCGCATAAATTTTCGAATTATCATCTCCTTTCTTCTTCTTCCTTCTGACTTGTTTCAATAATGTTCGTTATAGTTCGCCTTTGCAACGTTGTCTTGGTCTTCCAACTGTATCTTTCGAAGTTGGTTTCCTATGGCTATAAGTATTTTTGTCAAATCCTGCCATTTCCGTATGAGACCGGCTAACTCACCTCCAGTTGAAAAGGCCCGATAAAGATTCTTCTCGTCCAAGACTGGATTCGAACTCAGGTATTTCTAACTAAAGGGCTTCATCTATATCAACTAAGCTGGGATCTGTAAGAAATTATCTTTCTCGAATAATATCTTTCCAATGCATGCGCGAACAGCGTAAAAGTAAATTTTAATTGAGACCAAAAATAAATGCAAAATTCATTACTTGTTTATTAAGAAAGAATTATTTTCTTTTGTATCATTACCTTTAAAACTCTTGTAATATAAAATGTTTACGCTCTTATATTCTAATATTGTATTTTTTATACATCCTCTGTCCAAAACGAAACCGAACTTTTCGAAAATAGAAGAAACTAGTGGCGTCACCTGTTGTATCATTTTGTTGTCGAAAGCGGCAACCTTCATTAGTGTTGTGTGAACTGTTTTTGATATTTGTTTCATTAGAAGCCGAGTTATACTGCCAAGAGTGACAGTGTGTTTTGACGAACGGTCGACAAATGAGTTTCAAACAGAGAGCTGCGATTGACTTTTGTGCTAAACTTGGTAAATGTTTTACCGAAACGCGTCGGATCCTTCAAAAAGCATATGGTGATGAATTCTTATCGCGTACTCAAGTTTATGAGTGGTTTAAGCGATTTCAAAATTGTCGTGAGACGCTTGAGGACGACGAAAAGCCGGGCTGTGCAAAAACTGGAAAGTTAACATCCAAAAAGTGCGTGAATTCATCAAAGAAAACCCTACATCTTCCGTGAGATTGATTGAAGATGAATTAGGGATTCCAAACTCAACTGTGCACAACATTTTGATCAAGAGTTTGGGCCTTTGTAAATTGAATTCACTATTTGTTCCCCACAAGTTGACCGACGACCAAGAATGTATCGAATTAAACACTGCAAGGACCTCATTAAAACCACTCATAAGGACTCAAACTTCCTTGAAACGATCGTTACTGGTGACGAAACGTGGTATTGAGTATGAGCCCGAAACAAAGCGCCAGAGTGCTGAATGGAGACCACCAGAAGAGGGGCATTCGCAGAAACGTCGCTTGGAGAAGTCAAAAATAAAGACCATGCTGATTTGTTTCTACGATTCCAAGGGCATTATCCATAAAGAATTCGTTCGGCCTGGCCAAACGGTCAATGGTGAGTTTTATCTCGAAGCTTTGAAGCGATTGATAGCGAGAAAAATTCTCGCTATCAATCATACACTGTCACCCTTGGCACCATAACTCGGCTTCTAATGAAACCAATGTCATAAACAATTGACACAACACTAATGAAGGTTGCGGCTTTCGAAAACGAAAAGATTCAACAGGTGGCGCCACTAGTTTCTTCCATTTTCGAAAAGTTCGGTTTCTTTTTGGACAGAGGGTATATTGTTATATTCTAATAGGTTGTTTTTACCTGGCCGGATAGGATATATTACATTTTTTTACTCCCTAAATTTTACCCTTAAATATTCATGCCTTTGATGCCATAAATTAGGCCTTATCTTCGCTTAGTATTGTATCTTTCAGTTTCACTTATTCATTTCTAATGAAGAAGTAGAACTCAAGAAATAAAGTATCAAAATAAATGGCATACTCTGATGTAAACAATCTGGTGAGAAAAGTGAAAGAATAAACCATTCAAATTTACTTGAGGAAAGAACTATTTCGTAGAACAAACCTGAGACTGACTGCACGAATTAGAATAAAAAGATAACTTTTTTGTTTTCTTAGTAGTTCTTGTAAGAAAGAGCGAATAGAAATAAATATTTAGCTTAAATGAAAGTTATTATTTCGTGTTATTCGTTGATACACAATATTTGAGACATATACGTTGGATTCTGTTTTTAAAGAAAGAGTTAAGGTATAAACATTGCACTGTTTTACGAACTATGTACGGCAGTGGTCGCCAAAGGGATCGATATGACATTCTTAGGGGTCGATTTAGGCTCAGGGATCGATTGGGGGTCGACAGAAAAATATAAGACATCATTGTATGGGTAATATTTAATTCAGTTAACTTGAATTACCTCCATGACAAAAGACATGGAGGTAATGACAACGCAATTAAGAGTGAATCATGGGATCAGTACCTCCATCTTACAGGTCCATGTATAGGACCTGTAAGATGGAGTAAGGTCATGAAAATAGTTACTGAGGCCAATCAAGTAGGCCAAAATGACGTATTTACCAATAAACGGATGTTGGTGGTTCCTGCCGGCCAGCGCAGTGGGAGCGAGATTGCAACACATGCGTGGTTCTTATTTACTGATACTTACAAGTATTGTATCCCAATCTCATTTTTGCGCATCGACATACAAGTGAGCGTTAATGTTCTAAAATTCATCAATATACAGTACATATAATTCAATCGTTATTCATTCACGAACTAAACTTCTCTATGCTGAAGAGTTGAACAGCGCTGGTAGTAATACCAGTGATATTAATACCAGTAGTTTATTAATATCACTAGTAATACCAGTGATATTACTAGTGATAGTAATAGTAGTAGTAATAGTAATATAATAATATATACTATATTACACATACATTAAACACTGTAACTATAAAATAAACAATCTAAAAACTCACATAAGCGTCTTTTTTTGCTTGTCCTATTATAATTACGTAATAGTAAGATATAGGGGTCGATAAAAGTCAAGAAACTCTTGAAGGGGTCGACGGGCAAATAACTTTGGCGACCCCTGATGTACGGTATCCTTTTTTTTTTTCACTAAAACATATCTTGAGCCATAAATTGTTAGCGTTAGTTTAGCTGTGTAATTCCAATAGCAAAAAATAAATAAAAATAAGTACTTTCCTGGAAAACAATTTCAATCTTTTTGGTTACCTGTATAACTCACTCTTATTCTTAAGCTTGTTCCTAGATCGTGCTCTTGTATTTGCTTTCCTTTCCGCTACCATCGCTCACAACATGCTGCGATGTCTTACACAGTGATATGTGACCACGGATTACAGATGGCAAACATCCTTTTTGCCGAGGTTGATATTAGTTTTCAGGAAGTGTTCCTAATGTATTTCTCTCATGGAAGATATTGACGCTTGTTTCTCGGCGCCTTCTCTCTCTCTCTCTCTCTCTCTCTCTCTCATGAAGAAAAAATATTTCTTGTAAAAAAGGAGATAAGAAATTATAAATCTAGAGATCGAGCTATAAGACTTGATGTTTTCATGAAAATTTGCAAACTAGTGTCATCTCGTGATTTATACTAATGAATTAAATTAAATTAACAAACTTTGTTTTGGTAAAGTACAGTATATTGTTTTCATTATTATTGATCTTTCCTTTTTTTACTTGGTTTGCAACTAGTCACTTTTAGTTGGTAATCCAGTTTTATTTAATTCTTTTTAAAATAATGTTTTAGAATAGAAAAGCTCTGAACCTTTAATCGTGTTGGTAAATAAGGCGTCTTAATTCGCACTGTGAAATTTCGGTTATCATAACCTTATATTTCATTTTATTCAGTCTGCTTTCATCTATAATATTATTACAGAATATAAATTATGTGCGGTATAAAAATTCGTTATATTAATGCATTTTATGAAAGGCACGTTTATGAAGCTTTATGCTAGCACCTTCCTATTGAATTTCATATTTATCATAAATTCGTTACCACGCTTTCTTCTAGTAGAGCAGAGGTAGAAACCAAGTTCAATCTTTAACCGTCTATTCCGCAGAGGAAATAAAAGAACGGCTAAATATCAAGCGAAAATTTGCAATTTCCGTTGTGTCGACGGAAAGTAAATTGGTGCGCCATTAAGAACAACAAGATGGAAATCTGGAGAAAAAAGAACACTCAAAGAAACCTTGTATAAAAAGAAATGTATGAACCAGAAAACAGGAAATTAACTTTTCTTTCTTAAATGTAAATATTAAATGCATTGCTTGCCTTATTGACGAGTAAATATCCAAAGAGAGAATTTGTTTTTGACGAAGAATATTTCTAAATGTCTTAGGTCACGGAAATCGTAAATATCTATATAGTGTAGGTGAAAGATGATGTTATAATTGTCAATATGTTCTCATTACGATGCTGTAATATTAACTGTAACAATTCTTTCGAGATTGAAATAGACAGTTAGAGGGAAATGAAAGAGAGGATATAATCTTTGTGTAAGCAAAAAATCCGGAAATTTTGAAAAGTAATTACAGTGGAACCTCGGTTGTCAAACATAATTCGTTCCTAAAGGCTGTTCGGGAACCAATTTGTTTGAAAACTGAAACTATTTTCCTATACGAATTAATGTAAAATGGTTTAATCCGTTCCCGAACTCCAGATGATTGCTTATTTAAACCTTTATAATAGTACTTCATGCATAAAATCGTATATAAAAACAATGAAAATGCATAAAATCGTATACAAAAACAATGAAAATGCATAAAATTTTACACAAAAAGAATAAACACAATAAATAGACAAAATATAGCCGAAAATTTAACTTCACTTTAACTACGGAGAAGAGTTGTAATTTATGAAAAAACAACAAAACACAAAGAAAATCAAGAAAACGCACTGCAAAATCGAGCAGGTGTCTACACTGAACCGAATCTGCCGTGTAACTGAAGCTCTCCCACCTTATATCTCATCCCGCGGAGCACTTGGTTAACGGTTTGCCTGTTCGGGAACCGAGATTTTGTTCGGAAACCGGTGTGTATTTTGTTCGGAAAATATGTTCGGGAATCAATTTGTTCGAGATAAGAGTCGTTCGACAACCGAGGTTCCACTGTATAACGAAAATAGTTAAAATTAGATTTTATTCACCTTCGTTTTATAAATCTTCGGAAGTCCGTATGCAATAAATCGTATGGATATAAAAAATATGGCTCACCTAATGCTTTTTGAGATCGTATTTCAAGGTAGTGCCGATTAACAACCATAAGTTCTGCTATAATGGGAAGATCGATTTTGCCTTTTGGTTGGAACAACCTCGTTTTGAATCCGTTCTAAATCATGAAGAATATTATAATAGTATTCGAGCTGAAATTGAGTTGGTTGGTCTTATACGGAGAGTAGAGTATTTTTTTTCCCTTCGCGAAATTTGGATCCACTCTTATTCTTTGCTTTTTCAACCTAGATCAATCTATTTCTGGACAAAGATCTCCCCATTGCATTCTGTTTTCAGCTTTTCTGACTCATTGTATGCAGTAACCGTAGGTATCCATTCTATTAATAATTTAGGCCACCTTGTATTGTGTTAACATACAATGTGTCCAGTCCATCTCCATTTTGAATACATTGAATAACTGTTGATGTTTTGTACTTCTGTTAATGATCTTATCAAATGTGAGAGCATCTTGTCTCTGGGTCACATTGAGCATATTCCTTTCCATTCCATTCCATTATTCTCTGGAATGGAAAGGAATTGATATTAAAATTGAAATTTATATTAAAAAAGTAATTAAAAATCTCTAATCCTTCTCTGGGTAACTTTCAGTTTGTGAACTATATCTTGTCTCAAATTCCACTTTTCATTGCCGTATGTAATTACGGCTTATAAGACTCATGGTAAAAGCTTTCGTCTTCAAACTATGGAAATATCAACTTTATAGATATCTTTCATACTCCCAAAAGCCACCCATAGTGTTTTATCATTATTTTTAATTCTCCTATTTGTCCGTGTTTAATTTAACGATTTGTCCCAGTTAAGTATATGAATCAACTCTCTCAACTTCTCCATCTTCTGCCCATCAAAGCATATAAACTGATCAATAAGTACGTGCGTTTAACGGACATAACAGATTAGCCATATAGTCTTACTTGCTTCGATGTACGTCAAATCAATACCGATCTCCATTCACCTATCCCTCAATTAAAAATAGACCTTCATACTAGTCAAGTTTCGCAATTAAAGGCATGCTAAATTCGACTCACGCACTTCATCGAATAATTAAAATATTAGTAATAATTTTACATAGTTGCGTGATGTATTCGCGTTCAAAATAGTATTATTTATATTTATTTCGAGGTGTATCCTTAAACGCAGTAGGAAGAATCGACGAGTTCTTATTTGGAGAGACTTGAGTGTGAATTCCATACGAGCAATTTTTATATAAACTTCAATTAAATGTTAATTTGCATGTCTCACAGCGAACTGTATAGGTTTCCTCCACCCAAAAAACTTCCTGAAAATCTACTCATTTAAAAGCCATGATATGCATGGCTCACATTCTAAGCTGTTTCATAAAACAGTAATAACAGTGAATCATTCGAAGACAGCTACATTTACTTCCGCAACGTAGCCCAGAGAAAGAGTTGTTTTTAAGTATCATCTGTAATAAAGGTGGAGAAGATTTGTATATGCAGTGATACCTGGATTATAGCATAAAATATACAATTAGCCTTCACTAAAAATAAAACGATGCGTAACTTTAGTGAGATATTTTGGCATAGCACACTTATGCAAAAAGTTTTTCTGTGCTGGAATTGTCATAAATGCAATTCTCCGTATATCTGTATAGTATTTAGTAAATATACAAGTATTTTTACTCTTTCTATTAAGTGAAGTATTTTACGCTACATATAATCTACAACAATCTCAATACTGCATTTTTTCGTTACCAGTAAGAGAATATTTATATAGATTTAAATACTATTCCTATAAATTCAAATAACTTCACATATTAGAATATGTATAATGAGAGATACTTAACACAAAAACGAAGGTGTTTCTAGGTTAAGAAATGCAGGTAAACGAATAAGCAATCAGAAGGCACATAGATGCAGTAACGCATTTTTGTTAAAGGCAATTTCTTTAAAAGATGACCCCCTCCCCCTTTCATACATGCCCTTCCTTCCAGTTATGCTTTACTTATTCGTATACTTTCTCTTGTATAGGGCTTTTTTATGGATATTTTTAAGAACTGCTCCACCTAACTAATGAACGTCATTCTTTCGCTTTACTCAAAACATCAAAAACACGAGGATCTGCTGGTCAGCATGTATTTTCAGCAGTCTTTCCTCTATTCATTCCAAGAATTAGGACCTCCCGCTGTTCAGGGATCATATTAACAGGTTGTCTTTTCCCTTGACTACACACAGCACTTTTGTGTTATCTCATATTTGGGATTGGCATGAAAAAAAGTAATCCACATAATCCTTACGATTATGTGGATTACTTTTTCACTCAACACCCTTAACCTGTTTGAACTAGTTCTTCTTCTAAGTATACAATATATGTCAACTCTCCTTGGTAACTCACAGTGTATGGAATTCCTTTCCGTCAGCCTCTTCCATCTCCCGTGTCATTTGCTCTGCAGTGGTGATAAGTGGGATGACTTTCTTAATCTCTACTTTTTTTCTATTGTCTGTTTTCGCTCTCCCTCTGACTGGATCACTGAAATTATTGCCTTAATGAGAAGGCGTTCATCCTATTCACCTGAACATCTTGCATAATATTACCTAGTTTTGAAACAAGTTTGCTCAGGTGTGTGCACAACTGTGCTCAGTCATGCTACAATGAAATAATCAAGCGGGTTAAACTCGACTTTTTTTTAATTTTAACGTAATGTTAAATCGACATATTTCACATTTTTGGCTGACAGCATCTCTTCATGAAAAATATTTAACACAACCAAAAAGAAAAGATCGTAAACGTTTAAAAATAGCCTTTATTTCTGTAGTAAATAATTAACATATAGAATTGACATAAAATCACGTATTATTAGGCGCATCGTGCGAAGTCTACATTGTTGTGCAAAAACTGTCTGTGGTTGCTGGCATAACAAAGGTCCCGAATGTTACATATATTAATTCAAGACGTATTGGTTATTCTGTCAAAAATGACGGAAAAATTTATAGTTAAAAATTATCTATCAGTTTCAAACTCGTTATATATAAAAATTATAACAGGTTGCTAACACGAAGTATATTTAGTCATGTACACACGCTTTGCAAGGCGTTTTTCAGCTTTACTTTCAAGAGTGTTGTGGATTGATTGTTTCTCCTTTTTTCGCAATAATTAAACCTTTTTTTTATTGAAAAACTATCATCAGCAATTTCCTAATATGTACGATCAAAGAGGTGTTCAGGCTACTATGGCGGCACACTATTTGCATTATTAGTAATCTCCTTTCCACTATTTTCCTTCAAATTAGTCTATTACTTGTCAGAACTCCAATATTGTCGTATCTGATATTTCGTGCTTCTAAGACACTTCTGCCTGAATCAATCCACCTAGACTTTGGTCTTCCTCTGGATCTCTTTCCTGTCAACTTGGTATCAAACACGTGATTTACTAACCTTTCCTCCAAACAATTTTATTTAAGTGGCCATATCACCTTAGACTTACACTTTCTTGATGCTAACAATCACTTTCCTTTCTAATATCTTCATTTTTAACATGATTCTACCATTGATGCCATCTGTTCAGCCCCCTAATTTTCTTCAGAACTCTCATATCTGTGGTCTCTATAGTCTTTGATCACGACCACAGGTATGATTGTTCTGAGAAAAATTAGGAGAGCAAATAAATGTCATCAATGGCAGAATCATATTAAAATGAGGATATTAGAAAGGAACTTGACATTGTTAGCATTCAAGAAGGTGCAATAATAATCACTCCTTTGCTGGATAGGATTTAATTAAATTTGATTTTTAGAATCTCTGTTAAACGTTTGAATAATTTCAAGTTTCTTTATTTAGATCATTGCAATGGCATGGCAAAATAAGGCAATCCAAAATTATTTCTACAGTATATACGACAAAAGCGACACTCGAGGTTTGATTGTGGTAATGAAGGATCCTGCTGTACAATAGTGCTATTAAGAAACCTTTTTATATGGTAGTCTAGGATGATATTCAGTTGTTCAGTTTCTGTTTTTTTTTTTTGTTGTTGTTGTTGTATTTCATGAATTTACTACTATTATTGCAAATGATTATATTTCCTAAGTCTTATTTGAAGGTGGTGTCAGGGTTTTACTATTGGAAACTCAAGGGTTTTCATCCCATTACGCAAGGCAGACACACCGGCCAGTAAAATACATCCAATTAACACACATAATAATATTGACTTCATAGCTCTTAATTTTTCCTTCGAATTTGTAAATACATCCGACTAATACATAATTATATATCACAGAATACAACGACACCAATCCAAAATAATCACTTCAATCCATTTCATTAGAAGTTAATCGTGTATCCAGAAAAATATATCACAGAGCAGGGAACGAAAAAAAAACTAATTTAGAAGCATTGAAAACAAATTAAGAGGTATGTGTCAATTTTTCTCAGATTAGATAGCAACTCAGCCACAAGAGCATACATTTTCATTACGAGGATGGTCTGAAAAGTTCTTAGCCTAACAATGAAAAAACGAATTCATAATTTTGGAATTAATTTTAATTTTCAACATAATCTCCCTTAAGACTAATACCTTTATTCCAGCGATGCTCCAGCGCCATTATCCCGTCTCCCTGTAGTGGTTCTCAGTAAGATCTGCAAATCTCTTGCTGAATCTCTTGATTTGAAGAAAAACTAACCAACAAGAAAGAGTTTTAGTTTTGGGAAGAGATAGAAGTCAGAGGGGAGCCAAATCTGGGGAACAGGGTGGATGCTCCAACAATTCATAGTGCAGATCCCTTAATTTTCCCATTGCCAAAACAACTGTGTAGGTTGCATTGGCCTAATGAAAGATGATTTTTTCTTCTGCAAACCGGATATTTTCTCACGAATTGAATTTTTTCATATTATCTGGTTAAAAATCGGAATAATATTCCCCGGTTATTGTTTTCCCCTTTTCAAGATAATTAATAAACAAAATGCCTTTAGCATCCCAAAACACCGATGCCATGACCTTTCTTGCTGATGGAACCGACTTTGTCTTCTTTGGCGCTGACCAAACGGCTTCTGTCCACTGTTTTGACTGCTGTTTGAATTATGGTGCGTAATTGTGAATCCAAGTCTCATCCATAGTAATATATCGACGCAGAAAATCAGTTTTATTCTTGTTAAAACGCTATAAGCACTGTTCAGAGATTTACATGCGAGTGCGTTTTTGATCTGCTGTGAGAAAGCGCGGCACCCATCTTGCGCAAAGCTTTTTCATTTGCAATTCTTCATGCAAAATATATCCTACACGTTCTTTTGAAATGCCTATAGTCTCAGAATTTCACGCAATTTGATTCGCCGGTCATCCAATATCATATCGTGCACTTGATCAATGATTTCTGGTGTTGTTACACTTTTTGGACGTCCTTCACGTGGATCATCTTCAAGACTGGTACGGCCTCGTTTAAACTCGGCAGCCCATTTCTTAATTGTCGAAAACGAAGGAGAAGAGCGCCAATAAACGTTTATGAACTTCGAATGAATTTCTTTTGGCGTTAAAACTTTTACAAAGAATTTTATAACCGCACGATACTCAATTTTATCCATTTCAAGGGATACAGACAACACTTTGGCTTCAGACAGCTGTATAAAACAAACTACTTCATAGAATGACTTGCAATTTCACATGTATGCTTATGACAGATGTACCAACTTAAAAAAAGAAATCTTGTCGATAGTGTTGTCATGTATGGTCGAGGCCGAGAACTTTTCAGACCGCCCTCGTAGTTTTACTGCCATGGAGATAAGTCAATTTAAATTTTCATTATGCGGCATCTTATAAAATCCAGTTTATTTTAGATTATTTATTTATTTATTATTCATTTTCAATTCATTACATCCCTTAAATATAGAAAGGTTAGATAAAAACTTTATAATCATAACCGTTTCGTAGCTTTTATGCTGCCTGTTGTTTGTCAGTTGTGAAACTGAAAACCCTCTGTGAAAAACGGCCAAAACGAAAATTCAAATGACTGCGTTATGTGCTGAAATTTGTATTGTTGAAGTTCTTTAGAACTGAACCTATCCCTAAATCGTATACACACAAGTAGGTCTTATCTGTTTTCCTTAACTTATCTGTTTTCCTTAAGGAAAACAGATACTCGGACGAATATCTCCTGTCTCTCCCCTTGAGTGGAAGCGTAGAAACTATTCTTTACGACCTTGGCAAGTTTCCAACATAGGTCTTTCCGGCCTAAAGACACGTGTCATTCTTTCTACTGTGCCTTGGAGACCGTGCTTAATAAGCAACGAACACTTAGTAGTATTAATTTCTATGTGTATAACATGTTCGTGAAGAATTTATTTGGTATGTTTATAAGCTGAAGGGTAAGTCCTTTTTCATTATTTATGTAATTCAGATTATTTTTTCAGAAGAAATTCATTGTTTTAAATGATCATTCACTACAAATCTGCAGACAGTCAAGCAAATTGAATAAGATTATTGATGTGAAAAGTATTTCGTGTTTGATAAGGTGAAATTGGCGAAATATATTTGAGAAGGAAGGCGTATCCTTTCCTCATGATTAGCACTACTTATGTCTAACATAACCAACAATTTTCATTCATCACTGCCATTCCTTTCTCCATTTTCATCACTCACTGGACAAAAGAACGTGTCATACGTGGAAGAAATTAAAATTCCAGAGTTTTGATTTCTTCCATGATCACATTCGATAACGTATTTAAAACAACTTATCTCCCCAAAATAATTACAACGACGATTTTTTACTCTCGGCGGCCTTTCCTGCTAAATGTAAAAACTTCTTTCGTCCAAATTAAAGATATTGTGGTCATCGTAAATCTCAGATAAGAAATTGAGAAAATGTCGTTTAGGTACTTGTTTTGAGGCTTCGTATCCCCAATTTCACATACATACGTTGAAGAACGCTATCTGGAGTGCCGTTTTTTAAATGGAGTGTGGCCTGAATGAATGTTTAAAACCTTCAACTATTGCGAAAGCACAGCGTCTCTATTTCGGTTTTTAAAAATAAAGCTAATATTGTCTCATTTATTTCTCGTTGTACAAGTTATGATTAACCATTAGAGTAAGATAAGAAACCTGCTAAATGAACTCTGAACTATGTATATTGGTCTAGTAAAATAATATGATGTCACTAATAAGAAGATTCATAAGATGGTACGATATCATTCCATAGAGTATGAAATTTATTTACAGACAATTAAAATACTGTAACAGTAGTACACATTTGGAGAAAATGACTGAAGGAGAAGGTAATATACTTGGAAAGAGAAAACAAAACTTTTGGAGGGGGGGGGGTAAAAGAAGAAAAGCTATCTCTTGATTAGAGAGAGGGGATGGTGTCTTATTTCACTGAGTTATGGAAATAGTAATTATAGATGATTTTTGTGTGTGTGTATATATCATGTAATGCATATGTAAAAATGCGTAGTTTTTTTTTTCTCTCTCTCTCTCTCTTTTTGTGTGTGTGTAACGGGAGGTTTGCAGAGGGAACACCGTGACATATAAGTTGGCAATATACCTGAGGTGTATCCCAAAGAGAGAGAGAGAATTTGCGAAGTGAAACTTATGGAGGTTAAATCCAGTTTCTGACGGAAATTTGGTTAAAACTTCTAACAACATTTCTGTAAGAAAATATTGGATGACGCCTAAGAATTCGACGTGTGTATGTGTGTGCTTTGTGTATTATTTAGAAAGCAAGGGCAAATAATTCATGTATTTGTTCTAGGTAGCTTTGTTAGATATTTGATACTAGGGAAACGAAAGTTACAGACGTGTTCGAACTGTTGAAATCAAAAAGCACGTAGAACTGATTTGCCCAGCAGTGTTGCCAATTTCACTCGCTGTATTTCGAATCCATTTTATTTTGTAGCTTTATTCCGAAACATAGCATTTAATTTAAAATTATATGACTGAAGTAAAAGTTAAGGAAAGGGAAGATTAAGCCGGGGGGGGGAGGTCGTTTCAGAGAAAACTCTCCCTATAAGTGAATCAAACATTTTGTCTGTAACGTATTTGGATTGACGTTAGTACAGAAAGGTGTAAGGAGCTTTTATTTATTTATCGATTAGAGTCAGAAGACGTCACAAACGAAAATATATGGTTCGCTTTTACTGAAATTTATCTATTACCGGCTTTCCACTTCTATCTCATCTCTATTCCTTTCCCCCCTTCTCCCCATCGAGTAGATTAAGGAAGATTAATTTGTTCGTCGTCTTTTGGCCTCTTGCTCGATCGATAACGAACTTATAGAAAGGAAATCCACATCTTTCTAATCGCGAGACCATCGTTAATTGGAATAATATTAACAGCTTTAAACGGAGACTTCTATTTTATGTTACTGAGTGGGCAACGGTACACGCTCCGGCACGGAAGAAAAAAGAATTTACGGATAAGCAAACCCCGTGTAAGAGTCCCTTCACAGTCACGGTTCCCTATTCTACTTTCCCCTAGGAAATAGCGTGTCATTAACAATGCTAACTCCACAAGAGCATGTTAGTATTGGATTTTCTTAATGCTGAGTTAGACCAGTATTTCCAATGCATATCTAAAACGGGCATATCATTACCGAAGGCATTAATCGATAAATATGCTCATCAAATTGCATTTCAGTATCTATTGTCTTGATCGTGTGATATTACTATGAAATTTGCACATTATAATAGCATGCTGACATGTGAAGTTGGCCTGACATTTTGCTAGACAGTTCTGTCGACGTATGTATCATCGATCTGATGGTCTATGGATAAGTCCTCATGGATGATTAAATTAATTATCCTCTTATCGCTATTTGGATTTTTTTTTTTTTTTTTTTTGTATTACTGGATCGTTTCAAAACTTTTGTATCCCCGTGAGTCTTTCATCCTTTAGCAACATCGGTAGTGCTGCTGATGACATTTGAAGATGACGACAAATATTACTGGTATAACATGGACATTCAAAATCTTTTTTGAATCTCCATGTTACTCGCCATGACTCTTTCCAGAGAAAGGAAGAGAGACATTAGCGGTGTTTTGTTTCTTATTTTATCATCTCCGACTTTGATTACTCTCGTTCCCATATTTTAATCATTGGCACTTTAACCAAGTTTTGACACATAATTACTTTACTAAAGGATGCTATTATTTTCGCTGAGAGGTGATGGATGATAAACGAACAGTGGTATTCTATCCTAGTGTAGGCTACTTTTACAGATGTTCCTTATCGTATTTGGATATTCAATTATCATAAGGAAAGAAAAAGGAGAAAATTGCGAGTTACGAATGGTAATCTATATATCGACTGAAAGGAAGCCGTCGTAAAATTCACGATATATCGCAGTTTGTGATAACATATCATTATGAACTAATTAAGCCATAAACCATTTAACCAAAGTGAGCATGAATTTATAATTTCATTTTGATTACAAGCATGCGTTTGTTATGATGTAATGAATACTATTTATTCAGCCTTGTACGGAAAATGAATTATCTTTTTTACCGATAAGTAAAAACAGAAAAATCTGGAGATAGATGGTGATTATGACAGAACTATTTTATTTGTATGCCCAAATGCTTTAAGTGCGTTGATTTAGGGAATGGCTAAATTCTGCAGTGTGAAAAGAGAAATTAAAAATTGGTTATAATCACCATACTCTTATTTATAAACTTTCTACGGAGTACACCGGCCTGGTTTGCCGAGTGGTTAGCGTATCCGCTCTCTAGCCAAAAGGCTGCGAGTTCGAATCCCGCCGTGTGCATGGATGTTTGCGATTGTGAAAATACTAGTGGCGTTGGCGGACGGTATATGGCTTTGGTGTAGTTGTCTGGAGACAGAGCTGTAGAGTAGGTGCCTTTCCTCGATGAGTCTTTAGATTCTCTGGAGGTGTCATATAATAATAATAATACACTCTCAGCAAGAGTTTTGATGGTAAATCAAGGAACCACGTGCCTGTCCTGTCAAGTCATCTGCATCCAGGAGGTTGGCTATCATTTCTCTCTTAGGCTGCATGGTTCAGGCCCAGCTAGCCCTTTGTTTTTGAACCATTTGCGTCGCTGTCTTTCTTTCCTTCTTTCGTCTTCAATTCTTTCTTCTAATAAATATTTTTTAAGACTCACAATATGACTCATAATATTTTTAAAAAATTTTTGTATGCTCTTTATTAGTTCCAATTTAGTACCATCACTTCGAAAACTTCATTGCTGTTTAAAACACATCTCAAAAGTATAAATTCTTCTACTCCTTATTTATTATCCATCTTTCTACTCCATAGAAAGAAAAAAAGTTGACCAAATAAATCACTTAATCATTCTTAATCTAGTTTTCTTCATTCTGTTGAAGGTTGATTTTGCAATTTCGATCTCTCTCCTGATATCTTTTACACTTTCCTTCCTCTAATAAAATGACTTAAATTAATGTATGATAACATTCAACTTGTTCTATGATTTGTTATTTTACACTTAAATTTTTTAATTTTTTGGGTATATTTTTCTCTGTTTTGCTATCATAATTTTAGTTGAAATTTTGTGGGAATTTAATAATAAGGCCATTTTTTTTTTACTCTGCGTATTTATTTGTTCTAATTTTTTCTGCATGTCTTTCTCAGCAGTCAATGTAGTATCATCTGCATAGCGAAGATTACACTGGCCAACACAATTTTTGCTGACTTTTATATGAGACTTGTTTTTTACTAATTTGGGTGCGCTGATTTCAAATATCAAATCCATTTTTTTCTATCACGTCAGGTTTTTCCTCTATGGCATTTTCTTTTTGCTAATTTGTAAGTTTTTGATAGTTTTAAGGAGGCAGTACTATTTAGAGGATCAAAAAAATCGATTTTTTAATATTATTTTCTGAAAGTACGTACTTTTAAAAATCTGTTCCTAACTTTTTATCAAGAAATTCGAAAATTTCCGAAGATATAGCCTATTATTCAAAGCGGTGCGCAGATCAGAATCGGAGCGCTCACCGCTCTCGCTTGTTGGTAAACGTCCTTTATAAATTGGCACGGCTATTTCATTGGAATGAGCAACTGGCCGAATTGCTGAGTCGAGATTTGGATACACAATTTTTTTTTTATTATAACCAGAAGTCGGAACTAAACAAAAATAGCAATCCTCTACGTGACTTTTCGGTCACGCCAAATCAATCGAATGCCAAAAGCTAATTTTTGGCGTTTTCCCTTGCTCCACTGTCGTAAATTTTCTACACATGACTTACACACTTTATTTGGAGCCCATGACTTGTCCTGATCTGCAATTTTTACTTCAAAGTATGCAAAGTACACTTTCTTAACGAAATCAGTGATATTTGTCCTTTGGGAACAGTAAAGCTGCCACAAATGTAGCAGAAGGAATCTACACTATTGACACAATTTCGAGTAGTAGACATGATGCATTTTCTTCACTGCCGACTAACATGCAATTAACAAGACAAAAA
Organism: Typopeltis vanoorti; assembly: GCF_054136105.1. Lineage (NCBI taxonomy): Eukaryota > Metazoa > Arthropoda > Arachnida > Uropygi > Thelyphonidae > Typopeltis > Typopeltis vanoorti. The sequence goes on along the minus strand of NC_143562.1, from coordinate 64,686,904 downwards.
AAAACGGAGACTTTATTGAAACGTTATAAGCGCTCATCATACTTTCACGATCGATTAACGATTGACTGATTTCGATCGTTCTTTGTCCACTATGACGCATATAGCATTCATTTGTTTTAGGCAGTTGTCATCGCCTACTTTCCATTACCTAAATGTATTAGGTCGGTTATCGGCCTCTCTCGCATTCAAAGCGCCAATACGTACCGTTGCAGGTTCTTACGCATTTATTCGTTTACTAACAAGCGAGTGCGGTGAGCGCTCAGATTCTGATCTGCGCACCGCTTTGAATAATAGGCTATATCTTCGGGAATTTTTCGAATTTCTTGATAAAAAGTTAGGAACAGATTTTTAAAAGTACATACTTTCAGAAAATAATATTAAAAAATCGATTTTTTTTGATCCTCTAAATAGTACTGCCTCCTTAAAACTATCAAAAACTTACAAATTAGCAAAAAGAAAATGCCATAGAGGAAAAACCTGACGTGATAGAGAAAAATGGGTTTGATATTTGAAATCAGCGCACCCAAATTAATAAAAAAACAAGTGTCAGATCATAATCAGCAGATAATTTTTTTTTTGTTGGCCAGTGTTATTTATATATTCCTCCTCTTTTTATTCCGTTTAGTTCTTCTATATTCTCAAACATTTCCTCACTGTAGAGATTGAACAGAAGAGGAGAAAGTACACATCCCCACCCAACACTTTCGTATTTGGAAAGTTTCTAACAGTTCGTTGTTGAATTTTATGTTTTCAGTTTGGTTCCAATATTTGTAGGATATCAGTCTTATATCATTCCTGTCTATTCCTTTCTTTTATTAAGGTTTCTATTAATTTCTTATGCTAAACACTATCAAATGCTTTATTATAATCTGTAAAACAGAAACATCTTTGTGTTTCCAAGCTTCTTTCTAATATCATTCGGACAATGAAGATACTCTCTTTTATTTCATTTGAATTTATTCTTTCCAATATAATTCGTAATAGTAATTTTATTACATGCCTGATTGGTCTATAATCTTTACATTCACCTTCCCTAGTCTTTTTTTGCGATGTTTATCAAGATAGAATTCTTGGGTTCATTAGAAACGTACCCAATTTCATAAATATGATTATATACTTTACTTAACTCTTCTGTTCCATAACGCGTCTAGGGCATTTAGCATTAACCTGGTGCTTTTGTTATCTTTATTTACTCTGTAGCTCTCAATATTTATGCTTTTAGTATTGGAGGACCATCTTCAAGATTGTTAAACTCTGGTACTATTTCTCTCTCCTCATCTCTGAAAAGGTCTGAAATGTATCCAACCATCTTTTCTTAACGTCTTGTGTTTCAAATAATATTTTGCCATCCTTGCTCTTAATTGAATAGTTGAAGAACATTCATTGTCTTGTTCATTTCTTCTTTTATTTTGATGAACTTCTCGAATTTGTTTCAAAGAGGAGTAGTACCATGTCTGGTTTCAGTTTGTTGCATATTTGCCCTGCAACTTGATTGTTAATATATAAAAGACTATCATAATCCACATTTCTGAACATGGCTAACGATTATAGGTATTGTCGTGCATAATCCATGTGTTTTAGTAACAGTGTGTCATGCAAGTTTTAGTATTTTGGTAGTAATTGATATAGTCGTGCATGAGACCACCACTCTGCTTATTGGAGACATTAAGTGACTTGAAAAAAGTAATATTTGGGGGGGGGGGCTATGATTCCACTCAAAAGGCGCGCCGTCAAGGCTTATTAGAGGCATTATTATCGGTTGCGATTTTTAAACTGCGTGTTCTCTAGGCCGTTTTTATATTTTCTGCCTAAAAAAACCAGACTTCACGTGAGGTAGTATCCTGTACAAGAAACTAACTCACCTTTACTAATAAGTTCCTATAACGATTTTCTCTCTTTCCTTCTTGCTGCCTACCTGAAAGTGAATTTGAATCCAAGTCTTTCTAACAAACGTGCCTCATCACTATTGACTCAGTTACTAATGTTCTGATATATGAGTATTTAGGTTACTTTCCACTCTTCCTATGATCATATAAAAATACTGGATTTGATGGATGGAGATTAATGATCAATTTTTTTTTCAGAAAACTTCGCATTTTAGATAATGCTTCACAAAAGTTGCATAATATTAAAGTGCACGCTTATTAGTGTTTTCTTGGTTTGAATTTAGTTTAAAAAATAACTACACAAAAACGAAAGTGATATAATTGTCGAGGAATTATGTGCTGTAGTAATACCATGTCTGATTTCTAGTAACAAATATTACATCTAATCAATTCAAACGTTAGAACTCAACTTGCGGCTGAGTTCATAAATACTAATTTAATAATCTTTATATTAGTTAGTTGGTTGTTTATATTTCGAGAAGGAAAGTAAGATTAGACTGAGGCAAGTGTATTATATATCTAAATGACGTGTATTCTCTGACTGGTTTCTTGTTGATCTAGAGGAAAAAAAACCTTCCATCTCTGTAGGGGGACGTTAGCTCTCCATTTGAAAATCCCTTATAATGATTAATGATATCCTGAAGGAATGGAATCTGTATTTCCAGCCAAAGGACACACACATTACAAACGACAGTGATTCCTAAGTCAAGTACAGCATTAGGTCACTGATTAGTCTTAGAAGAATCATTAGTCAAAATTTAACCTGCTGCCACTCCGGTTATAATTGGAATATTATCAGTTTTCCACTATTCGAAGAGATATCTAACAGAGGAAAAGTTGCCAAATTTGAAGCTTTAAATCAGATTGGTAAAATAACTTGAAAATAGCGAATAACGTACCTAAAGAGTCGTTATTTCTTCTCCGACAGTTCTAGATTTCGTCGATTTTCTCCTGGATCGTCTAAATCTCATTATTTAATGTTTTTGACTAAATTCAGAATATATTTTCTTGTATTGCGTCCTTTCAACAGTTTCCGCATTTCGAAAACAAAATAGAGGGCAGGCATTTTTTAAAACAGCAGGCACTGCTAAAGCTGGCATCTTTTGACATTTATTTTGTTGACTATTTTACCTATTTCATTTATAAAAATAAGTGATATCTCACGAAGAATATCTCATTACTTCACTGACATTGTTTCAAGAGTGCAATCCTCTTGAAAAATCAAATTCAAACATCAGTAATAAACAAGTATTGCTAATTATTAAAAATAATATCAGTAACGCAACCTCTTCTAAAATTGCAGTGAATCCATCCTTCCTCGGTACTTGGATCACTTTTTTTTAATATATGTAATATTTTGATAAGGTAAATTATTCAAATCTCGAATACTTCTCGAATTTGTTGTTTTACTTGTAGGCCTTCTATTTCCTTTCATTTATTGAGCTCATGTTTTCTTAGGCCTCTCTCCATGCCTTTCTTATTATATTAGGATTTATATTTTGATTCTCTTCTTTTGGAGAATAGATTTAATATACTTTCATTTATCCACGGTTTCTTCTATTTTGAATCTTTTTGAGGATAGTAACAGCCAGCATCTGTAACAACCGCTTTGAAACTTTTCCATTCATTTTCTACCTTCAGTTTATCAGTTCCATTTATTAGTAATAAATCTTTACAAAAATAAATTTAATAAATCTTTTCAAAACAATCTTTATTTTTTGTCGAATACTTACTTTTAAATAAGTAAGTAAATTGAATATTTACTTTTAGATAATTGAAATCCATAGCAGGTTCTTTATTTCTGCTATTAGTGTTTTTTTAGTCTTACTTTTAATTTTGAAATAACTCGAATGTGGTCTGAGTCTGTATCTGCTCCTGGGTATGCTTTTGTGTTCGCAGTACTGTTTCGAAATATTTTTCTAATCATCATTCTAGTTTTATTATTTGTGCTTTCCGAAGTATGTATGTATGGATGGTCGGTCATCTTCTTGGTTGTTGAAAGAAGGCATTTGCTATTTTGCTCATAAAACTCGCGATTAACCTTACACTTCTCATTCATATCACCAAGTCCAAAGTTCCCAATTACTGGGGACCCTCATCTTCCTGTCGATACAACTTTTGCATTTAGGTCTCTCATAACAATCAGAATATCATCTTTCTCTGTTTGTTTTATAACTGTTTATACTTCCTCTTAAAGCTTTTCAACCTCCTGATTGCAGTGACTGTCAATAGGAGCATATACCCGGATGCCAAAAGATTTTCCTGTAAGTTTGTTAGTATGATTCTGTCACTTACAGGTCAATATCCAAGAATACTTTTGGAAATTTCTTTTTTTTATCATCATCACCCCAACATTTCTTGTAATCTTCACTTCCAGAATAGATAAATGTAAAATTATCCCTTTCAATTTTTCCATTTCCTCTCTATCTTGTCTCACAAACTACCATTTATATCTATATTCATATTTAGCATATCTTCCATTATACTGTCAAATTTACCAGTTTAGTATAATTTTCTAACATTCCAAGTAGCTGATTCGTATGAGTCTATTTGTGATTTTCAGATAAACTTGATCCAAGGTTGACCGTCCAGATAGCTATGGAGCGCCATCTTTATAAGTCATGTTGTTAGGTCAGTCTACGGGTCCCATTTTCAGCATATTTTTCCCTGGAGTTATATACAGCCGAGTCGATAATGAGGTGTGCTAATGTACGATGTAGAGACGGTTAGATTTTAGATTGAATATCTGCTCCATACGGTATCAAGATATTTGAGATAGCTTATAAGAAAACCTTCCAATTATTTATGAGGTTATTTAACTTCTGGTTAACAATAAATGAACTGGTAGCCTATAACAAAAATGCTAGTCTTCAATAAGGCACTCGAGAAGTATATACGTTTTGACATTTAAAAAGAATAAATTTAGATTGAATATTGTACATGGTCACCTTTCCCCCTTGACTGCCGCATGAAGATATTGCACAATTTAAAAGTACGCCCAATGTGTGTAGATATCTGCTTGGCGTTTTGCCAAGAATAGTCGATTCATCCTGAAGGGGAGAAAGAAATTTAGGATGTACGAATTGGTCGCAAACATGCGAAATCACGTGCTTTCTTGTCTGTCACTGTACTAGTAGTAGCTTGATTTTTGTTGTCGCTTTTTTGCATTTTTTTTTTATTATTAATTTGTATGATGGATCCAGTACAGTCAACAAGTTCTGTTGTTAAACGTTTCAGTAGCTCTTGCAAAAGAATATTGAATAATGTGCTGACATTTTGCGAAAAAGAATCGTTAAAATGCAGTCTCCTTGTTCCCCTTTCTGAAGTCATAAAACGTGCAAGTGCAATTGCGGGCGTATCGGGGTCGAGTGTTAAAAGAATTCGTAGGGAATCAAAAGGTGAAGGTAAGCCAAAATTTAAATCTCCTAAAAAAAAAAAGCGCCAGAGAAAGAAAACCATCGAAACCGTAGCTTTGAATGATTTTGATGTAGACGTCATAAGAACTATTCACGAATTTTACGTGGTCGAGAAAAGAGTGCCAACTGTCCCGAAATTGATTCCTGTGCTTAAAGAAAAAATTAATTTTCCTTGGAAAGAGAAACTTTAAGGAAAATACTTCTTGAAATCGGATTTGTTTTAAAAAGTCCCAGAATAAAAGGAAACTTATCATGGAGCGAAGTGACATTGTTTTATCTAGAACGCAGTATTCGAGAGCAATACGACGTTTCAGGGAGGAGAAAAGACCGATTGTGTATCTAGATGAAACCTGGATTGATAGTAATTTAACTTATGGAAAATGTTGCCAATCTAAAGAAGAATGCGGAGTGCTACAAACCGGAAATGTTTCGCGGCGCATAATAATTTTGTGTGCGGGTGGAGAAATTTTTTTTTTTTACCGAATTCAAACTTACTATACAAAGCCAAATCAGCTACTGGAGATTATCATGGGCAAATGAATATTACTGTCTTCGAAAAGTGGGCAGAAGGAAAACTGATTCTAAACCTTCCTAAAAATGCTGCTGTTATAATTGACAACGCTTCATATCACTCTATTCGATTAAACAAAGTTCCAAATTGGTCTAATAAGAAGCAAGTTCTTATGGATTGGCTCTCTTCAAATAACATTTCTCATTTTTCGCATATCCCCACATATGCGAAAAATTGAATTGCTTAATTTGGTCAAATGAAATTCGCCCACAACTAAACTATTTAAATTCGACACGATGCTCAAAGAGCAGATTCCTAGCTTTGAGGCTACCACCATATCATTGTGATATTAATGCTATTGAGTATGTTTGGGCAGAAGTGAAAAGTTTCATTCGCCATCGCAACGTAACTAGGGATATTGACATGTCGAAACGTTTTAAGTTTTCAGAACAGGCGATTGAAAGTATTACAGTTCAAAACTGGGGAAAACATTGCTCTCATGTACCTCATTGGAAAATATGTATTGGGACAGAGACGGAATTATCGAAGAATTATGCGAACCTTTGGTGATCAGTTTAAGTGAAAGTGATGGCGATTCGGACACTGATTCAGATGACTATGATTTTTTTTTTAACTATGAAGATTAAAAGGATTTGATAATAGTATTTTTCCCGACCTTTTGTTTTTGCATGGGTTTGTTATAAGAGTCACAATAAGTTATAAATGGTTAATTGGTTTAGGACATTAAAGTGTCTCAGTTCTCTCAACTGTAAGTTTAGAATATCTAAGTTCATTTGAAAAAAAAAATTCTGTTTTTCTGTATAATTATTTTTATTTTATAGAAAACTTTCTTAAAAATAAATTTCGTTACATTTTTGTTTTATGCTATACCTTTTTTTTAAAATTTTGTTAATACTGTACATACATTTTTCCAACTGTTATACAAGCAAAATAGTTACACTTTAAAAACTACAATGTTCGTAAAAGAAAAGCTAAATTTTCCGACCTGAATAATAAACAAACCTATCCCAGAAGACGGATTGATTACCCTATTATCGGAATGGAGTCTCCTTTTTGGGACATGCGCAGAAGTGTCGAAGGGTTCTAATCTGTGGGCGAACTAATACTTTATTTATTTTCTTTTGCGGTGATCAACTTTCATTCGTTTGCCTAAATTTCTGTTGGTTTGGTATTAGTGTGCTCGAGGAAAGCAATAGTAATGTTATAGTTATAAAATAAAGTATTTTCATCATAAAACAATCGCCATTACGCAAGTATTAATAATCAATCACTTGTTTTGACCAGTTACTGGAGTTCTTATTTACTGTAGCATCTAATCTTTAAAAATACACGACTGAAAAACAGTAAGTAGGTGATACGGAAAACAATGCTTGTATTGTCTTATTAATACTACTCAAATTGTTATCCTTTACTGTATCCCTGTTGCAAGTTAATGCTAGAACGATAATTCATCGGTGTCATATCTCATTACACTTACTGTAATTAAGGTCATGCACAATGCAATTAGCATTCTTATCAGCTAATCTAATGTACGATTTAATGATTTTCCTAAAATTGGGACTCACCTGCCAAGTCACTTTAGACCAATATACTGTTATTGTATTTGATTTAGATAGGAACTGTTACTTAATGGGTTCCCCCCAGGCTTCTGTTATGCTTGACGAATATCTGATGGAAAGTACACGCATGATATACTGCAGACAAATATATTTTTGCTAGAGTTTTATTTGAAGAATAATGGATGAAGATAAAATTAAGACATTTCCACTCAAAATTCAAAATGTTAAAATTTCAGGGAAGACATGGTTTCAGACAGGTAAAGCGCTGTTCAATAGCGTTCTTATTAACTAACCTATGTCTAGTTTTCTCCCCGCCTTGGGGCACTAATGTGTGTGCGCGCGCGCACTTTGCTTAAAATGGTTGTTATAATTTCAATTTTGGGACAGAGATACAACTCAAAATCAACTTGAAATACAAGTAGAACGCTGTTTAAAAAGTAAGTGGGCACCCATTTGATATATAATATAATTTTTTATAACATTTTTTATCTTAAAATTGGATTATTCGTTTGGAATAGTTTGTAACACGATTACTTAGATCCTCAATAGTTCTCTTAATGCAGGTGTTTAACTTGGTGTTTCCTATTTTCTAGTCTTCGAGAAGTAATCATTTAGCCTGTTTATAAAACTATGAAGAGAGAACATCTGCCTATAGTTTTATTCATAAAATGAGTTCTATAAAATTGTTATAATCTGCCACATTACAGAATTCATATTGTCTTTTTAATTTACATTAGACAGAAGTGTTTTCTTTCATTATAGTAGTAAGAGTTTATTGGTTTGAAGGAGTGCCCATTTCTCACCAGGAGCCATCTAGGATACTCTGTACTCGGCAGTATTTTTAATAGTGACAAAAGAATGGCACATATCCAGTTAATCAGCTTTTTGGTAACCTGTGTTATATACTTTTGTGATCTATCCAATTTCTTCTCTCTTGTGGCATAAGATCTTCTTGGCCTATCTTCATTATTTCCATCTGTGAGAGATTTTCCAATTTGAACTCTACGAATCATCACTGGCATTGGTATTCATCACTGGTGTAATGACTAATACATTTACGATTTATGCTGTTCCATAATGATGTTAATAAAGATTAATCTAGAGTTTTGGATCAGAATCATTATGTAATTTTAGTTATTTTTGCATAATCTGGGAAACCTTGCTATAGAGACCAAATATGGAGTTTTTTGATATACTTTAGGCTTTCCATAAGTAGAGAGGTTGTCTCACACCAGGCAATGAAATTCATTCCTTATCTAAAATTTTGCGTATGTAGTTAAAACTTAACTTCAGTAGGTTCAAATAAAACGAGTACTATGTCGAACTTCAGTGTGGTGATGATGATTGATGGCCTTTTTTTAAAAAAATCTTTTACTTTATGCAGTATTCACTAATTCTGGGACCACTACTCTAGTAAACAGTTATACCGAAGTTGCTCTATTGTTTCATTTGATAAGATTACTCCTTTACCAACACCTTTCTTCGCAGTTTTTGTTAGTTTTTAATCAACAGAGATGTTCTTGAAGAAACTAATTTCATTTTTCAATAAGCCGTTCTTTTTGTTTGGTGAATTTACTTTTTCTTCGCTAATAAGAACGGCTAAAACTATATGATGCATACCATTGATAATCAAAAATATTTTTGATATATTAACAAGCTGCTTGCTCATGGATTAACAGGAAGCAATAGATTTTCCCCATCTCTTTAGCTTTATTAATATTATTAGATTAAAATGAAACAGGGGTCAAACGAAAAGGTTGCTGCAGTTTTCATTCCAGATATAAACATCTCTGAGGTGATTCATTCTTGCAGTTTCAATACACAAGTACTGATAACTTACTTTGTGACTGAAGACGCCGCAATTTTAGACGACGATGAGATTATAAACATGCCAACCCCCAAAATCCAATACTCTCAAGTTTTAACCTTTCTTCTTTTCAATAAGTACACAGTTATATGCAGCGCCACAGAAAATTGTGATTAGATTGTTCTTCCCTATAGAACACGGCATTCATGCTACACAGTAATGTTAAGAATCTTAACGCTGTGGATGCATGAGAAAACACGAACCACGTTTATTGCAGGAAGCCTGTCATGAGTGCATCTTGAGTATGTGAAGAATGTTATTCTTAAAAGCGCTAAATGTGTGCATTCATATTTAATGTTCCGAGGTGGTAAAAGCACCCGAGATACATTAGCGTGACTCTCCTTTGGCATCTTGTCTTTCTTTAGATACTGTGCTTTAAATCATATATGAAATTATTAATTTTAAAATACTGTCGGAACATTATGTGTGTACACATACATACATATAATCTTGTAAGCATTACTTCAGACGTAAGTACTATTATATTCAGAACATGGCACAAGTAAATAAAATGGGGAGATTTGAAAATGGAGACTATCAGTTAACTGAAGATAAGAAATCTCATGAAAGCGTAACTCATAAGAAGTAAATAGTAATGCAACTTTAACTGTGTTCCTCACTTTGCTTTATTTCGAGAGGTATAGTGACTTCACCTCATCTATTCGAATTCAGATATGCATTAGTTAGGATCGGATCCATTCACAAGATTAATAGAAAATGAATGGTGCTACATGGTTTCAAATTATAATAAAATTTCATATTTGCTATATGAATGATTTGTACATTCTTTATGCGTCTAGTTCCTGCTTAATTTCCTGCTAATTTGAAGTAGCAGCATGATAGTGAACCAGAACTGTGGTCTGGGATATAAATTCCCATCTGTAAATTTTGGAAATTTTATAGAATTTTTATAATCTATCATCCATTTAAAGATTAGTTTTTACAACTTCAGTTTATTGCATATTTGCCCTACAACTTGATTGTTAATATATAAAAGACTATGATAATCCAGATTTCTGAACATGGCTAAAGATTATAGGTATTGTCGTGCATAATCCATGTGTTTTAGTAACAGCGTGTCATGCAAGTTTTAGTATTTTGGTAATAATTGATATAGTCGTGCGTGAGACCACCACTCAGCTTATTGGAAACATAAAGTGACTTGAAAAAAATAATATTTTGGGGGCTGTGATTCCACTCAAAAGGCGCGCCGTCAAGGCTTATTAGAGGCATTATTATCGGTTGCGATTTTTAAACTGCGTGTGTTCTCTAGGCCGTTTTTATGTTTTATGCCTGAAAAACCAAACTTTACGTGAGGTAAATCCTGTACCCACAAGAAACTAACTCACCTTTACTAATAAGTTCCTATAACGATTTTCTCTCTTTCCTTCTTGCTGCCTACCTGAAAGTGAATTTGAATCCAAGTCTTTCTAACAAACGTGCCTCATCACTATTGACTCAGTTACTGAGGTTCTGATGTATGAGTATTTAGGTTACTTTCCACTCTTGCTATGTTAATATAAAAATACTGTATTTGATGGATGGGGATTAATGATCAATTTTTTTTTTCAGAAAACTTCGCATTTTACATAATGCTTCACAAAAGTTGCATAATAGTAAAATGCACGCTTATTAGTGTTTTCTTGGTTTAAATTTAGTTTAAAAAATAACTACACAAAAACGAAAGTGATATAATGTTCGAGGAATTATATGCTGTAGTAGTACCATGTCTAGTTTCTAGTAACAAATATTACATCTAATCAATTCAAACGTTAGAACTCAGCTTGCAGCTGAGTTCATAAATACTAATTTAATTCACCCTCTCCTAAATTTTGTTCTGAGCTTGATAATCTTTATATTGTTTAGTTGGTTGTTTATATTTCGCGAAGGAAAGTAAGATTAGACTCAGGCAAGTGTATTATATATGTAAATGACGTGTATTCTCTGACTGGTTTCTTGTTGATCTATAGAAAAAAAACCCTTCCATCTCTGTAGGGGGACGTTAGCTCTCCATTTGAAAATCCCTTATAATGATTAATGATATCCTGAAGGAATGGAATCTGTATTTCCAGCCAAAGGACACACACACACACACACACACACACTACAACTTTGCAGTATTACAACGACAGTGATACCTAAGTCAAGTACAGCATTAGGTCACTGATTAGTCTTAGAAGAATCATTAGTCAAAATTTAACCTGCTGCCACTCCGGTTATAATTGGAATATTATCAGTTTTCCACTATTCGAAGAGATATCTAACAGAGGAAAAGTTGCCAAATTTGAAGCTTTAAATCAGATTGGTAAAATAACTTGAAAATAGCGAATAACGTACCTAAAGAGTCGTTGTTTCTTCTCCGACAGTTCTAGATTTCGTCGATTTTCTCCTGGATCGTCTAAATCTCATTATTTAATGTTTTTGACTAAATTCAGAATATATTTTCTTGTATTGCGTCCTCTCAACAGTTTCCGCATTTGGAATAAAATAGAGGGCAGGCATTTTTTAAAACAGCAGGCACTGCTAAAGCTGGCGTCCTTCAACCAATCAATTTTGACATTTATTTTGACTATTTTATTTATAAAAATAAGTGATATCTCACGAAGAACATCTCATTACTTCGCTGACATTGTTTTAGTTCTTAAGAGTGCAAAGTCCTCTTGAAAAATCAAATTCAAACACCAGTAATAAACAAGTATTGCTAATTATTAAAAATAATAACAGTAAAGGAACACTTCTAAAATTCCAGAGAATCCATCCTTCTTCCTCGCTACTTGAATCACTTTTTTTTAATATATGTAATATTTTGATAAGGTAAATTATTCAAATCGCATTACAGATTTCTAATCACAGGTCTGTACGAAGAAAATAAATCCATATAACTATCAGTAAATTATATAACAGACCAAAGTGATTTGGACAAGTCGGACAACTCCGGTGATGAAACATTAAGTCTTCCAGACTGTTTTTCAGTACTCTATTAAATTGGTTTTTAATTATTTTAATTTGTTTGTGTAATGAATTCTTAATTATGTAAAATTTTGAGGTTATCCATGAGGCATACATCATGGATAATATAATAAAAAAAATAACATGATAATGCAAAATAGAATCCCCACTCAGGTATGGATTTTTGCGAATGCTATTTTTCTCCTCCCCTTCTGCCTGTCTTCCGCAGACACCTCTAACAGATTGCGTCGTTAATTTGTTTTCAATCATTCAACACAGTGAAGCCACACTATCTTGCTTATTGAAAAAAATCCATATTTCGTATGTTTAGCAGATTCCTGAATTATCTCCATTTGGCCTACTCACAGCATTAATATGTAGTTCCAGATCTTAATGAGAATGTTTAGCTCCGGAATAATGTTAAAACAGAAGAAAAACTTCAGCCGATAAGATACACGAGTATACAGTTTACAGCTATAATAAAATGATTTCTAAGATTTATCATGTTACGTGGGTAGGGTTTATATAAAAATGGGTTGCTCTTCCTTCACTAATATTGAAATATTGTTAACGATAGACGATTTTAATCTTTAATCATGTTGATGAAATATTATTGCTGTTAATTCACTTTCGAAATATACCGAAAGTTTACGTTAGTGCCGTGACGTTAGACAAGCCCATGGCTGCTTAATTATTAAATGGAAGGACCTTTCATGTCTTACGAACACAGCAAGAACTGATGCTTGTATTGAAATATTTTATACGAAAGCTGTACATTTCTTCATCTCCGAGGAACAAATGAAACAGAAAAATGTTACGTTTATTACGTTTACGTTCTGATCTGCTTAGATTAGTAAAACGGCTTAAGCAAACATTTTGCCGACTTATCTTCTCTTATTTAAATCCAATTGAGAATCCGCATCTGCGTTAGTTGGATGCGGATTCTCAATGGGATTTCAATTAGAGAGGCAGGGATCATGTTGCAGGAATCGTCTTGCGATAATGCTAGTTATATGAAATGCTAGTTATAGAAGACACATCACTGCTGATGTGTCTTCTCATTTTATGGATTAGATATCTCGTTCGGAAGCTGTAATTGCAGTAACAGGTAGATTGATCTGATATTAGTCCATTTTCAGTGCTAACATATCTATTATAATATGTTAATATATCTATTATAATATGTTAATATATCTATTATAATATGTTAATATAATATATTAATTTTAATATAAGATTCTCTGAATGTGCTACGTATTTCTATTCTGTGAAACTTTGCACATTGGATTTCTAAGAGTAATTAGTCATTAGTTTGTCTGCGAGCTGACTAAATAACAGACTACTTACAAAAAAAAAAGCTAATGACTAATTACTCTCTTAGAAATCCAAAGTTTCACAGAATAGAAATACGTAGCACATTCAGAGAATCTTATATTAAAATTAATATAATCTAACCAATAAGAATAATCAGCTGTGCAAACAAGTATTGATTAAATTGTTAATTAAAGATCGTAAAAGAAAACTGATTTACAGCAGCAGTGCTAAGATTATTCCGTTTTGCATATCTATAAAAGATTTTATAGATATGTAAAACTGGGAGAGGAGTAAGGTTAAGAAAAAAGGATAACCGTTTCCTCTAGAATTGTTGAATTATCCAGTTATGGTTTACGAATTTATGTGAACACAGAATATACTGCTCGAGGAGTAATATTTGCCTAATGACATTAGGAAAAAGAGGAAAGTAGTTGGCAGTTGATAAGATTGGAAGTAGGGATATTTCTCCCATGGTAGTAAGTACTCCAATTTTTTGATCATGAGTGATTTGCTAAGATTGTGAACTGTACCTTCTGATTGGGAGTTTACGGAGATTATTCCAATTCATAAGTGTGGTTCATCACATAATGTCGAGAACTATAGACAAGTGAATCTTCTTATTGGATCACAAATAGTACAGGAAGTATTTTTAAGAGCTAGTATATTGTTAATAGGGATCACCTTTTGAGCACGGCACATCATGGTTTCATTTAGTGGAATTGGGTTACAACAAACCAAATACTTACTTTTTGTGAAGAGGTTATAAGGGAAGACCAGTGTAATGGCTGAGATGCGACTTATTTTGATTACCAAACACGTTAATTACTAGTAATTAGTAAAAATCATTAATGTTTGAAGGAGAAGTGGATCATAAAACGACAAACTTTCTACTAAAAATTAGTAGAGAATCTTAAACGAAATATTATATATTATCGACCAGTGGTGCTAAACATTCATTTCTTTCGTTAAAGGCCTATATACATATATTGTTTTATACATTTTACCAACTAGCGGACTGAGAATTCGAATGCCATTGTGACATTTGAATGATTGTGAATTTGTAGGCCCGATGTAACTTGAAAAAAATTCTTTGTTTGGTCTCCAGAGCTGGATTCCATTGTTAAACTCGTATCCAACAATCGTCCTAACTGTGCTATGTTACCAAATTCTCATGGGTGTGATTGACATAAAAAGTATAAATGTGAAGTTATATTACATATCTCTTGCAGTGTATAACTATTGCAGAGATATTAACATCATAGAATTTACCCAGTGCTTGCATCTTCCATATACGCCTATAAATTATTTGGTGAAAATATATAAACATAAGTTTTGATCTACTCAGTTGTTTAAGGATATTCTGGGAAGAAAGTTTTTGAGGAAATAGAGATTAATTCATTTAATTAAATACAATTTTAAACCATATAATTGGAGAACGCAAACGACGTTCTCATTTTAAATACAGATATTTTTCACACCAAATTGCCTTTTTATTCCCAGCTCATAAGGCATGTAGAAAAGATCCCTAAATTTCTTTGTCTACCTCGTGGTCCAGATCTTAGACTAACATAGGTTATTTTCTGTGAACTTACATAAAATGTGCATCAAAAATTACTTCCAGTTAAAAAAAAATAAAATTAGAGACCGTAGCTACAGTCATTCCGTAAATATTTCATCGCATATTGTTCATGTGTGTGTACTAACTTTATAAACTCCAAGCTGTAATTTATATTCGCCTTTATTTCTCCAATTTTTTTTTAAATATGTATATTTACGTACGCGCAATATTTCGGATTCTAAGAAATAACACAATGCTTTGTTCTACTCTCTCTCTTTATAATCACACGAATGCTTTTAGAAAAATTATATTTACATCCGATTCTGGCTCCTACTAGTTAGGATAAAAAAAACAGCCGCATTCACTCTTCTCCTTCTCTCCAAGATGGAAACCTCGGCACTACAAGTTCATGAAATGTAAAAGAATGAATTTAACGAGTATATAGCTTGGTAATGTTGCTATAGTAGCAATATGCGAACGTGATATAGGCTTCTCAAGATATCAGCAATGATAAAAGGATTTTCTACTTCAGTAGCTACTTGGACATAGCTGAAATAGGTGAAACATATCACTTGTTCTCGCTGTTATTTTCATATATTTCCTGTGTATTTTATCTCATTAGTCGCCTTGCCCTTTTATTGTAATTCTTCGATTAATTTGCAACTGTAATTTACAATTGGATTTCTTTTTATTTTGTCTTATTATTCTAGTTGCTTAGCAAGTTCCTTCTCAAGAATTGTTTCTTATAGAAGAATTTCTACGGCATTTTGTTTTTGAATATTAAATTTATATATTTATATAAAGTATATATCAGATAATAAAAATATCAAGTGTGTATGTGTGTGTGTATATATATTTATACTGACTAAATATGGTAATAAATCGTTATAATGTTCACGCGTACTAATTACACCCTCTGTCCAAAAAAGAAACCGAACTTTTCGAAAATAGAAGAAACTAGTGGCGCCCCCTGTTGAATCTTTTTGTTGTCGAAAGCGGCAACCTTCTTTAGTGTTGTGTCAACTGTGTATGACATTTGTTTCATTAGAAGCCGAGTTATACTGCCAAGGGTGACAGTGTGTTTTGACGAACGGTCGGTCGTCACGATATTCATGCCGTACTCGACGAATTCTCGCTATCAATCGCTTCAAAACTTCGAAATAAAACTCGCCATTGACCGTTTGGCCAGGCGGAACGAATTCTTTGTGGATAATGCCCTTGGAATCATAGAAACAAATTAGCATCGTCTTTACTTTTGACTTCTCCAAGCGACTTTTTTTTTTTTTCGGATGCCCCTCTTCTGGTGGTCTCCACTCAGCACTCGGGCGCTTTGTTTTCGGGCTCATACTGAAACCACCACGTAACGATCGTTTCAAGGAAGTTTGAGTCCTTACAAGCGGTTCTAATGAGATCCTTGCAGTGTTCAATTCGATACATTTTTTGGTCGTTGGTCAACTTGTGGGGAACAAATCGCGATTTCAATTTACGAAGGCCCAAACTCTCGGTCAAAATGTTGTGCACAGTTGATTTTGGAATCCCCAATTCATCTTCAATAAATTTCACGGACAATTTCGGGTTTCTTTGATGAAATCACGCACTTTTTGGATGTTAACTTCGCTCAGTCCGCCTTTTTGGACGACCCGACTTTTCGTCGTCCCAAGCGCCTCACGACCACTTTGAAGAATTCGCTTAAACCACTCGTAAACTTGAGTACGGGATAAGCATTCATCACCGTATGCTTTTGGAAGCATTTGATGCGTTTCGGTAAAACGTTTTACCAAGTTTGACACAAAAGGCAATCGCAACTCTGTTTGAAACTCATTTTCAATTTTCCGACCGTTTGTCAAAACACACTGTCACTTTTGGCAGTATAACTCGGCGTCTAATGAAACAAATGTCATAAACAGTTGAAACAACACTAATGAAGGTTGCCGCTTTCGACAACAAGAAGATGCAACGGGTGGCGCCACTAGTTTCTCCTATTTTCTAAAAGTTCGGTTTCTTTTTGGTAGAGGGTGTAGGCCAAGCGAATCGTTTTAATGTTATGTTTCCTTTTTAGCTAAACGTTGTGTAATCCACTATTAATATAATATACTTATCTCTGTTACATGAACCTCTATCGTCTTAGTTAACGTTTAGGCGTGCCGCTTACAGTGTCTTAGCTGAATTCATAGAATTAGTAATTAGTTTTAAAAATGAATTTGAGGGGTGGGCCCTGCCTTTTTTTCTCAACATGAAATGGTTGTCATTGGCCAGTAAAGCCAGCAATACTATCAAAAGGAGTTACTTGAATTATCGAGAGCTACACCACTATTATCCAGAAAATAATAAAAAACGCATGTGATGAAAATATTATTGCCACTACTAATGACGATAACGGTGACTTTAAGTTAATGATGTGATTTTGTTGAATTGGGAAATTTTTCTTGAAAATCATTTGTGCCTGCATAAACATATAATTGAGAACTTGCAAGTGAACTGATAGAATGTAGCTTGTTAGATTCTAATGCAGGAGTATTCTGTAAATACAGTAGCGAACAATTAATCCGAACAAGCTGAATTTTCATCAAGTTTTTGGTTGTGGTTTGGTTTTTGTTTCAGTTCACAATAATTTTCGTTTTCGTTCAGTATGTTCGTCGAGTGCTGCGTGTTTTAACTGTCTCTACTGTTTATTAGTAGTGTTGTGCATTTTAATAGTGTAAACAAGTTGACATTCGTAATGTTTTATTCATTCTGCGTAGCTATAAAATGGCTTTTATCTCTAAGAAAGGCGTTCAAAAATATGTAATCTTTCTCAGCACACGTCCATGACTCAACGACAAATTGCCAATGAGTGTGATGTTGGTTTGGGTACTGTTAATGAGATTTTAAAGAGGTTTACGGGTACCTTTTTTTTTATTTTTCTCCTGACAGAAAAGGAAAATGTGAGAGAAAAAGGAAAACTTTACTTACTCAAGATCGTTTAATAGGAAAAGTAAATAAATCCAAAATGGTCTGCTGTAGAGTTAGTCTTGGCAGCTAGTGAGATTAATGTTTCTAGCATGACAGTCCGTCGAACATTTGGAAGCAGAGAGGACTGCCCACATACCAAAAAGGAAACAACTGTTGACGAAGGCTATGCAGAAAAAGAGGTTCCAGCCGACAAAAATGTAGAAAGATTGGACTGCTGAGAATTAGAAGAAAGTAATATTCTCAGATGAGAGCCATTGCTTTGTCCAAGGAGAGCAAGTACCCTTTGTTCTCAAATCAGTGGCTGAGAAGACTTCTCCCGCCTGCCTTCAACAAGTTCCTTAAACACCCAGCTAAAAATATGTTCTGGGATGTTCTTCATATGACGGTCCAGGATCACTTGTGTCTGTTAACTCTATAATGAAAAGTGATCAATACATAAAAATATTGGCAAAAAGAGTGGTCCCACAGATCTCGAAAGATAAAAAAAAAACTCTTCTACCAACAGGATCTCGCTCTATTCCACACTTCAAAAAAAGTGAACGAGTTCCTCAAAAATCACATCCGATTGCTTCAGTGGCCAGGTAACTCTCCTGACATTAACCCAATAGAAAATGTGTTGGCCATAGTGAAAAAGAGACTTGGAAAATTAAATCGTGATACAAAGGATAACTTAATACAGTCCATTATAAAAGTATGATTTTGAGATGCACAAATAAGAAAAAATGTGTTCTACGCTGGTAGAATCCATGCCTTAGCGAATTAGTGAACGTTTTAGGAACAGAGGAGCACATATAAATTATTAGGTCAAGTTGAAGTTTTTTTTGAAATTTTTAAATTTCGCAAACAATTTTATTTAAAATGTGAGTGTTCGGACTAATTTGTTCACTACTGTACATATCAATTGTATGGGAAAACACCACCTATAAGAAAAATTGGCATTACTTTTCTTGCATGCAAATATCTATTGGACTATATTGAATACATTCTCAAAATTTTGGATATTCTGTTATTGGTTTGTTCGCCACTAGTGCGTTACCCTTCTGGAGTTTGAATAGCTGGCAAATAATAACTGTGCTCAGTTCATTGTTGGTAAGTGTAAAGTCATGTACTTTGGTGTGATGAAATTTCCAGCAGCATATTATATTGGTGGGTTTTGCTTGATGTTATGGCGGATAGAAAGTCGAAGTTCAAAGGTCGCAAAGCAAAAATCCAGATACAACTAGGATAATAACTGTGATGTTGCTAAAATGAGCTTTGATATGTAGAGATAAGGGTCGTTTTGCTTCTTTGTAAGGCCTGAATATGCGACTGCAGACTACTGTGCGCAGGTTTGGTTGCCATAGTTCTGAGGAAGTAAAGAAGCTATCCTCATAATCTACATTCCATAATATCAGGATTATGGAATGTAGATTATGAGGATAGATCGAGTATATTGACAGTAAACAAGTAAAACAGAGAATGACGTAGGCCTATAAAGTTCTCAAAGGTGTTATATAGGATGCCAGATGATGACATTTCTCATATGGAAAGTGGTGAGAGGAGGAGGAAGGTGGGGGGGGGGATCCGTTGAAGTTTGACTTTTCCATTGAAGTGGTGAGTGCATCTAGTGTCAATGAGTTTTTAAGAGAAGGTATGACATTGGTGTGGGTGATGGTCTCCCACAATAAGCCTGACTCCCTGAAAGTCTCTAATAATTTTAGTATATTATTGTAGTTTTTAGCGTAGTTATTTTTATAACATAATTTCAGAAATATTATTAGTTTTTAATACTCCTAAAAATGGCGCCAAAAATAGCTGTCCTGTAGAAACTCAAACTGCAGTTCTTTACATATTCTTTCCGAAATTCCACCAGGAACATCGAGAGTCAGTAAATGCTTTCAATTAGTTCCTTATTCTATTGAGTTTAGTTTACCAAAATTCTTCTCATATGTTAAGTCTGTCTCCACGATGTATTTTAGGACGGCTTTCTCTTTCCTTGTGGGTTCCATTTCAATGACTACATGTTAGATTTCTTGATCATCTTTCCTAATTTCCTAAGTGTTTTTACAGTTCATCTGAATTTTCGTTTTCTGATTTCTAGGTTGACTTTTTGGTGATTTGTTCTTTTCCACTGGTCTTCATTAGTAATAAGTTGAGGCCACCAAATATTCGATACTCCACAGACATCGGTTTATGAATGTTTGCAGCTTTTCATTGTGTATCCTTTGAAACCAATTGTTTCAAATCCATGTAAAAGAATGGATTTAATACATGCATTAAATATTTTTATATCTGTGCGAATACTTTTCATAATCACCTAAGTTTAGCATATGCACTTCTTGATTTTTGAAACCTTATATCAACATCTACAAACTATCTACTGATAAAACACTACCAAGATATGTAAAATTTGAAATTCCTTCAATCTTTCCGTTTACTACACCGATTCTTATTTCTTTCGTTTTGTTTGCATTTATTTTAAAACAAACTTTCTCCAGTTCTTGTAAAATGCGTAAAATTTTCCGTTCTATTTCTGTAGTATGTGTCATTTCTGTCTATTCTAAAACATGATCTAGCACTAGTATAAACAATAAATGAGGTAAGGGATATCCGTGTCGTACTCCAGATATAGTTTTAAAAGGTTGTGACAGATATTCAGTATGCAGCACCTGGTCTTGCTTTCAGGTTTATTATCTTGAGTGGCCATTCCTTTATTTTAAACTGCACTCCCCCATACAGTGTCTTGCAATGGAATTGAAGTCATTTTCATAATCGACAAATAGTAAATATAAAGGAGAGTTAAATTTAAGTAATGTTCAGTTATTATTCTTAAGGTATGTAGTCTATACATATGGTGACCAGCCGTCCCAGATACATTGTCCAGTATTAGTAAATATCCCGAAAAACGTCCAGGATTTTCTCGTCCACAAGAAGAAAGCGGACTCATAACGCACATCCTCAAAGAACGGTAAATTGGCAAAGATTCTTCATGCTCTATATAGAAAAGAATTACTTCGACAGGTTGTTCATAGAGTCCCCCGAAGTCATTCGCCTAAAAGGCACACTAAATAGAAACCAAGGAAAGATCCTTCACGATTAGAAGTCATTCATTAATGTGTAACATTCAAGACCTCTTCTATGCCAAAAATTTCATACAGAGTTTACATTTAAGCAACAATGTACACTGCACGCAACATGCCCATGATACTCGTGATTAAACTATCATTCCAATCTTTTCAATTTACGAATATTAGCGGCTGTTGGAAAACGTTTTATTTATTTGTCGTTTTTTTTTTCAGTGAAACATGCCAAGAAATATATAAAATATATATAAAAAAAAGTTTACATTTTAAACCTGGTTATTTATTATGCAAGCAAATCTACTCGTAGTGAATTGCAGAAAAACGCAGTTTTTAGCAATATCGCGATTGGGTGGATAGCTGATATGGCATCCCACGATTACACTTCTTTCGAAGCTTAAGTTTTCCACCAGCCATCGACATCATGCGGATGCACAGCCAACTTTCAGTATATCCGTTTCCTTTTGCCTTATATAGCAGTATAGGTCACATGTGTCGAACAGGAATATACGTATCAGTATACTGTATGTGCGCGCGAGCGTGGGTTGTATGGATTAATTGTATGCACATGCTTATTCTAGATGTATTCTTATCCTTAGTAAAATATTCTATTCGTCTCCACTTTCAACCGACATATATTTTTTGAATCAATGTATTCTCTTTTTTGATGAATTCGTATAGCCAAACTAAACGTTTTCCTCTTGTAAGAAAATGCTTAATTCAGCGATACATCTTTGTAAACGTTGAAAATATCACAGTTAGTTAACATTGTTAGTAAACTTTGCAAAGTTCCGCCTATCACGAATAATCTTCACTAACTCTATATACAGATATCATTTTTATTAATTTTCTTATCCAGCTGTCAAGGCAAATCTTTTCTTCGAAAAGAATACATTCCATTAGCAGCGATCTTCATGATATAAGAACAAAGAAAACAACATTAAAAATATTACATCAGTGACGTCAAAAGCGCGCAGAGCTAAACCTTCCTTTTTTATGTAACCGCTTTGCTCTAGCGCAAGAACATCATTCTTTTTTGCTGAAGTGTGGATGGTAGAATGACCTAAGGGTATGGCGTTAGATAAAACTTTAGAAGTCACGGCTATCTCCGATCCGTGGTTACATAAGAAAGTGGCATAAGTATTGCCGATGATTATGTCATGTGTTTACATCGATGGTAATGAATCGATTTTGCGGTAGTCGACAATCTCCTGAATGCAACACAGCAGTTCGCACGAGTTCTCAAATTTTCTTCACAATGTTTTTATGCAAAAACAGTTTTATATACAGCGGTGCCTTGGTTAACGACGGTAATCCGTTCCAGGATTACCGTCGTTATCCAAGGCGCGATTCCCCATAAGATTTAATTGAAAATCGATTAATTAACCGGCTCCTTCCCACAACCATAGTACATATTAAAAATGCAGATAATACTCATTTAAAATGTTCATAAAAATATGGTAAATATCATTTATTTATTATACAGTATATGTATTTGCTACAAAAAAATTAACATTAATAAAATGAATTGTTCATGAAAACAGTTTTTAATTATCAATCTTCACCAGAAGGGCAATTAGGTTCACTTCGGATTTTTTTGACAAATGGACCTGTAAAAAAACATGTCTAGGGTTGTTTGCTTCTGCCTCTTTTTTAAAATGTTTCTGAAAAACTGCATGGACTTTTCATTAAATAGATCTACAGTTCTGATAACCTCAGATTTGTTTGGATTCCATTTCATAGCAACATTTTGAACTTCCTCCCACTTTGCCAAAAAAATTTGATTTCAACAATCGTAATTTGTTCTTTCTCTCCATCCTCATCTTCAAATGAAATTTCTATTTCCTTTTCTTCACATTGCTGCTTGAAAAGTTCTTTTAGCTCGTCAATACTCGGTTCTCGGTCGTGTATTTCCAATAATTCTTCAACATCTTCTTCCTCTACTTCCAAGTTAAGATCATGAGCAGTTACCACAATATCCTTTACCAATTTGTGTCCTTCATCTGAAGTTTCTTCATTACCAAAGGAAGGACACAGTTTCCTCCATGCTGCTTTGAGACATTTCATTGTTACTTCTTGCCAAGTCTTTACAATTAGCCTAATTGCTATGACAATGTTGAATTCTTACTTCAAAATTTTTTCTTAGGGTTATGTTGATAGCCTCACACATTTCAAAACACCTGGTAAAAAGTGCCCTTGCGTAATATCAGCTGATCCATAGGTTGAATCAGAGATGTAGTCTTGGGAGGAAGAAAAATCGCCTTGATAAAATCTAACTCTGGTAGCTCTTCTTGTATGTCTGTTGGATGGCCAGTTGCGTTATCCAAGGTTAAAATGGCTTTTAGAGGCAGATTGTTTTGCTCAAGATAGGCTTTGACAGTTGGTCCAAACACTTCGCGAATCCAGTCTCTAAATTCCATTCTTGTGACCCAGGCTTTGCTGTTAGACTTCCAAAAACACAGAGATTGGATTTAGAGACATTGAACTTTTTGAATGCTCGGAGATTCTCTGAGTGGTAGCTAACATTGGTTTTATCTTGCACTCTCCACTTGCATTTGCTGCTAAAAGCAATGTTAACCTATCATTCATCGGTTTATGCCCAGGAAGTGTTTTTTTCCTTCTTTTGTGACAATTTTTCTGTTGGGCATTTTCTTCCAAAATAACCCAGTCTCATCACAATTGAAGACTTGTTGAGGTAGGTATTCTCCTTCTATAATTCTTGCAGTGGCGGCCGGTGAAAATTTTAAGTGGGGGTGCTGCATATATGAGAAAAAAAAACACTTTTTTTTCCTAATCAGTAACGAATTTATTAATAAATAAATATTAAAAATTGCTTTATTAAAAATATTTCATCCTCACCACGAACAAACACCAATAATAAAAGTTTCGTATCAATAGCAATGACAAGTGCAAATCAATATCGACGTTAGATCGCAGTGCATTTGCTTCGTGTAACGATAATTGAAAAAATATAATTCTTTTCATATTTTGACACTCGTCATAATTCAGCCTTGTATCTATAATAAATAAATAATTATATGTTATTTTAACAAAATAAAATAAGATTTACAAAAAAATAGTTCACCACGAACACGCGCCAATAATAAATGTTTCATATTTCACAGAAATAACGAGCGCAGGCATAAGATACACTGCCCAAACGGCAGTGTATCTAATGACGTAACGTGCAACGACAGTAAACGAATATCGGCGGTAGATCGCAGTGCATTTGTTTTGTAACGATAATTGAAAAAATATTCTTTTCGTATTTTCAACAGTGACACTCGTCATAATTCCGCCTTGTATCTATAATAAATAAATAATTATTTTATTTTAACAAAATAAGATTTATAAAAAAATAGTTCACCACACACCAATAATAAACGTTTCATATCTCACAGAAATAAGGCACGTAAGCATACTAAAAATGCACTGTTTTTTTGAGCAGTTACAATTTGGAATGACGTAACGTGAAATGACAAGAGCAAACGAATATCGGCGTTTGATCGCAGTGCATTTGTTTCGTAATATATAGCGTTAATAGAACAATTCCAATTATTAACTATTCAATCAATGTCAAAACATAAGCCGTAACCTTTATCATGTTATACTGCAATTATATAATGTTGTAAGCATTATTATTTATAAACAGAAACAAATTTTAATTTTTTTTTATTTTTTCCTTGGGGGTGCTGCAGTGTCGTAGTGCTTATGTACGGGCCGCCACTGAATTCTTGTAAAGCTATTGACAAATTTATCTGCTGCTGCTTTGCCAGCACTAGCTGCCTCTCCGTGTCTGACCACACTATGAATTCCTGTTCTTTTTTTAAAGTTGTCAAACCAACCTCTGCTACCTTTTGAAATCATCATCTACCTCAGAACTTGATCCCGAAGTCTTTTTTTTAAAATCTTGATAAATCTGTTTAGCTTTCTGACAGATTGCATTTTGAGATATAGTATCGCCCACCATTTCTCTTTCTTTGATCTAAATTAGTAATAGATTTTCCATTTGCTCAAAAAGAAGCCCTCTGACATTCAACCTTGAAGTTCCCTTAGCAACCATAAGTTCTTCTTTCTTAGCCAAAATGGTTGATATTGTAGAATGTCTGGTTTCATATATTCGAGCTAGCTGCATAACTTTCACACCTTCATGATGTTTTGCTATTATTTCTTTCTTCTGTTCAATAGAGAAAAATTTTCTGCTTTTTTTTTCCCTCACTAGCTTTCTTTTTGGGACCCATTTTGTCACACGGTAAAAAAAATTCACTCTATAAAAAAAAAGATACGAAAAATACGGTATTATTACAAATTGTACAACACTAAGACAAGGGATACAAAGAACATATCGTTACCTGAAAATAAAAGTTAAAAAAAAAAAAACTTTTGGAAATAAAAGTTAACAGTTAAATTCGAAACCTTCATTTTGCTTATAAGGTGACAGTGTTAGAGTTTAAGTGTTAGAGACAGCACGTACCGTAACATACACTGATTAGCAGCTTATAGATACAACGATTATTATACAGATAAGATTTGATTTTGCCTTTTCATGATGAACGAACAGTGACATGCACCCGTCGATTTATTGTCTATATGAACCAACACATAACAAATAAATGCTTAAATACTCATTTTCATCATAAAACGCATTTATAACCACAAATTTTGAAATAAAGCACAGTACATTACAAGAAAAGAAACAATAAACGGAAAACGTAAACAGCTGGCTATGATGGGTCAAACATATCTGAGCTATGCCGCGTGGCTGTTCTCTATGCGACAATGTCTTCCCGCCCGTGGCCGAGTGCGATCGGAAAATTCCGGTTTTTTAGATCGGATAGAGGTTCACATAATCGAGAGTCGTTAACCAAGAGATTTTTTTTCTTACAGCCACTCGTCGTTAACCAAGTATGTCGTTATCTGAGGCCGTTGTTAACCAAGGCACCACTGTATATATATATATATATATATATAAAAAAAAAAAAAAAAAAAAAAAACACTCAAAATTGGCGAATGTGAGTGGGATGCGTTAAATTCTTATGAAAAACAAGTAGGTCGAAATCGTTTGACTTTGTACTTAATTCTTTCCAATTATATATAGTCGTAATGAATTGCAGTTTATAAAATTAATATTAAGTTCGTTAACCTTTTTTTTTTTTTTTGTATATAAAATGAATCAACGTTTTAAGAAAGAAACGAAACATACGGAAAAATTTTTAAATTTAACAACAAAAAAAGTAAATATGACTTGACTAGTTGATTTACAAATGCAGAAGAAATCGCAAGATTGATGTCATAGGTAGAAAAATCTGACAATAGAATATAATTATATAATAGAACATCAATTACAATTAACATAGATGGTGTTCTAGATAACTCATCAAATGATTGCTCAATGTAAAATATTTAAATGAACAAAAAGTCAGATGTCGAAGAAAGTAATTTTGAATATTTCTCATAGTATAATAGAACCAGCCTGGGAATTGGTTAGTTAGTATCATTACTCTAAGTTAGTTAGGAGTAGTTAGTATCATCGTGCATCTTGATAACAAAGTACGGCGAAGTTCATTTAGAAGACTTGCACCTGCAATTGATAAAAAAAAAATATACTGGGGGTCAGCTTTAGTTGTTTCCGTCATAATCCCAAACAACCTAACCAGCGTAAACCTGTTAGAAGACTTGTACAGTTAATTAAAACAAGGTAAAGACTGTTTTAAACCGAGTTAGTTATTGTTTTTTTAAACTCTTTAGAAGAAGTAATTACAGCGAGGGATATTGGACTAGTGTTTTATTTCGGTAAGGTGGAATAAGCCTTTATTTGATGGCTGTCTGTTCGTAGGGCTAATTTAATATTAGGCTGCAAATAATACTCAAAATACTTTATTTCATTATGTACTTCCGACATCGTTAGATTTCTAGAAAGCATGAATGCAGAACAAAACCAAACTGAATTCGAAGTTGTTAAAAGCAATGCATGGTATGATATAAAATGGTGCTTTCTGAGAAAAATGAATTTTTGAAAGATCTTTTAAAGGTTTAAAAGCACTGTACAAAACAGTTTCTAGGAATGACAATTTCTGAACAAACCCATTAAAATGCAGATATTTCCGTTCACAAGAAGTTATTGGAATTTTCCTTTATTTGTGAGGATAATAAATTATCATCATCGCAAATAAAAATATCAGCAAGTTGTAGGGATGTTATTTCATAGAAATGCTAGTAATGCTCTTGGATATCACTGTATTAATGCAAGACTCTTAACCGCTAAATTTAAAACTCGGATTAAAGCTGTGTTATGCTTCTTACTAAGGATTCAGATGAAGATAAAGGGTGGTTCTTTAGCTAGCTACAAGACGTACTCGACAGTTTTAAGAATAGTGATTATGACAGTTACTTTACTGAATCCGAATGCCAAGGCTGGTACTCATTCCGCTTACTGGACAGGAGTAATTAGATCATTTGGCAGTGGCAGTAGTAAGACTCTTCCAGTTATGTAAGCTAAATGGACTGAGAATAACCAATACCTATTTCAAGATTAAAAATTCTTTTTTTTATTCTTGAAATAGGTATTGGTTATTTCATTTATATTGGAGGGACGCCGTAGGTGCCAGGGGGACGGAACCCCCTTTCGACTTTTCAAAATTCGAGTCATCAGAATTCAAGGAGAAATGACCTACCAGTCCGGAACTCTGGGGATTGGGCGCCGCAAGTGCCAGGGGAGGCACCCCCTTTCGAGTTTTCAAACTTCAAGTCATCAGAATTCAAGGAGAACCGGCCTATCGGTCCGGAACTCTTGGGGGTTGAGTGCTGTAGGCGCCAGGGAACGGAGGCCTCTCTTTTGAAGACTCGACACTCAGCGGCTACTCTGAGTGTCGAGTCTTCAAAATTCGAGTCATCAGAATTCAAGGAGAACAGGTCTACCACTCCGGAACGGGGGGGGGCGCCGTAGGCTCCAGGGGGAGGATCCCCCTAGTATTGCATATAAAAAACTTCCAAAGCATTTCACAAAGAGGCATTTATTTGTTGTTATGCAAGCAGAGGCAAAAATCGACGTTGATTAATGCTCTTGCTTTCTGCGAAATACTAAGAAACTAATCGCAGTTCATTCTCTTTACGTCCACTACCTCTCGAACACTAAACATCATCTTCATCCTTACACAACCAATTTCTCAAGTCTTTTCACTCTGAGATAAAGTTAATGTGAATCAAACGGTTTGTTTTTAATTTAATTTATCCGGTCTCCACCGAATAAATTAGGATGTTGTCTCACGTCCTAAACACCATTACATTTTTCAAACAGTAGACAACTCTGTCGCACTGTGCATATCCTGTCCACGACCCTACTTGTTGGAGACCTGAAGTGGTTTGCAAAATGATTTATAGAGCAGATTTCTGGATGATCTAACTTTTAGCCATCTATCATAGTGATGTACTGTAGTTTGTGGCCTTTTGTGGGTTAGGTGGGGTTTGCAAAAAAAAAAGTAATAAATAAAAATATTGCAGCAAATTTTTTTATTAGTAATGCCTTTTGTAAACAAAGTGGATCGAATTATCTAGCACATATTTACCATTGAGGAAATGGATTTTGGAACGCGAACCGAAATAGAACTTTTAATTCTTTATATTATCCCAGTTTATTATTATTTCTATTTAATTCTCTAATGCTAGATAATTAAACAAAATATACATTGCAAATATCCATTAGGACATCCTTGCATTTAGAATGGAGCATTCATATGTATATTTCTGCTGTCACACGATATATTGCTTATATAAAAATAAACGTACCAGTTTGATAGCGTTGGAAGTTTGTAATACAGTGGAAGAGTGTGGATGTAGCACTTGCCTGTTCATCCCATCTGTGAAGTTTAGTGCATATATGCTTGGGCCATTTTGCTTGTAGCATGAAAGGGTGAATCATTCAAGAGGAAGGGCACAGCACTGTCTTACTGCAACGTTGAAGAAAACGTGGAAAAACTTGACTAGCCTGCAGAGAGTATTGAACTCAGCAATAGTAGTACGGCATTTTGAACAAACACCAATTGAAGCCAGGTCTGCGTTCAGCAATGGTACTGGTGGCTCAGCAATGTACAGAATACTCTACTCATATTATCGCAGTATTGTTTATTATATCTAGAAGAGTCAAAGTTCTTTTTTTTATCGAAACTAACAGAGAACGTACCCCTTACGAAGTGTAACCTAATGCTGTCCCGAAACTTTTTTCATCATAAAGTAGATTCTTATGCTATCTTAAATTAGATATTGATTGCTTATATGCACTGTGTAATAAGCATCCAGATCTAAATTCTCTCAGTATCACAAATTAAATCCATCAGCACTTTATCTGTATTTCCCAACCGTTAGTTATAGATAATAAATCGTCACTGGGACGTTCTTGTGGCTTCAAATAATGACCTTTTTAGCTGTAATAACATGTTTGATGTAGTTTCTAATGAAGTCAAAATGATTACGTAACTCACGGTGCAAGGTAAAAGGACAAAACACAGTCTAACAGGAAAATACTGTAAATGAATGTAATCATTTACAGTATTTTTATTATATACATTATATACACATTGCCAGATTTACGAACGTTTCATTGCTTGAAGACAAACTAAATATGCTGAAATTTCCACCATAGGACAAGGACATTGCAGGACTACCACCTTGTGTACGATCGATATCATCCTTTTGGTTAGATATCGATCTAACCAAAAGCCACACACACCGTGTTACCTACATTGAACTATTTGAGTACCTTAGCCTGTGATTAGCTCTTGCTTCCATCCAGCCTGTCAATTACATTTCATCTTAGAGAATGCCAATGGCGGGCTGTTTCTCGAACATTCTTAAGGTTGGCTATGTCAATGTTCAAGGATGGAGTGTCGATCGGAAAATATGGATTGAGAAAAACTGCCGGTGTTTACGAATTAAATGTTTCTTTTATATAATATAAAATTTGCAAACACAACTTTCAACAGCATGAAATGCGAATTGTTTCACAAAGCATAATTTCTGTTAATTTGTAATAAGTGATATCTGCTAATAACGAAAGTTTTTTTTTTACTTCTGATTTAGAATGTGTTTCAGTTTTAAATAATTTTATATGTATTTCTACGAAATTGCTTATTTGAATATGTGTTTCATTAGAGAGAGAGAGGGGGGGTAATTATAATAAATTCATATCTATTGGGTTACATTAGAAATTCTTTTTATTGAACACAGAAAGTTAAAATAAACACTGTAAAAAAAAACTCCTTACTTAAACCGGATGTCTGTGCCTTCATCAGAAGAAACATTTTATATGGAAAATACTTGACTTATTTTGTTTAGGCAACAACATTACATAGCATATTGTACCTCTTCCATAATTGATATTGTACACTTCATTTCTCTGTTCATTGGACCACTTAAAGGTAGCCCATTTTTATTTAAACATTTCCTTGTTTATCAGTACAGCTACTGTGAAGGTACGAACATGCTTTTTGATAAGGGAGAAGGAACAGTTTTTGACCAATCTGTACGTTGTGTTAATGCTTTGTTAGCTAATAATCCGGTTGTATTTTTACGATACTTTTAATGACCATCACTAATAAGTCTTGTTTGTTCAGTTGTTATTTTTTCAGATAAGTATAGTTAATAGTCTACCCTTGAAGTAGCATACCAGTGCACTTCAAAATGCCAGCTGGATGAACATAAATAAAGTAATGGAAACTCAGTGACAGTATTAAAAATAAATTACATTTTTAAATATATCAATAATCTGACTAATAACCCATTTTAAGTCTCCATAGCTCATTCATAAAGAATAACATATCACCGTTTGGTTGGAAAGACCAATGAATCTCACCCTTCGCGAATAATATTTATAAAAAAAAGGTGAATTAATCAATCCCTTAATTCTATAAGACGATAGTTTTAACGCCTTTTTCCCTACAAAAGAAACCAAATGGAAAGCACACGCAATTGACAGACACAGTTGACTAAACAGTGGGATTATCCGATTGCCTTGTTTATTCTTAAATGCTAGATTTAATAATAGCTGATTTTCTAAATGTTCACCCATTAATACCGGTCTGCTTTGACCATGTGATAAGCGTATTCCCTTTTCAGCCAACTGGCTATGGAATTGAATCCCATAGGGCAGGATGTTTTTTGAATGTCTTTAAATGATAAATTTTATCCTCCGGTATGAGACATCGTACTTACTGAACTCCTGAAATGGCTTGAAAATTTTCATGTTGGGTATCCAGAGTAGGGTTTTCTAATCCTTACCCCCCCCCCTCCCCGCTGTACTAATGTAATATAAACCAAAAACCTTCCAGTGCTTTTGGTTTATATTTCTGAAGGATTCACCTTCAGAAAATTAAAGATAACATTTTAAAAAGTTAAATCGCATTTCGGCTGTTTCCCATCATTATTGTTATATTATGGAAAAAAATTTCGCACCTAGCCAAGAATACATTTCAATTTCCTTAAAGCTGGCCTAACTTATCTATTCCCCACCCCAATCCCGCAATCGAAAGGTGGTAGCGTTAAAGGCTGGTGAATTTTTTTTTAACTTATCTCGCTCAACTAGAAGCTTAAAACTATTGCACATTAGTGTCATGGGTAGGCAACTTAACCACTGCGGGTTAGATAATATGGTTCCCCTTCTCTCGATACCAAACATGGAACTTTTTCAAGCCACATTGAGTCTCCAGTACTCAAGAGTTTTGGCGGTCTCATTGAGAGTGATGAACTATCATGTACAATTTTTAAACTATCTTGAATGTGTCGGAGAAGTGCCACAACAATGTCAAGAAAGAAAAAGCTTTCTTAAGCATTTCTGGAGTGTTCAAGATGATAACCTAATTAAGTTGCGATAACTTAACTGAGATCCCTTGTGGATTACTAGCTGCATAATCTGTACTAGTGATCATAATTAGGCTGTAGTTTTGAAGAATTTCATAGAGGTCTCATTTTTTAGAAAAATTTCAGATCAGAACAAAACATAGTTTTATAGAACCTGCTGATGTCAGCATGACAGGCTTTATTAAAATGATAGGAAAGCATTAACAGTCAGTCTCTCCGTCACCCGAAGACACACCAGTTAATAACTAGTATGAACAATGCCATTTGAGATCATACCAGATCTCCCTGGCCTACATCATGTACCTGTGGACACGTGCAGGTTAAGAGCTTAACTATGCTATTATTCTTGCCATTCCCAAGGTATTGTATTTGCACTGGATTGGTGGAAAAATCATTAACGCTTCTTCTCTGGAGATTTCTCCAACAACGCAGAAGAGCCTCAGGGCTGCATTATATTGCCTAACATGTAAATAACTTTCTCTCACAAACCTGAAGTCATAACTATAATTCTGCTGATCACAGCTTACTCTATTCCTTCTACCCATTTCATACATCTTGAAGCTTGGAATTTGAGGACTTGTACTGAAATATTTCAAGCTTCAAGATCATTTACAAATGCCTAAAACATTGAGCATCACCACACTTCAGTTTAGGTGAGGGCAGCCTATCCGTCTTGAACTCTTCCAAAATATAGTATTCCCTTTCTTGTAAATAAAAAGCACCTCATACTATTAATGAAATCTAGGCTATAGAATTATTACTTATGCCTTATACGACTGACATTTGTAACTTTCCCAGATGCTAAGAAAACTTTGTATCTTTTTTCTGCTCAAGCTTGGCTTTTCGCCTATCCTGTAACTAACTTTGTATATAAAATATCCTCCCCAAGAAAACTGTATTCTGATGTTAATGTTCAGAAAAGGCAATTTGGATAATTGATAATCCCTCTCCCAACAACTATCTTACAGGCGGTCTGTTTGTCTGCATTTTTACAAATGGGCACTCTTTTAACCCACTAGAAGTTGTCATTTCTCCACTTTCTCCTGAGCCTATAATAATACAGACCGCCCGTCATCCACTTACAGTTCAACTGTAAACTAAATTTGCTTCTTCTCTTCCTTCTCCCCCCTCTATATCTTGCTCCCTTTCCTAATAATAGGCTCGCGAATATTCTCCAAAGACTACAACCTCTAGCTATTCAAAAGAATATCAGAAGGTTCATTCTCTCCTAACCCTTCACTATATACGACACTGCACAATTCTATTCGAAACTATCAAGAAAAGCATGAAATTCTTATGCTTGAGTAGATTGCGGTATGCCTTCAAATCTCTTGCCAAATCTACTGCTGTAACTTCTGCTCTAGCTTCCTTATATCATTCCAATGCGATATAATTTCTGAAATGTTTTTTTGTACGTAGGAATGATGTAAGGCAGCACTACTCAAGCAAAAGAATATCCTGCTGTTTTCGAATAGAATTTAGACATTCACAGCTATTGAATATAAATGTAAGCAGATGAAACAGTTTCGTATATTAGAGATTTGGGCTAGCAGTAGTGCGCTACTATATTTTAGCGTTAATCTCCTAAACACACACGAGAAAACAAGGTTCAAATAGATGAAGACAGATACGATGTCATCAAGATTGAAATCATTCATTATGAACTATGGTCATTGCTTTTGTGTTTGGATGAAAAAAATTTAAATGTGGAAGAACAAATAGAAATGAAAAATCGCTTAATTTGTCTAGCAATAATTGCAGTAAAGATGAGAATTATGGATGAAATTTGTCACGAAGAATACCTTGTTATTAGGGATTTGAATGGAAGAAATGGTAATTAAGAGTAGAAAATCAAAATTTGAGATGGAGTATAAATAACGACTGAAAGAAGAGCAGATGCATTTGACGGAATGGAAACGTATATCATATTTAACATCTAACCACCTGTATGGTGTTGATTATTATTTGCAAACTTGCAACCTAAAGTTCAGAGAGCATTTAATCTGATCATTCCGACATTTATTATCTTCAACTCGCTTGCTGTTCATCAAATTCGTCTTCAAGTTATTTTCAAACCTTTCGTCAAGCATTCTGCCGCAAATCTTGGCTAGGAGATGACCTCCTACACAGTTTCAAGAAAACTGCATAAGCAATTAAATTTATTTCTCCCATATTTTGTTGAGCAGAAATATTTAATCTACATTCTGATAAGAATACGATGTGTCGCATGTCGGAAATCAGTTCCAAACAATGTTTATTCCTTGTGGCTATTCTGATCCTATTCTATCTTTCCTATTCTGAATAGGAAATACTTGTACTATTGTAACACTACATCGAGATATACTCTGTATATATCAATACGTCAGAGAGAGAGAGAGAGTGCTCGTGCACACATACACAGGAAAGAAATTTTTTCTGCAATTATTTTGTAGTGTAGTGTTTTGTTTTGTTCTTGCTGTTTACTTCGCATTTTCTGCTTTCATCTTGAACAGCGCCTTCAATAACACTCTGTTGCCTAGACGACAGAACCTATAGATTTCGTGGTCCCATGAGTAAAGTGCCGTCTGAGTTGAATGAAGCTAGAATCGAATGCGCTAACAAGAGCCAGTGAGCTAAATACATCTGTCTCAAGGGAACCACATTGCCAATGACAGACAACATGATGTCTGGATGCGAATTGGACGCTTGATGTTTGCACTTAACCATGCTGTTTCAATGCTTCCAGCTTCCATTCTTCACTCTGTCCATACGATTTGTTTGAAATTTCTTCTTAACCGGGAGTGTACGGGAGAAAATTAATCGTCTGTAACAAAGAATAAATGTGGAATGCTATACGTAAAAAAAAAAAAAAAAAAAAAAAAAAAAAAAAAAAAAAAACTGCATTTGATTTACTCCTCCTCTTGCTATGTTAAAAATTATGGTTGTCTTAGTTTATTTATTTAAGCAATCTTCCTATTATATGAATTATGCTATATCATATTATGTATGATAATGTCACCTTCTGAAGGTAAATGTGCCTTTCTTCCGTAGATACTGTAAAAGTATCTTTCCACTTCATTGCATAAAACCATATCAATTTATTTACCGATATTCTTCAAGGAAAACAACATTTAAAAGATATTTCACACGAATTCCGCATTATACATGCAATTCCCTTTATGCAATTTTATTTAGTTTGAAAGCATGGCACAGTATTTAATAACTATTGGGATAGCACTTTATTTCAGAGAAATACAGTTGTACAAATCTCACAAGCATAGGAGACGCTTCTTTGGCTTCTGTCGTAATACCTACTATCTAGGCATACTACACATACCGGCCACTGAATTAGAAACTTCGCAGAAAGCAGTGGGTTTCGTATAGGCATGTGACTGTTGAGAAATTAGTTGGGAACAGCCTTCATTAAATGATTCGTTCAATCGCTTTACAGAAGAAGTTCTGTTTGTCCGTGCAGTCGTTCTCAGACGACGGCGATCTTGTTCCTGGGACAACACTTACACTTCTTAAACAAGCAAAGTGGATTATTTTTTTGTTTTCCCCATTGTGGTATGTGTAGTATGCCTAGATAGATGGGTATTATTATAGAAGCCAAAGCTTCCTATATTTGTGAGATTTATATAGCTGTATTTCTCTGAAATACAGAGCTATCTCAAAAGGGATATCTCAGTAAAATATCTCTGAGAAATTAGTCAGCCCTGCTGTTTTTAAAATCGTGATTCCAGCCAGACAGGCACTCACAATAAGCTCTTTATCGAACTTCGAAAAATCCTCTGTTTTTCCCCATTGTGGTTAACACTGACGATTACTGAGCAGCAGAATTCTTAAATAGTTGCTTAGAACACGTGGTGACGCGCACGTGACCAAGTAACTTGCACATACGTTGCACAAGTGGCATTTACGTATATCTGCATAAGTGTTTCTAATTCAGGGGCCGGTATATGTAGTTGTGATAGTTAGGTATTTTGGACCATTCCCCCTTAATTATCAGCAGCCGCCAGTTAAACGCATTGATCTGGCCTGTACACGATTTTTCAGTTCATCTGAAATGTGTTATTGGATAAAGATCGAGACTCTTTGCAGGCCAGTCCAGTTTTTCCACATTATCTCAAGTTCTTTTGCAGTGTCATGTTGAAAGAGACATTGGCCTGTTCCGTAGAACTGTTTTAGTGTTTCTTATTGTGAACTCAGCTTATGTAAGGTTGTAAGCCTATGGTACATTAGTAGAGCAGTTCTCAAAACTAAACAAGGAATTTCACTTCAGACTTCAGGCCATCAATAAGCATACAGTCTTAAACCGAGCATGGATTACATATCCTATCCAAAGACATTCACAACCACGTTTAGGATTCAAACCGAGCTTAGATGTGTGGGAATATTTGAATTTTCCAGACGTTTTGCATATATCCGTCTGTATGCAATGGATATGCAAAATCCCACACCAATCTTGATGGTTGGGATGATGCACTCATGAATGGCACTTCGAAAAGCATTCGCCACATCCCATACTCTCCCATTCAATCGGAGAATAGTATAATGTGATTCTTCATTCTATACTACCGACTTCCCACACTCTGTGAACCAGTCACGGTGATCTCAAGCTACACTGATTTACACCAGTAAGTCAGTGGCCTACTTACTTGTCATGGTTGATGTTTCGATTATGTGCAGTTTCCATTCAAGAAACAGAAACTGTATTTCTCTTTACGTAGTATTATACAACCATGCAAAAAATTTTACAGGCTCTTTGAACTACTATTTGATCATTTCAAATCTTACTGTCGAGATTTCCATAATATTTTTCCGAGTACTTTTGGTCCCTTGCTATTTTAGCCTCCTGGGTATTCCAGCGTGCATTCCTTGGCTGAGATGGCATCATCACATTTTCGTTGGCTAATAATGTTTTTTGCAGTTAATTTTGAGTGATTTTGTTTCTGTTATCCTGAAAGGATAAGCCACCGATATAGCATATCTTCCGAAGTATCCGAATTATTTTCATGTGATTTTAACAATATACGAAAGTACAATTAACTATAGAAATATATCCCTTTTGCTTTATACAGTAGCATAGACCACGTGTGATAACATTAATAACAGCGGTATATTAATCATATTCTGAAACAAGAGGCAATACAATTCTCCAACGTGGTGTATAAAGGCCTGCATTAAATTAATGGTCACCTGCTTTATCAACTTGCTCGCAACATATCTTTTTAAGCTATGTTACAGGCTGTGATCGTATTATCATGCGTGTCAAATAAAAAGTCCTAAACAGAGATGAAGTCTATTCTAGGCATAGTAGGTACCAGTGAGGTAGTTTTAGGTCTGGGAAGAGATGGTATGCTGATAGAGGAAATTCAAGTGAATCGGGTGGATATTCATGAACCTTAAAACTGTAAGCGTGAGCATTAGCTACCACCAGAGATATCTTATTCGTGATGATATGCGCATTTTCCCTTCAGATTGGAACACTCGAGTTCGTCTAACACGTCAAGAACACCTGTTTTGGCTTATTAAACGAAAATGAGTTAGCCTGCCGTATCCTCCAGAGAGTTGGGAGTTTATCTCGCAAAATATGTCTACTCTGGAGAACCCACGAAGTCAACACATATAATGCTATGACTTCATAGTCTTTGTTCCCTCGGTCGTACGATTCACAGAGAGAAATATTCTCCACTTTATACTCTTAGTTCTACTTTCACTGAAATTCTGCACCTATTTAATCTCAAATGCCATTGTCCTGTATGACTGATATAAACTATACTACCCGCTATTGCCATTATTTTTATCAATCCATAGCACGATAGGTCTCAAGACTTATCATGCGACAGTTCCATGGATTGATATGTAGTGTGAGTGAGAGGATGGAGTTTGTAGCTTGAACCATTAGGTGTATGTGCTACATTTTAGCTTCAACTGCTTTGTCACATTTGTAGGAAAGCTAAGAGTCAGGGATTTACAATGCAATAGGAAATAAAGGCAGTCTTCATCCAAGAAAGGATAATTTCAGTTATTAGATTAGAGCAAGTGCTGGAATGAGAGTCGCAACAGTAATCAGACCTTAGAAAAGAGGCACAGAAATCCGAAGCTCATCTTCATTGTAGTCCAATATGAAAAAAGGCTGAGATTGGGTCGCAATGTAACTTATTCCTTGGAACCAAAACAAATTGGTCCTAAGCAAATATACTTGTGCTAATCTTATAGTCCATTAGTACCGTAGGTGGACCAAATTTTTTTTCCCTAATTTTATTAATTTTATATATATGGTATTGTTACTTTATTTTTATATAAACCAGAAAGTTTGCTTTTTTTTACATAATCCGAAAACTTAACGATTCTATCGCATCGTTTTAAGTTTTCGGATTATGTAAAAAAAGCAAGGTTTCTGGATTATGTAAAAGATATTTTAAGATCTTTTATTTTTTCAGAAGTTCCATGTTTGGCTTCAATAATGTGATTGGTGCATTAAGTATAAATTAAATATAAAAGAATAAAAATATGGAACTAGTTAAAAAACCTACGATACTAACTAATGTTTGCATACTTTCGTGGGTGAGTCATATAAAATACTATTCCATACAATTCGAAATGAAAAAGGTATAGCCTCATTTAGAACTTGATTTTAATCAACAGTTCCTAATTGTAATTTTCAGTGTTCATTAACTCAGATTATGCATTTAAATGATGCAGTTCTGCAATACGATTTTCAGTTCATTTTTCACAAATTCATTGTAGAGAACGAGCATTTACTGCTCCTAGTTATACCCAGCATTCAACGAAAAATGACGCGTATGCTTTACTCGACAGTAGCCATAGAAAAACAACAAACACGCAAAAGAGTTCGTAGGTTTGCATGCACAGCACAAAATATTTATTTTGCATATTATTGCAAATAGTATGCGCAACATTTTATATCAGTGCTGATGTGACTTTATATGGTCTTAAATATAAAATCTGAATAATTCAGAAAAGCAAAAATATAAATTAAAATTTTTTCGAATTATTGATTTTACGCGCGCGCGCACACACACACGCACACACACACACACTGGAAAGAAGTCAACGTACATCCTCACGAGCACGGTGCATCATGCCATATAACGAGTCACGTGTTTATAGCCGGTATAAATTGGAGAAACATGATACTCTCAATCAGTGCAACTGTCCAGGTGAAATGGCTGCGAGAAGGGAACTGACAGAGTTTGAAAGACGCTGTGATAGGATGCGATGTTGCAGGCCTTTCTGTTCGGCCATCCCAGTCCAACAACGAGTGATACCGTACTGAGATGGAAGCACAGGGAGTCAACTGTAAGTGCTATCCGTAGTGGACGACTCACCACATTCACCGAACGTGATTGTAGGGTCCTATGAAGGATATGTAAAAACCACACCACCATTCATTGACCGATATGTTAAATGCGGAGTTTCGGGCATCGACTGGAACAACAAGCTGCACAAACACTTTCAGAACAGAGGCTCAAAACAGGTTTCCATGGTAGGACTACAATATGCAAGCCCCACATTACCCCGAACAATAAGCAGCGTCGTCTTTAATGCGTAAAACCCGTTTCGAGTGGAACGCTGAAGCTTGGAAAACTGTTAAGAAGCATCATATCACGCTATATCCTCGACTGAGAAGGTGGCGGATGCCAGGGAATATCTCTTACCAGAATGTGTAACTCCAACTATGAAATTCTTAGGCGGCGGTGTGATGCTATCGTCCAGTTTTTCCTAATTTGGGTTCGGACTTCTGTTTGTGGTGTCACGAACATTGAACTCCGAGAGGTATCGGAACATTATGGACAACGCAATGCTTCCTACTTTGTGGCGTTTCTGCGGAACTGACCATTGTCTCTTTCAACAAGACATGCACCGTCTCACAACGCTGTTGCTATAACTGCGTGGCTTGGCGAAATGAACGTCACTACACATCTCAACCCTATTGAACACCTGTGAGATGAACTGGAGCGTCGGGTGAGGTCAAGAGACGTCCGTCCCACAGCAGTCCAGGACCTCATTATATGCCTACAGGAAAAGTGGTCCAAAATTCCCAGTGATCGCTATCGTACGCTCGTGAAAAGTATGCTCCGTAGAATTGCTGCAGTTATCGCCATGAAAAGCGGTTCTACATCTTAAGACCGGAGCCATGGCTGTTTTTTTTCCTCACACTATGGTGTCTTTTGACTTCTTTCCAAGCTGTTTACACACACAATGTGTTTCAAATTAAAGTAGTCCTATTCAGCGCCATTTGTAGGGGGAACCAGTAGACGAAATACACTCAAACTTGGCGAGTACCCTAAGAAAATCATGGAGAAAATGATTTTGACAAAAAAAAAGTCACAAATAACCGATAAGGGAAATATGGCGCTATGAGTGAGAAAATATAGTGAATTTTGCATACCAGGATAACCGTCAAGCGGTATAAACAGAGGAGAGAGACTGACTACGTCATTCGACTTGAATAATGAATCTCACCTTGCCTGAACCTATCTTGCTTATGAAGTGTTTCTCTAGAAATAGGAAAAAAAATGCAGCACAACACTTCATGAATATAGACACCTAAAGACTTTGCGAAAAGTCCCAATAATGCAATCTACAGTGCGACGCATGGTTCTTCGGAAGAGACGGGCAGTTTGACAGTCCAACCAGGAAGAGGAAGTAAACCTGAATTCCGTAAATGACTCAAGATATTGCAACTGCAGTTGAGCAGTTAAATGATAATGATATAGGTTCATGCAGTGGACAATATTATGGAGAACTATGCGTTTAAAGCGCTGCAGTGCTACCCATATAAACTTAGCCACCGCCAAGAGTTAAAAATGGGAGATGCCAGCTTCGGAAAAACATGGAGGTGGACGAGGATTGGCCTTGGAGCATCCTATGGCGTGATGGAACGCAATGTCATGTTTGTGGAACAGTAAACACCCCAAACTGCCACATCTGGGCTTCATTTCAACAAGTTATATTACATTTGCTAAAAGTCAGAGTATGGATAGGATTTACGGTCAGGTTCGTTATTTGGTCGTTTTTCTTCGAAGAAATCTATCATACCTGACTTGTGACCTGCACGATCACGGCTGTGTGTTACCAGAACATGTTGAGCAGTTTCGTCATCCTGTAACCTTCAGCAAAGGTGGTGCCCTGACACGACAGCGTTGATGCAAGATGAAGTACTTCCCGCATAGAAAGTGGGAACGTGACGTTCAACAATTATTGCATCAACATTTCACAGAGGGCAGAAATTAGTACAGATCAGTTGCGTTCTGCTGTCGAAAACATTGTATCGTAGTATCATCAGCTACTGGTCCTACACAAAGGATACACATCGAATGTCATCTCCACTGATCATCTGGATCTCTGTGACATCTCCTTACGGCATGTCAGCTATGTGCGATATGATTTTTGTATCGCATTATTTTATGAAATGAGTAAAATAAAAATAATCGAATAAGTTCGTTTGTCATTGACTCGGAATCATTTCACACCTGCCCAGTATTTTATGAAATGTTTCTCTTTTGACAAAACAATCAGTGGACTTACCCACATTGCGACCTTACACATTGCACGTTGATTCAAAAACAGCGTTTTTGTTTAATATAACTTAAATTTCTCGTCGTTTTTATTTTATAATTATTATAATATAAAAAGTTTTGTAATTTTATTACCACTTTATTTATCATTTCTGCGTTCCCAATGTCTTATATATATCTTAAGTTAAGGGATATTACATCCCATATTGTTTCTTAGCCGAATAAGAAACTCAGAGTTTCATGCCGAATATAGAAGCTATATAAAGTTCGGCGATTCCAAGCATAAGCAAATATCTGGATAGTGCAACACCTGACCCATTTGGTAGTGCAAACTGAGGCAACTCATAGTAAGGGTGGAGCAAGCTCCGATTACTATTCTTGGTATTTACCCATAATGTGAACTTAGCTCCTAGGAGCTGTATTACTGTTCTACATTATGAGGGAAGGTCACTACCCAGACCGGTTTCAACCTTTATTGAGGTCTCATCAGTGAGTAGGTAGACCTAGTTAATACCAAGTTTGTAGTGAACAGAACTTACATCCCTTCTATCAGAATTGCCAAGAAGGTGTCCTAATAAATTACTAATTATATGAAGAGCCAAAGGCTTCAATTCGACGACATGAACTTATTTAAGTTAACTTAAATTAACTTTACTTAAATAAGTTCGTGTCGCCGAATTGAAGCCTTTGGCTGTTCATATATATATATATATATATATATATATCGTTTGTCACCCTGGTTTAAAAGTACCCTGCCTCTGAATAATAATATTGAAGTAATTATAACAACTTGGCTAGCTCAGTATTTTTTTTTTCTTCATATCGAGATAGGATATTGTTTCTTATCAGTGCAATAAACTCGTGTGTAATTTCACAACACACTGGACTTCATATCTAATGACACTGTCCGATTAACACCTGACCAATAAGAACAGCAAGTAGTTCTTTTTGGTAAGTATAAACAATCAAAACTTATCGTCGAAAGCTGTTCCATACATGCCGAAATGCATTTCAAATGAACGAATTGGAGGATTAACCGTAAACCCGCCATTGAAAGGACGAATTTTTTATACTTAACATGTAGGATTTATCACATTAAAGAAAGCTAATATCTTAGAATATAATCAAACAAAGGATCTTTTGTACCATTGTACTTTCTTTTTTTTTGTACTGTTCTTTGTATTCTGCTGTCTCTTACAAGAATTGGAAACAAATGCATTCTAGAAGGTTCGTTGGTTTATGGTTTATTGGCTCAAGAGCAGCAAAGGTCATACTGCGTCATTACAATGGTTACACAGTACACAAGGTAATACACGCTAGAAAAGAAAAGAAAATCGATTATAGTGACATTGAAGCGACCGTTAGAGAACCTCATACTTCTTCTGCTATATGTTAATAAAGAACGTTATATGGAAAGACACATGGATTAAAAATAAAGACCGATGTCTCTGAAAAAAAAGTAGTATATTTCTTTCGTTTTATTTATGTATCTTTATTCTTTTCTAAGTGTTTACTATTTTTTTAATATAATACATTTAATTCTCTTCGGTTGTAAATAAAAGCAATTGGCTGCGTTATTTTATTTATTTATTTTTTGTTTATTTTGGAAGCCTAGTATCATAAATTATAAGTAATGTTTGACATAATAAACATGGACTATCAAGTCTGGATATTTTACGTTTGTTATATCAATCCCACACTGCAAAGGATGTTAAAATGCTGTAATACCTCACTATTGTATGTATATGTGGGGTTGGGAAGAGGAGATTAAAAGTTTAAAAAAAAAAGCAAGTTTCAATTAATGTATCTGGAAACTAAATATGATTTTGTAGTAATCCATTAGGTAAGGTGAATTGACACCTGCACCCATTTAGTGCAAAAATTGAAGGCTTTATTTACTCTGGCTCTTACATTCTTAAAACAAGATCGGTTTGTATGAGGAAACAACTCATAAGGCTGA
The DNA here is from genome assembly GCF_054136105.1 of Typopeltis vanoorti. Classification (NCBI taxonomy): domain Eukaryota; kingdom Metazoa; phylum Arthropoda; class Arachnida; order Uropygi; family Thelyphonidae; genus Typopeltis; species Typopeltis vanoorti. The sequence continues at coordinate 64,643,474 of NC_143562.1, read as the reverse complement.
AACTGAGATACAATTATACTGTTCAATATTAAGGTTTAGGCCTTAATAGAAGCGAATGTATCTATCAGATTAGGGATTCAAGCGTTGTTTTCCCAGAGCCTCAGTCGGATACCGGTTGTTGTAAAGGTCTGGGTTCGAATACCTTCTCGGGAGTAAATAAACTTTATAAGGTCATTTTAACTGAAGGTGAGGTAGCCTGGCTTACCGAATGAGAGTATTTTATTATGCCGAAAAACAAACAACTCTGTCAGAAGAAAAAACGCAATTAACAGACATAATACGTTGGCCTCATAACCTTAGTTGCCATTCATTGCTCAAAACAATCTTTTTCGCATAAGAAAAAAACTTTAGTGCACCTTTGTAACCGGTTAATATCGAACGGAGACTCATTCTTTAGCCTAATCTTCCATGGGTGCTACATGAATACAGAGAAATGCATGCTAGAAACTTAAAATGTTGTTCAAATTTCTTCATATCCTCATCATAAACTCTTATTTCCAACTTACATTTGTTGCAGCTAGTACTGCTGTAATTTTTGCCTTAAAGATACAACCATCAAAGAGAATTGGGAAAAGGGATGTTTTGCAACACTATTCTCTTCTAGGGAAAGCACGTTGCTATTTAAAGCATATTCTGATCATAAATTTACATTTCCAACATTTCGTTGCCGTTTAAAAAAGCGCTTGTCTTTTCCTCGCGAGAAGTGACAAATTTTGGTCGTTAATTGTAAAAAAAAAAAAAAAAAAAAAAAAAAAAAAAAAAAAAAAAATTCAGAAGCTTTTGTTTAGTCATCACTTTTATTTACGAAATGCCAATTCTGTCTATTTTTTTTTTGTTAAGTAATATTTTTTACCTTACTTATTGCGCTTGTTGAGACATGCTTGTCATCCCACACGTCTGTTTTGTTGATTATCATCGCCTATAATCTTTAGAGAACACTCGCGCATACTGTGAGGTAACTAATTGCGACACGGTAACCTAAAATAAGTGCTCTGGTGATGGCAGTAATTAGTTTATTTGCAGATTTTGGAAGTTTTTATTTTCTAAAAATGTATAATTTCTTTATATTAATTCTAAAATCGTAACGTAAATGTTTTAGATAGTTTTCTCAAGTGCTTCCCTTCCGCAGTTGTTTTAGTACCATTTTAAATTCAGAAAACCTAATGGAGTTAATACATTAGGTACCAACTTTTTTCAACAACGGTTATTTAAATCAGTTTTAAATAAATAAAAACTGAACTGATTCGACAAATTTTGATAAAGATTCAAAAAAAAGCAATTTTAAATAAAAATTGCTCTCCAGAGCAGAGTTTTCTATGCGTACGATAGAAATTTGGCATCCTGTGAAACTGAAGAAAATACTCGCTAAACATCTGAAAAAAATACAACGGATTTACCAGTCCACACAGCTCAGAAAACACAATTTTGATTAGAAATTGATAATATTCCGTTCTTTTCTTCGCAAACAGGAAGCAAGAGCGCTGTATTCGTTTTTTTTTGTAAAGAAAAAAAAAACACATCAGAAAGTAATGACGAGTTACTTAAGTCACCTCTAGCAATTATATATATATATATATATATATATATATATATATATATATCTGACGCCTATGAAAGGCACATTAAGAAATCGGTATTTATTTAAATAATTTCCAAGTCAGAATAACAGGTTCATTCTGTTCAGAATTGTCTCTCCCCCAAGCTCCATGGAAACATTTTATTTATATAAACAAATATCATCGATATTTGTTTATATAAATCAGAGGTCAAAAGGGAGAAATCCAAAAATCTGTTTATGACAGACTTGTTATAAGTTGCAAGCTCTAACTGTGGTTTAGTCATCCATTCTATAGTGTAGTTCGAACTCGCAGCCTAGAAGTTGGAAAGCACTATCAGTTTGACCATTCAGGCTGGCCATTTAGAACTAGTGCGCGTGCACACACACTCACACAGTGAAATCCTCTTTTTATTTTTGTTTTGCAATAAATAACTAACTAATAAACTATGAAATGGTGATTATAATCATGATTTGGTATTAGCACATGGAGATCTATCTGATCTTCTTTTTCGATTAATTCCCTTCAACCGAACTCTGAGAATGCCTAAGAGAAAGTTTTGTAACTCAAATAAAAAGTAATTGATATTTCGGAAGTATAAGCTATGGTACTCAGATAATGCGTACTGCAGTACTGTATTCATTTACTAGATAATGCCGAGTTTTTAACTTTATTATATTATATTAGCAAGACAAGTGATCATTTGGATCCCATCATGATGAGATTAAGTCACTGAAACGTTCATTACTCATGCAGCTGCAGATTTATCGCTATCAATCATTTCAAAACTTCGAAATAAAACTCACCATTGACCGTTGGGCCAGGCGGAACGAATTCTTTGTGGATAATGTCCTTGGAATCGTAGAAACAAATCAGCATTGTCTTTCCTTTTGACTTCTCCAAGCGACTTTTTTTCGGATGCCCCTCTTCTGATGGTCTCCACTCAGCACTGTGGCGCTTTGTTTCGGGCTCATACTCAAAACGCCACTTTTCGTCACCAGTAACGATCGTTTCAAGGAAGTTTGAGGCCTTACGAGCGGTTCTAATGAGGTGCTTGCAGTGTTCAATTCGCTACATTTTTTGGTCGTCGGTCAACTTGTGGGGAACAAATCTTCAATTCAATTCAACATTTTGACCAAACTCTCGGTGAAAATGTTGTGTACAGTTGATTTTGGAATCCTCAATTCATCTTCAATCAATCTCACGGACAATTTCGGGTTTTCTTTGATGAAATCACGCGCTTTTTGGATGCTAACTTCGCTCAGTCCAGTTTTTGGACGGCCCGGCTTTTCGTCGTCCTCAAGCGTCTCACGACCATTTTGAAAAAATCGCTTAAACCACTCGTAAACTTGGGTACTGGGATAAGCATTCATCACCGTGTGCTTTTTGAAACATTTGATGCGTTTCGGTAAAACATTTATCAAATTTAACACAAGTCAATCGCAGCTCTCTGTTTGAAACTCATTTTCCGACCGTTCGTCAAAACACAGTCACTCTTGGCACTATAACTCGGCTTCTAATGAAACACATGTTATAAACAGTTGACACAGTACTAATGAAGGTTGCCACTTTCGACAACAAAAAGATGCAACAGGTGATGCTACTAGTTTCTAATATTTTCGAAAAGTTCGGTGTCTTTTTGGACAGAAGGTGTATGGCACTAGCCTGACAACTGATTCTCAAATATTATATTAATGGCTCTTTCTGCGGATGCAGTTGTCAGGTTAGTGACATACACCTTCCGCAGAAAGCAAACCTTGAATCAAAACTTGAAGACCTTTCGCTGCAAGGTATGAAGTATGTTGAACTTCATGCTTTTTTACTTTTTATATTAAAAATACTTTGAAAATGTTTCATTTCTCCTGGGTACAGTCATAGACATGAAGTATCAAAACTGATCTATGCCAAACAGTCAGTCATTTTCCGCTGAAATTTTTTGGTGATATATATATATATATATATATATATATATATATATATTCCTGCAAACTATTTCTTTCAATATATATATTTAGTAGAATTATGTGTAATTTTAGTTAAAATAGCATTTTTCTCAGCGTAATGCACATTATTATGAAACAAATCCTCTATTTATTCCAAGTAATGATATATATGGACCGTCAAGAACAATATTGCTGGAAAGTAGTGGTGGGCGAACTACATTTCGAGCAGTGCTGCTTTTAAATGTGGTAAGTAGCATACTCTTCAGTATTACATATCTATGAATATTATTTTGCTTAATATGCTATATTCAACGAACGAAATAAAAGCATAACTTCCGATATAGATTTACTGATGTGTAGGAAACATTGCTATTTAAAAGATATAATAAATGGAATTTCTAATATTTTATCATTTGAATATTAATATTTCCTGAACATATCAGTTTCCACTTTTAGACAAACTTTCTAATTAATTTCTCATTTATTTATGGGATAGTATTTATGACAAAACTGTACATAAGCGAACATCTCGTAATGTTTTAAGCTCGCTTTGACTACGGATATGAAGGTGCGACATAATGTCATTACACGAAAATGCATTTAAAGTAAGAAAATGTTTTGAAATTAAAAAAAAAAAAATTTTCATTTTTAGCACTAGTTTTATTATTATCCTCACATTCTACCAGGAAACTGAATTCAGTCTAAGATGGAAAATGGACAGTGCTCCCAAAATGTCTTTGTGATTTGTTTGTGATAGGGAAATATACACATTTGAAGAAAAACAAAGCCAATAGCCACAGGTCCAGACCGACTGACTTGATGTTGGGGATGAATATATATATATAAAGGATACCAAGTAATTTTATAAACTTGGTTTTTTTTACTCCTTCTCCCAAGTAAGCAAACAGTTAAGTTTGCGCCTGAACGTAGTTCAAGTCTAAAGGTAGTGCAACAGCTGGGCAACTCGTTGTAAAGGTGGGTAAAGATCCGATCACTATTCTTAGTATTTCCCATAATGTAAAACACATCTCACTAAGAGATGTATACTGTTATACATTATGGGTGGGGGGGGGTCACTACCCAGACCGGTTTCAACCTTTTTTGAGGTCTCCTCAGTGAGTAGCTAGACCCTGAAATACCAAGGTTTTTAGTAATAGAGAGCCTTATCAACTTTACCTATACAAGTTGCTACAAGGTTTCCTTTACTTTGAATAAGAAACTCTGGATGAGATAAAGATGTGAAAAGTTTTAAAAAAACCAAGTTTATGAAATTACTTGGTATCGTTAATATATATTATCCCCAAGATAATAAACTTTTTACATCTTTATCTCATCCAGAGTTTCTTATTCAAAGTAAAAGCAACTTGTATAGGTAAAGTTGATAAGGCTCTGTATTACTAAAAAAATATAATATAAAGGTGATATAAAGGTAATTTTGAGGTCTCCTCAGTGAGTAGCTAGACCCTTAAATACCTTGCTATTTCAGGGTCTAGCTACTCACTGAGGAGACCTCAAAAAAGGTTGAAACCGGTCTGGGTAGTGACCCCCCTCCACCCATAATGTATAACAGTATACATCTCTTAGTCAGATGTGTACTGTTATACATTACTTGGGAGAAGGAGTAAAAAAACCAAGTTTATTAAATTACTTGGTATCCTTAATATACAGTATATTATTATCCCCGAGGTAAAAAACTGTTCATATATATTATAGACAGGAACCATATGATGACAAATAACAGTTACCTGTTAACGTTTTGTCTCGATATGTTTGGGACGGTCTGCTACAAAATATGTTACTGAAAGAAATCATAAGTAAATGTTCATGATTTGCAAGTATTAAGAACAGTTCCAAAGCAGTTATTAGTCCGAAGAACAGTGCCGCAATAGGACTAAAAAGATCTTAGTGAACTGTTTATTCATATGCTTTCACTAAAAGCAAGCACATTTATGAAAAAACGTATATATGAATATAAATGTATTTGTAAATAATAAATAATCCTATGCAGTAAAGGCTATAATTAGATTGTCGAAAGTAGATTGTGCAGTAATTTAAATACATTTAAAACATACATTTGAGAATATTAATATTGTAATTTTATATGTAAATGTGTTTATTTATTTACTTATTATTTTAATAATTAATATATTTTTCGTTTTTTTGGGATAGATAATTTTTCGCGTTGATCCATCGTATCTTTCTTTATACGGAAGATATTAATTAAGATCTTTTCTTATGATTGCTCGCTCCTTGCAGCTTTCACATTCGAGCGTCTTTGTTGATTTTTTAATCGCTTGCAAATTTATCTTTCTTGAATGGAGACGAGCCTATCCTTCCTAAATCTGATGCATAGAAATATTATTATGATGGTAGAAGTTTGCGCATCTCCAGAGTTTAAAAGTTCCCAAACATCCGAAACTGCTTCCTGGAGATTAGCATAAGTTCCGTGAAAGTCGTTCATGTAAATGAAGGAGTAGTGCATGCATTATTAATTTCTTAATTGTGCGTTGCACGTCTGTCTGCTTTATAAGGTGGTAAGAAAGGGAAAAAATGGCCGCGAGTAATTAAAGCTCTCCTGAATGCTGACATGAGATATATTTGATTAAAATAAAATACAAAAATGAAAAAAATTTTCCGAGAAGTATTTTGGATGGCTCTGAGAATACGTGGTCCATTACTGATCTGATTGTAGTATCTTTGTGCGATTGACGTCATCGTTCTAAAAGTGCAATCATATAGAGTACAATCGTAATACTGTAAGAATAATTTTAATAAGTTCAGTAATTCGTGCAGAAAAGAGTAAAATTTGACTTTAACTTATCAATTTTAAAGCATTAAAAAAGTTCATTTTAATTATACTTACGCATATGTATATATATATACACACACAGCTCAGCAGACGTGAGTTGGACGAACTCAATCCTTGGATTAAATATCACTGTATCTGATCGTGTATCGATGTGTATTCTGAAAAAGACAAATTTTTTGCTTCATGATTAACAAGTAATTATTTTAATCACTTAAATTCAAGCTTATACATTTTTAAAATTTTGCAGTTGAAAATTAAGTTGAAGACATATTCAGATTTTCTCTTGTTTGTTAAATTTTATTAATTTGTATATGCCACTTTATTTAAGAATTTGACATTGTAACAAAATTCATTAATAGGAATTGTCTAATTAATGTTGTTTGAGTGGCTTTTTTTTTTAAATTTATTATTTCAAAAAATATTTCGGAAAACTACAGGTAACTATTCAAAAATCATTCAAAAATCTTCGTTCGTCACTAATTTACTGCCATTTAAAACTTCCTTCTTGTTTGAGTAGGCTGCTCTGATTTGTTTGATCCTGGCTATTTTCGGTTTTTATAGTACGTGAACTTATTGATCAAAGTAAAAAAAAAAGTGGTACAAAGCGAAGCAGCCTTTTACCGAGCAGTGAAACTACTGTAATCCAGTAATATTCTTTCTTACCTTTCAAAAAAAAAAGCAAGATATAGTACCAAGTAACTATAATGCTGTGGTCTACAAAATTGAGTTCTTAAACATTTTACGTACGTTTAAAAAATACCCAAGTACTTATTCAATAGCACATTTACTTTTGGTTGGAAAGACCGGGGTATATGAAAGTTACATGGGATGCAAGGAACCTTTAAAACTACGGGTCTAAAGATTCCTCGCATACTAGTCTCAGTCGCTTCTGTCGTTAATTATAATCAAACCAAAACTATTATTTCATTTTGTTTTTCCGTGTAGCCAAATGTATTTAATTGAAATTCGGATTAGAATCTTTACAAAAATCTGTCGAGCCATCTTAATTTTCGTTTCTGTTCACCTCTTGCAGAGTACAAAAACGCGAGTAATACACATTTTTCGGTAACACCGATCTGGATGTAATTCGATAAAATTTGGGATTTAGGATGTACACAAGAATATATATATCTGTAGGTCAATTTTGGTTTTAACTGGATCATTTTCTTGGCAAAAAAAATTTCGAAGTTTCCATTCTTTTTATTTTCTAATTTTTTTCCCAGTTTTTAGCGGTTTGAAGAGCTGTTATTAATTGTACATTGCCTCGATGAAATGCAATGAAATTTGGTGTTTAAGAATTGCTGTTAAAATTTGTTGCATCGTACCAGTTTTGATTTCACTCCAACCATCTATAGTAGCAAAATTAAACAAAGGAAAATTATGTTTTGGAGTACATAAAACAGACATTGGCCCAAGTTTCATTGACAAACTCCTTGGTAAGATTTTTCTCAAAATCCAGTCTCGGTTGAGTTGTTTGAATAACGAAATTTCTTACTGACGTCGCGATGGTATTCGAAAAAATCGAAAAATTTCACTTCTGAACGATTGCATTGCATGTAAATTAACAGTTTTTAAGAACCTACGCTATTGCTGTATGTACATAAATTCAAGATTACTTGAACCTTTTTTTTTTGCTTCAGGATTCTATTTTTTAACAAAACGAATTGTGAAATGCAATTTTTTTTTTTTGAATTTTCATTATAATGGGTTAATTGCTTTGCAGTTTTTTCTAAAGTGATTAAACACTGATAACAATTTCTCCCTAGCGTGATGGAATCTAAAGAATTTGATATTGTCGGATGAGTATTAAACTTTCCCTCTCCATTAACTGGACCATTTAACGGAAAGCAATAGGCAAAATAAAATTTATCTATTCTATTTTGGGCATATGTCTTACATATGCCAAACGGCTCTATATTTAATTCTTGCGATAAAGAATAGTCATTATACAGAGATGCGACTGCGAAATGTAACATTTTATGACTGTCTGCAGTCATTCCTCGTAATTATTTGATATGACACGCTGCGATCAAATCATACACACCTCGCTCGTCTCTCTCTCTCTCCTCTTTTATCTTAGAAATTCTGTTTAACTCGGGTGTTAATAAACAGATTTTGTTAAACAGATATATGTAGTAAGCACAAACTGGTGTATATCCTGCAAAAAGTAAATGTCTAAATATAAAATTGTATTTAAAATAAAAATATTTTAATTGAATATGAAATATTTTTCGCTCGAAGGCTAGTTAGTCGCTATTATAGATAAATTGAGAATAAAGATAATATAATTCGCTTCTGCACATTTAATTACAGAGTTTTTTTAGCATATTTTCTTGTGTATATATATACAGTATATACAAGAAATTGCCATAAGGGAGTTTTTATCAAGAAATCGATTTCTTGATAAAAATCTAAAAATTAATATTTTATCATTGAGTAAATAAATTAGTTTTATCTACACTCCCTTATGGCAATTTCTTTTGAAGTCATTGGAGCAAATCTAACGGCAAAAATCTTCGTTCGTCACTAATTTACTGCCATTTAAAACTTCCTTCTTGTTTGAGTAGGCTGCTCTGATTTGTTCGATCCTGGCTATTTTCGGCGAATTATACTTTGCTAATTTCAGTTGTTGCGTTATACTGAGCTTCTACAACAATAGGAACGCGAACAACTCGCTCGAGATTTAAGCGTTCTTCCAGTGCTCATTGTTATCAAAGCTAGGCTTATACAGAATGGCCACATGCTTTATCAGGACAATCACTGGGATGGGATTTTTGCGACATCAAATTATTCGTTAGCTCGGGGAAATGATTAATTTACTGTGCCGAGACTTGGGACCACTTCCCAGGATACGAGGATATCCGTCATAGATTTTCAGTTAAATTATGTGGGAAACGAGATAATCAGAAAATAAGAATGTGGGCCTATTTTTGTTCATTTCCTTCTCATTTGCACTTTATAATTCTGGTTGGTTAGAATATTATAGTTACTATTATTCTTTCTAGATGATAACATTCACGGTCATATTGCCATTTCGGAATTAATAATAATAATAATATTATTATTATTATTATTATTCATTCATGACACCTCCAAGGAGTCCGAAGATTCATCGCGGGAGGACACCTACTATACAACACTCTGTCTCCACTACTACACCGAACCTCTACTGCCAACCACCTACATCAATGCCAACGCTAGAGGGCAGATTTGTCTGTATGTGGGATGAAAAACCCGAGTTTCCGGGAGAAAAAACCCTGCTACCTCCGTATGAGATCGGCTAACTCACCTTCGATTGAAAAAGTCCATATTAAGATTCCTCCCGTCATGACGAGAATCGAACGAGAATCCATTATCAAGCATTCTATTATACTATTAGTGATACAGAAATAGAAGATTCTGGTGTTTTCTGGCAAAACATAACTGCCAAAAATACAGAATAATACAAAAATGAAGAAACGAGTTACATTATCAAGCCATAGTAGTAGTTAAGAGCAATAATAAACAATCTAGCTGCTGTCGTTTGCAATAACAGTGATTTTGCATGTGATCCAGTAACAGTAATGGGCAACATGCAAAAGTATTTTGCGCAGATTAGATGCGCAAAAGTAAGCTAATCTGCGTAAAGTAATACTTCTCGTGTTTTAGCAAAGCAACCATATCATCAGGTGTTAGAAAAGATGCATACTGCACATCGCCGCGTTTTGAAATGTTTTTAGTGGCGACTTTCATCAGAACATGGACAATTTCATTATCACTGTTTGCGTTTAAATTAAACAATGAAAATATTTTATCAATATGTTCCCCTTTTACGTGTTTTAAACTACGTAACTAATAGATGTCGCACTTGAAATGCTAATACTATGCAGAGATAATAAAGTATACCGAACACTTTGCCAGTTAATCAGTGTTTACTCTGTTCTTGAAACCTTGCCTAATATGTCACTGTAGTTGAATGAAATCATTCTCATCCGGAAGCCACTAGAAGAAGTCATCCGAGAGCATGCGCGTTGCTCGTATCTGTGTTCTTGTAATCTTTTCCGTAATTCATCAGGATATGTGTAGCACACTGATAATAGTTTTTCCCCTTCTTTTTCAATAAGAGTGCCTGTTGACTATAAACGCGTATAACGGGGAGATATCTTTATGTAACAGTGCCTTTTTTCAGAAGCAGGGGGATTAGTAGAAGGAATTAAAAGCGCGTATCAAATAAATAGGAGTAATTATTCAAAATGTGGAAAACGAGGGATGATTAATGACTAATTCGTTTTTAGTTTATCGATAAGTTCCCAAGTTAAATATTTCGAGCATTGTATATGTGTTGTTTCAGAAATGTTTTCTGCTGAGTTTATTGTTTGACAAATGAATCAAAACTTTATTTGATACAATTTCATTTTTCCGCAAGTTTCATACGAGAAAATGACAATTTACTTCATTGTTTATATTCCGCCCAGGAAAGGAATGGGATACAGAAGAATTAGAAGATCGAACAAAAATAAATTAAATGAGAAAGATAAAAGGATGCTTGAAGCTATACTATGTGAATGATTACAAATATGGGATGTAATATCCTTTAACTTAAACAAGTCATATGTCGCCGAATTGAAGCCTTTGGCTCTTCATATATCTAATAATTTATTAGGACACTTCTCGGCAATACTCATAGAAGGGTTGTAAGTTCTGTTCGCTACAAACTTGGTATTAACTAGGTCTACCTACTCACTGATGAGACCCCAATGAGGGTGGAAACCGGTGCGGGGCAGATCTGGCGTTGAGAGACTCCACTTGGAGGTAGGTTTTTGCCTGTCTCTGAGTGGGGCCACCGCTGAGATTATGGCTCTGCTTGGTGTTGGGGTGACACTGACACTGGGTAGAGCCAATGCTGAGAAGTTCTTCTCGGTGACGGGGTGAGCCTATCATCGAGTGGAACAACGCTGAGTTGGGCGATCTTTCGGGATCGTCTTCTTTTTAGAGCCCGCTTCACCTATACATAAGGTTGAAACCGGTCTGGGTAGTGTAGAACATGTAGAAAATGTAGAACAGTAATACAGCTCCTAGGAGCTAAGTTCACATTATGGGTAAATATCAAGAATAGTGATCGAATCTTGCTCCACCTTTGACATGAGTTGCCTCAGCTTGCACTACCTTAAGGGTCAGTTGCTGCAGCATCCAGGTATTTGCTTACGCTTGGAATCGCCGAACTTTATATAATTTCTACTATATTCGGTATGAAACTCTTTGAGTTTCTTATTCGGCTAAGAAACGATATGGGATGTCATATCCCTTAACTTAAACATTTATAATCTCTTTGATGTGTATGTGTCTGAAGTTTCTGTAAGCGAATAATTACTGAGTATTAATAAGAATGTAAAAGTTAATCTAATCAATAGCCATAGTTATTCTCTGAGCTGTTCAGGTACTCTGAGTATATATAAATATATATGCCTTGAAATCCTACATGAGATTCACTTGAATCCAATGAATAAATGTTGTTGTCCATAACTTAAACCTTGCACCGTTTCCTTCTATTCGTATCTACAGCTGAATTTTGTAAAAAAAAAAAAAAAAAAAAAAAAAAAAAAAAAAATCGCTACTTTTAGAGAAATCCTCACATAAATAAACCAGTGTTAAAAAAAAGACTAAAAGCAAGCGTGATTGTGACAGAAATGTGTTCACAGCTATCTCCGAATATAAACTAAATATAACGAAATCTAGCAGTCCTATGATTTACTTCTTTTAAAGATAAATGAAAAAGGCTTCGCATATGGTAGAAGGTAAATAAATTTCCCTTTTACCTTAAGCAACGAAGATAAACAGCCCTTTTTATTTTCCAGTATCTCCCCTCGTTCTTTTTCTCAGTCTATCGATATATGCTTTCGTTAAACTTAGATACCTTAACACACCGTAGCTAGACAGTCCACTGTCTAGATAATGTAATTGTTTTCACAGTATTTCGAGACCTCCGGAAAGGCTCTTTCATAATAACTTATGGGTATGGGAAATACTATCTAACATACGCACTCCATCGATAAAAATCCAGGTTAGAACAGCAACTTCGCACTCTAGCAAATGATGAGATTCAAAATCGATTATTTTTGTTATACCTAAACGAAACAGTCGCTTCAGCGTGGGCGATATCCCTCTGAATGAATACTATGGTTACTACATTATTTTTAAGTGTATGTGCATTTATGTGTGGATGTATGTGCGTTGAGTATTCGTGAATTTTAAAAACAAGTATTAAACTGCTGTTTTTGATTAATCAATATAAATTTCTTTGGAACATGTATGATGTGTCTCTTGGATTTAATCTTGGAAAATTGCACTAGTGTGCAGTTTTAATTTTGAATGAAACAAAAGAGGAAGCACTGTATTCTAGACATGTACTGATACTTGAAAAGAGCAATAAAATGCTGTACATAAAATAGAATTGGAAAATTTCGTCTTTTTTTATACGTGAATAACTATTAAGTGCCAGTGAATTTTTACATGCGTGCGTTAAAAATACTGCAGTAATATTTATTGGAGCCTATATATGTTAATCAAGTAAGGAAACGGAAATAGCTGCTACGTAATACTAACATTAGTGAAAGTATTTCTGCAGGTGAATAACATAGCTTTTCTGTATTATTATGCTCGGAGGTTCAGAAAATAGTTCTCAAGGAAATCTTTCAGTCAGTCCTTGATCTGCATTTAGCTTTCATCACTGTAAATGAAGTGCCGATCTAATTTTTTTATATTGTCTGTACACCTATTTCTAGGCCTTCCTCTTTGTTGAAGACTTGCTATTGGGAGGCTATTAGTTCTGCTGAGTCACTATATCAGATGAGTTGTTTCCTTTGAATATTTGTTATGATCTTGGACTGGCGAGAGAACTGATTCATTGCCTTACTTTCTAATTTGTGATATGGTCAGTGTATGGAATCGTTAGAAGTCGTATTTAGCACCTTATTTCAAATACGAATACAGTACCTCTTCTCATATTCTTCTAAGGGGATCAGAATAATTTTAAGAGGGTCCACACCAGTTAATGATTCAGTGTCAGTAAGATGTAATCTGTTTCTAAGATTATTATCTTTCCCTATCGCTATTAGTTTTGAGATTACTTTGACAGGTTTTTTTTTCTAATATCGTGTCCTGATCTTCCATCTTTATTAAAGATATTGTCTAGGTATTTTAAACTGATAAATCTATTCTATAGATGTACTCTCGAGTATGATTTTTTTTTAAATTTTCTGTAGAAGATAGTCGTACCACACTAAATTGTTTTTATTTTCTGAATTGAATGTGTAAGCGATCTCTTGCTTTTAAGGTGAGCTTGCAATTAATACCGGATGATTATGTCTCAGTACAGGGCTAGTACTTAATGATATACCAAAGAGGATCGCCTACAAAATACAAAATTTATGTAGAGTAAAAAGATATACAGGTTGCACATGCTTCTTCCAAGAAGATGATGGAATTTACCTATATCGGACTTAACCATAACTTCTACATAAATAATGCCTCATGTTAGCAAATAAATTTCTGTTGTTAATGAGAGAACTTGTTTTAAATAATAGAAATTTTTGAAACAAGTACGACGATACTTAATAGTTTAGTCATTTATGCAGTAGTTTTATAAAAGAATAAAAAAAAAAAAGAGCTTAGACCGTAGGAAATGTGAAAGATGTTTTTAGAACTTTTACTACTAACCATTTATATAAAACTAGTGATGTAAATTTATATTTATACTAGGGGCGTTGTCCTCCCCCTCCCGTGTTCCGGACTGGTAGGTCAGTTCTCCTTAAAATCTGATGACTCAAATTTTGAAGACTCGAAATTTTGAAGACCCCCCCCCCCCTGGCGCTTACCTTACGGCGCCCAACTCCCTGAGTTTGGGAGTGGTAGGCCGGTTCTCCTTGAATTCTGATGACTCGAAATTTGAAGACTCGACGCTCAGGGTAGCTCCTGACTTTCAAAATGTTTCAAATAACTTGACAAAAAACGTGACACAAAAACGTTACAGAAAAACTCTTATCATTTTATATTATAGAGTAGATAACCATGTAAATAATAGGAACAGATTGGTTTAAAAATGTAGCTTTTTTGAATTGATACAAGTGAAAACCACCGAAGTCATTAATATAGTACAAAACTCTACATTTTCGATTGCAGATGACCGCAGTATAATTTTAATCTGGCCAAATTCAGTTTGTAAAAGAAGCTGCGCGCGCGCGATTAATTGATGCTAACATTATTCCGTGAAGTCCTGTAGTTTGGACTTAATTTATTTTACTATCAGAGTACAGGCTTAATACATCTCAGTCAGCAACAAGTATACACAAAATATACAATTTATTATTTATCCCGATATGGCTTTCTCTGATAAATGACGATTGCAGTATTTTTGCTATTTTATCCGATGTTGAAAGTATAGGCATAGTAACTTCTTTTCTGTTTTGCGTTCCGTTTTCATTTGTAGAAGCAACAACAGCGATATTTCATTTACGTCAGTAATTTCTGAACAATAAAACACCAATGTATCACATTTACGGATGCTTTATTCTCTTGACTCCTTTCTCAAAGCATTTTATGACCTTATATTCGAATAGTTTCTGCTACAATGCGCTGTATCATAAAACTAAGCATGATTGGTGAGCTTTCATGATTTCTCCATAGCATAAATAAGATCGCTATCTGTACTAAATGACAAATAATCAATGAAGGTAGCATATTAGATTGTGTTTTGTTCCTTACAAAATCGGATAATGCTTAATTTTTGAAGCTTTGCTTTTAATATTGAATGAACATTTCTTGAATATTTAAGGTGAAATTTACTGTATACAAATGATTTGCGAGAATGCATCTATGGAGTGATGTTATGGAAAGAAAGGCTCACTCTACTGAGTACTAGAGTGACGAACCCGAAGTACCTGATGCTAGACCATGCCTTACTTCACACAGTTATATAATTGTTATATTATTTGCTGTTATTTTTATATATTATCTCTGCTCTTTCTTTTATTCTTGCCCCCCTCCCTCCCAATGATGTTAGTGTTCAAGGGCTAGGGATGAATCTTTTCTGGGTTACTATATTTTCGGAGTCGCACTTGGAATCTGTCTTCTCTTCCAAGTATTTGTTTTATGTATTAGACCAAATTCAATTTCAAATCATCTGATTAGCGTGGGAGGATTGATTAAATGCTCTTCTCACCTTTTAAAGAAATCGAGTTGACAAGAAATGAAGGCAATAGCAGTCAAGGCCAAAATGGACATGCTACCTCTAATGCCATATCTTCTTCTCAGACTAATGATGGAATTGTCTCAATCTAAGACAAGTCCTTTCTGAATAATGTATATGTGAAAAAGACCATAAAAATTGGCCATCTTTATAATATCAGAACGTTGAAAGGAGAAAAAGAAGAAAAAAAATATCTAAGGCATTGAGAAAAATAAATGGGATATACTTGGACTTGCTGAAGCTAGAGTAGAAGAAAAATGCTTAAATAAGCAGGTTTATTTTAGATACAGCTCAAGGAGGCATTGTAATTATGATTCATAAAAGGAAAATAACATCCTTAAATTTAACTGATCTTTCAGAGAAGAATTGCAACTCTTATTGAAAGTCAAGTGATTTGATTTGAGTGTAATAGAAATATATGTACATACCTCCAGTCATTCAAAGGAAGAAACTGATTATTTATATGATAATTTCTCTCTCTCTCTTTCTCTCTAACACACCTAGAGATAATACATATCTTTGGAAAATTATAATGCAAGAATTATAAAACTTAAAGCACTTTCTCCCTATGAATTAAGGCAAGAATCAACAGGGAGATAGTGCTTTAAGTGTAAAGCACTTTCTTGAGAGAGGACAAAAACGTATTGAATTTGCGGAGAGCCCAGGATGGTATATAGGTAATACTTTCATTTAAAACGAAAAATGAACCCTTAAAGCACCAAATAGTTTTGTTTTTAATTAAACTGATTATATTATGGTGAATAACATTGAAATATTAGATATCTGTTATCACTCAGTTTAACTATAACTGTGATAATAGTCTAGTGGAAGCGAAGATAAAAATAAATATCAAACAGAAAGATTATAATTAGTAATGAAAAACCCATAATAGAAAGTGAAGATATATTAAAATGTAAAAACGTTTGAGAAAATAACAGAAGAAAATGTGAAAGAAATAAGTCTGATTGATTCGTACTTCTTTGAGAGAGTGAAGGAAATAGCTTCACCAATAATAGAAATCACTAGGAATTTACGAAATTCATTACTAGAAAACTTCATGTTTAAAATGAAACCTGAATATTACATAATTTCAGTGTTTACATGTGGAAGTGACATGAAAAATGATAGATGCGAGTGGCCCCAAACAGCTTTGAAGAAAAGAATGCTCCACATAACAAAAAGAGATATAGAAATAATATAATTATAGAGATGCCCACCTCTCTTCCCCTCCCAGCATGACTGGAAGGGGAAGAGAGGTGGCAGACATGATGAGGAAGAGGAAGTTGGACATTTTATGTGTGCAGGAGACAAGGTGGAAAGGGGGAAAGGCAAAGGAACTGGGAGATGGATATAAATTGTTCTACTCTGGAGCGAATAACGAGGGAAAAAATGGTGTAGGAATTGTGGTGTGTGGCAGAATGAAGGGTGAAGTACTGGACGTGGGTAGAAGGAATGACGGGATCATGCGAATGAAATTGGGTCTTGGAGAAGAGCGAGTGGTCGTATTATGTGTATATGTCCCGCAAGTTGGTTGTACAGCAGAGGAAAAAGATGAGTTCTGGGACGTGTTAGATGAAGAAATGAGGGAATTGGAAGAAAATGAGATGGTGATTGTCGGAGGAGACTTGAACGGGCACATAGGAAGACAGAATAGAGACTGTGAAAGGGTGCATGGTGGCCACGGAGTGGGAATGATAAACCAGGAAGGAGAGAGGGTTGTGGACTTTGCAGTAGCGTTTGATCTGGCAATTGTGAACTCGTTTTTCTTCAAGAGGGAAGAACATTTGATAACATTTAGAAGTGGTAACAACGGCTCACAAATTGACTACATTTTGACTAGAAGAAAACATCTTAAGGTTGTGACAAATTGTAAAGTAATTCCAACAGATCAAGTAGCACAACAACACCGACTGCTGTGCGCATACTTTAAAATAAGATCGAAGATAAGAACTTCTGGTTGCCATGGGATGAAGACAATTAAGTGGTTTCGCTTAAAAGAGGAGAGTGTGAGGAATCGTTTTAGGGAGAGAGTGTTAGAGAGGATTTCAGATGGACTGGAAAGTGTACAAGATTGGTGGAAACGTAATTCAAAAGTAATCCTGAGCTGTGCAATCGAGGTGCTTGGTGAGACATCTGGAAAGATTAGAGAGCAGAAGGAGGGTTGGTGGTGGAATAATGATGTACAAGTGGCAGTGACAGCTAAGAGGAAGGCAAAGCAGAAGTGGGATGAGTCAAGAGTGGAAGAGGACAGAGAGGTGTACAAAGAGATAAAGCAAGACGCCAAGAGAGTTGTGGCACAGGCGAAGGCCATGGCATATCAAGATCTGTATGATCAATTAGAAACAAAGGAAGGACAGAGAAAATTTTACCAACTAGAGAAATGTAGAAATAAAGCAGCTAAGGACATCTTACATGTGAGGCAGATCAAAGATGCTGAAGGAAGAGTATTATGGAGGGATGTGGACATAAGAAACAGATGGAAAATATACTTTGAGGGACTTTTAATTAGGAAAATGCAAGGACTCACAGAGGAGATGGGCAGCCTTCTGAGGGGATGGTGCAGAACATCAGTAGAATGGAAGTGACGGAGGCCATGAAGAGGATGAGGAATGGAAAAGCGGTGGACCCCGACAGAATTCCAGTGGAGGCATGGAAGGCACTGGGGGAAGAGGGAATTGACCTGTTGTGGGACCTGTTCATGAAAGTTTGCGAACAGGAAAATATACCCGAGGAATGGAGGGAGAGTACTCTTGTTCCCATCTACAAGGGTAAAGGGGATGCACAAGACTGTAAAAATTACAGAGGAATAATGTTGATGTCCCACACAATGAAGATCCTAGAAAGGGTTCTTGATGGTAGATTGAGGGAGGAGGTGGAGATTGCAAAGGAACAATTTGGCTTCATGCCTGGTAGATCGACAACAGATGCTATCTTTAGGTTACGACAGATGATGGAAAAATATCGAGAGAAACAAAGGGAGCTACATCTGGTATTTATTGATCTGGAGAAAGCATATGATAGAGTGCCAAGGCAAGAAGTCTGGAGGTGTCTGAGGGAGAAGAAGGTGCCGGAGAAATATGTCAGGTTTGTGCGGGAAATGTACAGAAATGTGAAGACAAGTGTTCGGACCTGTTTGGGACAGACAGAAAGTTTTCAAGTAACAGTTGGCTTGCATCAAGGGTCAGCATTAAGTCCGTTTCTGTTTAATATTGTGATGGAGGTGGTAACAGAGGAGGTGAGAGAAGATGTACCTTGGACAATGTTGTATGCAGATGACATCTTGCTGTGTTTAGATTCAAGAGAAGAAGCGGAAACTAAACTGGAAAGATGGAGAAAAGTACTGGAAGAGAGAGGTATGAAACTGAGCAGAAGTAAGACAGAGTATATGTGTTGCGCAGTGGGCGGTGGCCAGGAGACAGATCTGGAGCTGGAAGGAAATGTCATCAGGAAGGTGAGAGACTTTAGATACTTAGGTTCAACAGTGGAAGAAGATGGAGGAGCTGAGAAGGAAGTGGGATGCAGGATACAAGCGGGTTGGAGGAACTGGAGAGAGATGGCTGGAGTGTTATGCGATAAGAGGGTGCCGATCAATCTGAAAGGCAAAATTTATAGGACAGTAGTGAGGCCAGCTATGACATATGCTATAGAAACTGTGGCCCTGAGGAAAAATAACATCAGCAGGATGGAAGTAGCAGAGATGAGAATGCTTAGGTGGATGTGCGGTGTGACCAGAAAGGATCATCTGAGAAATGACTATGTCAGGGGAACAGTGAAAGTTACGAACTTAGGAGCGAAAATACAGGAGGCAAGGTTGAGATGGTTTGGTCATGTGATGAGGAGGGAGGACGAATATGTGGGAAGAAGGGTCATGCAGATGGATGTGCAAGGAAGACGGAAGCGTGGGCGGCCAAAGAAGAGATGGAAGGAGCTGGTAGAAGAGGACTTGAAGATGAAGAACTTGGATGTGATGACAGCCCAAGACAGGAAGGTGTGGAGGAGACTCATAACAAACAGTGACCCCACTTAAGTGGGAGAAGCTGTAGAAGAAAGAGAAGATAGAGATGCCCAGAGTAGATGTTATCAAATATTGTACGGCATGTAAATGGAGAGGAACTTTCATTTCAGCAGGTTAACAGAAATAAGCACTGAATGTAGACAGATGGAAAGGTCATCACATAACAAGATGGAGAGATGCTGTACGAAGATTTGACATAAGATGGTGGACATTAGCTTTTTTAGCACTATATTATCCATTAAAAACAATCTAAGAACAGAAACAACTGCAAACTTATGGGGGAAGGCCTATATCCAGAAGTGGATGGAACTGAAGAAGCAGTAGCAGCTTTGGAAACGATGTCCTTCCTCTCCTAAACTTTCGATGATAGAACCTAATCATATTCAGTTGCGTTTCTCTTTAACTGTTCGCACTTTTTATTGAGTTATAAATAACTAAGTTTTGATCATGTTAGTAATAAAACCGAATTCAAGTAACATCTCCTCAACTCAGTTGGTAGTGATGATGCTCTGTGATTGGAAAGGGCTAAGTTCGAATGCGATGAGATTTTTGAAGCTAATCAGTGAAATGTAAATTATCCAATTCCGTACTTAGCTTTCCTCCTCTTGCAAAATATACCAATTCACCGCGCATGCATACATTTAAGGCGTAGAGGACTATAGAGTCAGGATTATAAGGCTTATTATTACTAAAATTGTTTATAGTAAGTCAAGTTACTTAGCTGTTTCGGCCCATATAAAAGAGAAATGGAGTCTATCTTTAGTTACTCTTCCCAAACTTCTTCCGATTGTTTATTCATAGTTCGGTATTCAGTTTACTTGAAGATAAGAATGGTCTCTCTCTCTGAAAGGAGGACATCTATCCTTGGATTTTTTTTTATTTATTTTTACCGCAAGTCCTAGCGTTTTTATTATACATTAGTCGTTAGTGTGCAGTGTTAATGTTATTTCTGAAATTTTAGCAATATATAATTGATTTGAATTAAATTTTAAAATCCAATAAAAATCAAAACTCAGCACAAATTATTTCCTCATCAAGAAATGATTCAAATCGAAATGAAATTGAATTCTATTGAATTAGTTTTTTTTTCCATCGATAAGTTGTCTAAGCATCCCACCAACTTATAAATTTCTTATTCTTTAGACTATCCTGGATATAATAACATCTGCTATTCAAGTCACCTATAGCGATTACATTATTATTCCCTGATGTTCTTGTTTGAGCATTATTTTTTTCCGCTGGTCTGTTTACATGATCAAAAAAAATAAGTTTATCTAGGAGATAAAACTTTCTCTATGAGACTGGATAACTCACCGTTGCTAAAAACACCCCTTTTTTTCTGATATTGCTGATATTTCAGACATTGCTGAGACTCAATCTAGTTCTATTTCAACCAAAAGGAATATGCCACGCCAACTGCTACTGAGACTCTAATGTATATGCTCAGTTTAATGTATCCTGTTAAAATAATTTTATTGAACAAAATTACAATACGAATTGAAAAGCATCTTGCTTAGCATAAATATTATTCGTATTACAGGACGAGGTTATTGTTGAATATATTGTCCAACAATGCATTTCAAATCTGGCACTGAGTATCCGAAAACCAGTAATCATCATGGTTCATAACATGTCATCAAGATCTCAGCCATTCTGATGTCATTCATATTCGCTTATTGATTTAGTTTCCTTTATTAACAAGTTCAAGTTACCATTATGTAGGAACTTAAGACATAATCATCAGAAATCAAATGCAGTGTACTAAAGAAAACAAAGTTGGACAGATATATTGATAAATTGCACCAAAATTAAACTAAACTACGGACTACTCACAAGGTTTGTAAAACTTCCGCCACAACCATGTCTGTCAGTTAGAACTTCATTAGTGTAATAAGTATGCGTTCATCCAGATATCTGAAGTAATCATATTCTAGGTCATGCTAGTCTGGTCCACTTTCAAGTTGTCCACAAACATATGCATTTTTATATGCGTATATAGCGGTATCTTCCATAAAGCGGTTTCAAACATCGCGAATTTCATTATTATAATATGGTTCGTAATTAGTCCAAAATGCATTTATTCTAATTTCGTCAGAAAAACAATTATATTGATCACAGTAACAGTTACTCACCATGTTGGCCAAACCCGTTTCGTAGCGTTACGAAAATTACTTGAACGCTCTTGTCCTTTTAAAAACAGTAAGTATTGCGGCAGTAAAGACGTGGCTTCGCTACAAACGTTTTGCGTGCAACTGCTTACCTACCATTTTATACGCAGTTATGAGTGAGAAAAGGTGATGTAAATCACGAAAGGTTAACGTAAATGTTTGTAACGCATTGCACCTAAACATGTTATTTTAATGCTCCATTCAGTGCGGATTCAGTAGTTAATATTTTTGGCGCGCATTAATTGCACTCTTTGAAGTTTTGCTGAATATGTTATTATTCCTTCTAATCATAGTAGTTTATCGTAATTCCCAAAATACTGTTTTGACATTGGCAGGAAGTTATAAATACCGAACGAAGAGGAACTTGGATTATTTTTATCTGTCTTATTTGGTGGAAATTGTGTTCATTAACCTGAAGGCTGTTCTGATCTTGTGATACTTCATAAAGGAGTCTAATTTATCAACACCTGGAACAATAGGCTCGTTTAAAATAACGATCCTACATCCTTTATCCCCACACAACTAAATTATATAATACTGTCTACCTAGAGTATATATTTGTCAGTTCTACTTACAAAAGATTATAACCTATAGATAGGTTATAGATTATAACCTATATTAAATAATCTGGAATCATGTCTCTAGAGACCAAATGTGGAACTTTTTCAAGCCATTTCAAGTCCCATTATACTGTACAGGGTACAAATTAGCTATATTATCTAACATAGCAGGATTAGAACCATCTACAGATCACTGGAAAACTACCTGCCCGTTTGAAAATGTTAATAACATTTTCAGTGAAAAACAATTTGTTTTAAGCAAACGCACCTTGCATCTGTCATTCTTTAGATGGTTTCGGTTGGTCTCCGTTGAGTGTATCCCTATTCATTGGGAGACATACAGTACGAGATGTGCTGCAGATGTGGCAAATGTATTTCCTTAATTCGTGCTTGGCTTTCTAAAATTTGTTGGGATTGTCAGTAAAATAAAACTAATGTAAAATAAAACAAATGTAACCCCTTGTTTTATTTTACTGATCAACGCCTTTCAGGGAAAGAAAAACGTTTACTATATTATTGTAAAAAGTAATTTTACAATAATATAGAATTACATTATAAAGAAGATAAAATTACACTAATATAATTTTATATTCTTCTCAGCCATACACCAGACGTTGTTCTGTATAGTTGGTCCAAATATCTCAGGACATCTTCCGTGGTCTAGTGGAATCATTGCTGACATGAGTGAAAGTCGTTATTATCTCGGCCAAACACGTTACTGGGTATGTGGTCATAATGATTCAGACCACCATCTACTTAGTAGCGTGTTGGTGTACTT
Organism: Typopeltis vanoorti; assembly: GCF_054136105.1. Classification (NCBI taxonomy): domain Eukaryota; kingdom Metazoa; phylum Arthropoda; class Arachnida; order Uropygi; family Thelyphonidae; genus Typopeltis; species Typopeltis vanoorti. The sequence continues at coordinate 64,620,422 of NC_143562.1, read as the reverse complement.
TGGCGGAGATAACAGTTTGCACTCATCTTAGTATTAACTCTACTAAAGTATGAAAGGTTTTATGAGGTATTTTGGTTGTTATTCTATCTATTACGTAGATAGAATAACGACCCGTAGGTCAGCGACCAAGCGAGGCACTGTCGTTGGATGCTGTGTTTCATATGATCCCACAAATATGTGATGGAATTCAAATTATGAGAATTAGTGGTCAGGAGAACGCACACAATGCTTGTATAATGCGAGCCTTGTGACAGAGAGCGTTGTCTTTCTGGAAAAAGTCCAGATCCATCGGGCTACGTTATCACCATGTAGAGCAATACTTGGTCAGGAATAATAATAATAATAATAATAATATTATTATTATTATTATTATTATTATTATTATTAAGATACATCCAGGGAGTCAGGGACTCATCGAGGGAGTACACATACTACACGCACCAGCTATCAAACTTGTTCTTGAATTCATTTACACTGCTTGCACACACAACATCCAATAACAATCCATTCCAATCAAGCACTACTCTATGAGAGAAAAATATAGCCCTCGTCCCGTCTCTTAGCGACATTCATTTTCAGCTTCCAAGGATGCCTCGCGTCTTTTCCCCCACCCTCCATAAAATGATAGTTTCCATCAACTGAAATCATGTATGAACCTTTTCAATTTTCAGAAGTGTAAGTTTCAATCATATCACCCCTCTTTCTCCTGTTTGCTGGTGTCTATCAATTGTTTGTTCATAATCAGTATTCCACACTCCTGATATCATTTTTAACGCTCTTCTGTGCACACTCTCCACTGCATCAGAGTCACAAGGGAAGCCAGGAGACCAGATCTGTGCACAATAGTCCAAGTGTGGTATCCAAGGCCTTGTAAAGACAAAATGACATCCCTATTGTGCCAGATGTCCGTTGAACGCCTCTTACAGAATGCGTAACCCCAACTATGAAATTAAGAAGTGGCGATGTGATGGTATCATCCTGTTTTTCCTGGTTTGACCTGGAACCTCTGTGGTGCTACGAACATTAAACTCCGTATCTGAATATTCTAGACAATGCATTGCAATGCTTGCTGTGTTGTGGCGTTTCTACAGAACTGACCATTGTATCTTTCAGCAAGACAGTGCATCGTGTCATAAAGCTGCTACTGTAACTACATGGTGTGCGGACAGGAACTTAACAGCACGTGACTGGCCTACACAGAGGCCTGATCATCTCTTTGGTTATAATGTACGAATTTGATAATTAACCTTATTTGAACATCTATGGGATGAACTGAAGCGTCTGAGGTCAAGAGACGTCCGTCCCACAGCAGTCCAGGATCTCATATGCCTACAGAAAGAATAGTCCAAACCCACTGCTCGCTATCATACGCTTGTGAAAAGTGTGCTCCGTAGAATTACTGCAGTTCTCGCAGCGAAAGGCGGTTCTACATCTTATTAAGACGGGCATGATTTTTCCCCTCACACTATGGTGTCCGTTGATTTCTTTCCAAGCAGTGTAGACAAACTAATGTTTGCGTTATTAAACGTCGAAGTTTTGAGAAGCAGCACCTAATATACAGAATTGATATTATATGCATGTTTTTCCTTAATGTGCCAATACTCATACAAACACTTCTGAGGTTGCCTTTTAAGTCGACGTTGCTGAGAACTGATTTTCAACTCGGCACTAACGGATTCTTTGAGACCTAAACCAAAGCATCAATAAAAGATTATACAAACTCATCTTAGGTCATCACGTGAGTTCCACAATGGCACGAACAGTTGTTCACCTGTTTTGGTTATAATGTGTGAATTTTGAAAATTAAGCTGTTTCTTAAATGTTCCTTCATACATGTATCTGCGTGCCACCCTTTGGTAAGTGCAAAGAGGGACACACTTATCGAATATGAAAATCTTCCTCTCCTCTAAATGTATAAAATGAAAAAGCCAAAGTTGAATATCTAATTCTAACCTTATAAAAAATTAAAAGATTGAATACATTGGTACCGGTATTAGTGATTTAATAATATTTGTATTTTAAATATATAAGTTGTCCCGCTTAGGTATAATTGGGGACGCTGAAAATTTTCTTAAAATTCGGGATGTCCAGGTGGCAACCCTAGCTCACACTGATGTGATCGGTAAAACTCTTCTGCAAAAAAGCGAACTTATCAGTTTGGAAGGTTTTTTGTTGTTGTTTTGTTTCTTTTACAAGGAACACGTACAAACACATTTTTATCGACTCAAAATAGACCATCATTCTTGGCTGCGTGTGGTATTTACTTTACGAGATGAGAAGTGATCGAGATTTGAGACTGTAAATTTCGTACCGTTTCGAAAAGTAAACACAACCATTATTCCAAGAAAGCATTTACTCATCCATTTCGCGCATTACTGTTTCTCGATCAAACAAAAGGTCATGAAATAACACGGATTGTTGACGACGTTGTTTTCGGTTGCCATTCACAATCACGTCTAAGTGTTTTCTTCGAAATATCTCTTTCTCTTAGCTGTTTAGCTCTTGATTCCTCCATAGTTTTTTCCTACTTTTCACTATCTTTATTTTTCTTCCAGTTTCTTAAAGCATTCAGCACTGTTGATATTGTATTGAATTATGAGTTGCTATCTTCAAAAATTTTAGGATGGTCGGAGCTTAGCTGCGATTTATAAACATGGCTAGTTCTGAATATCCACTTTAAGTTTCTTGCAACTCGTCTTCTTTGAGCGATAACAACATACATATTTTTAATAAAACCTTCAAGATTTAGGTAAGAAACGAGATTTTCGGGAGTGTTTTTATACGGAAAGAATGTTACTGATAATAATCCCATGCCGCAACGGTGCATCAAGAGTGACTCTAAAACAAGTCACTCTTGTTTTAGAAACGAGTAGAGAAAAATAGAACTGTTGACGGTCTCACTCGCGTTGTCTAACAACACCCGCTACAAAGTTCCATAGTTAGTTAAAATAATAGATTAATGTTTATATTAATTTTCATTTATTTTAATTCAGGACTGATGTTGGACTGGAATAGCGTTCTGATTTAAGATCGCGTTTAATAATGCCTACCCTGTGATTAGATATACAGTAAATAAAATGTGCAATAGAGATTGTATTGCATGTGTAATGTATGTAAATAAAAATTCGAATATATTAGCATATTTTTCGATGAATAATTAAAATTGTTGGACGGTATTATTTTTCTCCTACTCCGGAGACAGACAATTATTTAAATTGTATGTTTCCGGAGCGCGCAACACCCTCCCCCACTTATAAATTCCTATTTTGGGAACGATGACTTTTTCAGGCGTACTATTTTTGAGGCAGAGATTGCGGTGAGGAAAAGAGAAGCTAATACCTAACTAAGAGTTTAGAAAGTTTCTGAATACTCGCTGTATATTGATCATTCCACCGACTTCAATAGACAAATGTAACATAACACAACTCTCCCTCGCAATAAGTAATTAAGAAGAATATGGCATAAATATGCCATATTTATGAAATTGACTACACAGTAAAAATTCTTTGTTCTGTCTTTATCCTCTTTTGCTTTCTTTTCTGCTGATTATTCATATTTCTCCCCTTGAAGTCCTCCTTTTAAACTTACTTTTTTTTTTTAAATCGCTTCGTTTCGCTGTTTGTTGCTTGCTTTTCCTTAATGATAACTAAATATTCGTTTGAAGATCTTGTGTTACTTATTGATCCGCTACTTTGACTTGCTTTGGTTTGTCTGAACAGTTATGGTATAAGTGTGTGTGTGTGTACATAAAACAATTCTGTGTTTCAATCGGTATCTTTATCGTCATGTTTTGTTTCACCATACTGTAGAAGAAAGCCCTTGAAAATATACTTATTTTTCTAGATACGGTAATTGAAATGTCATTAGCATAGGTTTAGCTTTATCTGAGTAGTGCCCTGGCTCTGTTCAACTTTTTAATAATAATCAGGTGCTTATTTTATAGGAAGTATGCTATTTTAAATTTCTCTTAAGTTTTATATATTATTTTTTCCATCTAAGGACAAACTTCTGCCGCTTAATCAAAAATCCTTTGTGCTTTTATATACGATAATGTAAAAATAAACAAATTCACTTCCTTGGATACAGTTGTAATCGCTATTTGACTTTCTCTCACAATACTAACACAACTTTTATTTCAGTAATTACAAATAAAATTTGTTTGCGTTGTAAATTAAAATTTTATTAAGAAAAAAAGCCTCTATGATCTTCCCGAATTCACATGATTAACTGATTATTATAAGGAGACAAAATTCTTAGTTTGGAATTTTTATGGTCTTCTGGGTTTTTGTAAACGGTTATAAAAAATGAAATACGAACTTGGGGAAAACATTTATTTCTGTACATAATACCCTGAACATTTCTACAGTTGTTCCATCGCTTTATCAGCCCCTCAAAACCACCAGCATCGAATTCTTTTGTCGGTGGTCTCAGACAACTCCTCACTTCATTTTCATCCTCTTGATCATAAGCAAAATGTTTGCCACCAATGTATTGTTTCAGCGGGCCCAAACAGACGACGTAGGGACTGTAAGGTGGATGTTGAAGTTTCCACTGAAGTGCTTGAATTCTTTCCAGGATTCTTGTAGTTGTATGAAGTCTTGCATTGCCATGCAAGAGCAATACTTCTTTTGTTAGTAAACCTGGACGTTTTGCATCCCGAAGCATCAATGAAATTTTACAGTACGATTTGGCATGCACATATTTTCACCATGCTTCTGAAAATAGGTTAGCAGTGCTCCCTGGGAATCCCAAAAGGCCATGGGCATTAGCTTTCCCATGTCGTAACTTCTTGCTTTCCGGTGAAGGGGGATGTTTCCACTTCACCAACAGGATACATCTCTTTGTGAATGCCCTTTGCAGGAAATACGTTTGTCCACAAGAAACGCACAACAGCTCTATTCGACAGTTGCACACTCTTGAGGCAGGATCCCTGCTTTAAGAGTGTGTACAACTGCCGAATTTCTAGGTTGCTACAAAACATGAACACTTCATGTGTATTGTCACCATACAGACTATGTTGCTACCTAGTGATGCATGCTGAAAAACATTTACTTCTCATCCAATTGTTCTGCTTTTGTTTGTAACTTGCTGACTTTCCCCCGTAATTCATACAAAACAGCCAAACTGTTCGTTCTGCTAATTCAAAGCATGTCAATTAATATAGTTTATTTCCATGCTATGATATACGTTGTTGGGATCATACTGTTATATGGTGACAAATTAAGTTTGTTTTACGATTTAGAATGCTGTGCACATATCTACCAATAATTGTCCCGACACTTTTGCAATTTACAATTGATACGTGCTGCACTGGACCTCAAGCGCCGCTCCAATTCGTCCCACAGGTGTTCGATGGGGTTGAGGTCAGGACTCTGCGCAGGCCAGGGAAGTTGTTTAACACCCTCAACAGCTGCAGCTTTGTAGCATGGGAGATTGTCGTCTTGATAGTGACACGGGTCCGTTCCATAAAAACTCTACAGTGAAGGCAGCGCCTGATTATCCAGAGTATCAGTATACTGAGCTGCCTTCATGGAACCACGGACAACGACCAGTGGTCCCACTCCAAACCAGCTGAATGCATCCCACACCATTACTGCTTCACCACCAAACTTTACTGTGGGTACAACACATTGTGGTAACAAGCGTTCACCAGGCTGCCTCCACACTCACTCCCTGCCATCAGACTGGAAACAGGCGAATTTTGATTCATCGCTCCAGAGTACCGTTTTCCACTGGTCAGTTGTCCAGTTCACAGGCTCTTTGCACCAGGCCAGGTGGCTCGTCTGACCTGGTGCAAAAAATAATTACGAGAATTCGGAATTATTTTATTCTTAGATGTCTTCGACATGAAAAACATCTTGAATGTTAGTGAAACGTAACGGTATCACTCTGAAATAATACACTGCGTTCATTTAGGTATACATTGTTCGTTGTTGTGATGTTCGGCTTGTGTGCCGCTGCTCTTCCGTTGAAAGCCAGTAAATGGGGTTCTTTTCGTACAGTATTAGTGCTCACCATGGTGTTTATGGAACTCATTACGGATGTTCTGTGCCGATTGTAGCCGGTTTTTGCGTGTCACCCGTTTTGACATACTGCTGTCTCTGTCAGTGATTTTCGGAGGCCACCCTCGGTATTTTCCTTCACTATTGATGCCATGACGTCCCCATTTGTTGATCACATCGCTAACCATTGATTTTGGATATTCCAGTTGAGAGGCAATGGCACGTACGGACATGCTACCAATGTGACAGCCCATGATGACACCTGTCTCGAAGTCATTGAGTTCGCATCGTGTTGCGATACGACTTGTATTCAACTGTTACGATGAAATACTGCTTCCTACTATCAGTACGCCGGTTTTTATGTTATTAACAAATCTGTAATGTTCCATAACTTCAAATAACGGAGGTGTCCGGACAATTATTGGTAGATAGTGTATGTTGCACATGGTTCACGTTTTTGAATATACTCTTTAACAGACGAAAATATGTATATGAATCATGAATATCGAAAGCATTATCCGACATTTAGGGAAATGAAGTTATCGTTTCTAAAGCGGTTTAATAATTATATTTCCTGTTCATTATCGACTCTAGTCTACAATTATTCTCTAAGGTAGACAAAGGCCTTAACTCAGTGACAGTCAAGCCAGCAAACACACAGTCCATTGGAAAAAAGGGAATAAAAACTGGTTTTCGTTATATAACTTTTCGAACAGTAAAAATTATCGCTTTATGATAAGACGCCTTAATATGATATGGTCCAGAAAAAGAATAATAAAGTGCAATATCACTACGCATCGGCAGTTGAAGGACAGATTGATATTATAATGTTGTAATGGGAATTTGATGGCGCAACTCATTTATTTAAGCACCTGGAGAAGTTTCATTATTTTCACGAATAGAGAAAAACAGATGATAGTGTCCTTGTTCCTTAGAGGAATACATAACTATCTTTTGTCTTCAAATTCACTAGACTACAAAATTTCATATGGTTTTGTGGAATGTAGTGAAGTGAAGTGTGTTCATCCTGTAACCTGGATGAACACCTGGATGATGGAAGGAACAGTCCTAAGGACTGTTCCTTCCTGCATTGCCCAGCTGAAAGATAACTGACGGGATACTATAGTCTATGACAGTTTCCAGAATTCGTAATTATTTTATTCTTAGCTGTCTTCGACATGTGAAACATCTTGAATGTTAGTGAAACGTAACTGTATACGCTGTCTTCATTTAGGTATACCTTTCTGGACCAGTTTCCTTCAAGCTCTCTCATTAATGACACAAGGGCGATTGTGCTTTATCTTAGCTCTAGCTTCACTAGCGATTAAAAATTTACAGTACAGAAAGAAATGTTGTGTCCCGTATAATGTTAATTCCACTTGCATCGAATATTAATTATACGATGTGAGTGGAACACAGAGATTGATCACAGAAGGATCGGTTTTAAGCATTTTTAAAATTCATCTAATCTCATAGCCGTCATTGGCTTAACTTTGTGGCATAAAAAGTTAAGCTGATCCAACGAAATTACAACGAAAGTTTACTGCAGGGAAACCAAGAAAAACATTGAAGGAACTTCTTACATGCAAATAAAAATCGGATAATTAAAAAAAACAGTGCATAGACATTGCAAACAATAACGATCAGTTCTATAGTGAAGTAATTGTAACATTTTTTAATAATTATCACAGCTGCTTCCAGATCAGATACCAAAAGCTATAATAACAATTTAACACCAGATTTTAAAATAAAAACTAGATAGGATTTATGAGCGCATGTGCTATACGGTATTTTTGTTTTTACAAGCATTTGTTACTTCTAATATCCGAGTACATTCTCACAAATTATATGATATATTTCACTTCATCTGGAAAGGCCTGAGTTCGAATCCCGTCTAGGATGAGAGAAATCTTTAATAAAGGCTCTTCAATTGAAGATACATACGTTAGTCGGCCGCATATGAAAGCAGCAGGTCTTTGATTCAGAAAAAAAGTTTTTTTTTTTCCATAACTCAAAACAGCCCTTATATGCACTTAACAGGCCTAGTATACCTGCCCCCTGGCTCCATAATAAATTACAGCGAAATAAAATCTAAATTTCTGTATCCATCGTGACCATTAAATTTTAACATGTAATTTAAAAATCCATTGTATACATTGAAGTTTCCGAGTGGATAGGCATATCTGCTCTTCAACCAACAAACTGTAGGTTCGATTCTGCCTTGGGCATGAATATTTGTAGATGTCTTTATGTGCAGGATGAATTGTAGTGAGACCCTGCTTATTTTCTTAAATGACTTGAAAAAGTTCCATGTTTGGTCTTTAGAGCAAATATATATGAACAAAAGAAATCAGCCCACCCTATACTAATGTACTATAGGTTTATAACCTTTCCCGATGGATATCATACACAATCGTTTTAAACACTATTTTATATCTCCCTCTCTGTATTTAAATAACTCCGTATTTAAATTATAACTCTGTATTTAAATAATTGATTAAAGAACACCAGATTGCACCCTGAATAGTCTCACCAGTTAGTGAAATCGCACATGCTCGTTAACTCATGCAATCATTTCCTCTACTAGACCAACCATAATATACATGCTTATAAAAACTATATTTAGTATATTTTTGTTTTCAATTTTGTAAAGAAAATTACAAAATCCAATCCCATGGTGGGATTCGAACTCCCGACCTCTTGGTGGGAGAGTGAATACGCCAACCACTCGGCCGATCATGCCAGCAGTCAGGATGTACCGTATAATTGCAAGACGAACTAAACACTAATGTCCAATTATCAATCTAGTGGATGTCCAGCTACCACTGAAACTTGGAAGAAAAATCCGAGATAGCAACCTTACCTTTTCCCCCTTCTAATTTTACTCCAAAACATGCTGAAAAGTTTCTGAACCAAAGTAACTAGTATTTGTTCATTATTGTACTTATTGAGCAATCAATAAGTACAAGACACGAAATAGTCATATAACACATGACTAATACATGCTATTAAATTATCTTATTGCGCGCTGTCTCACTCGAAAGCTAGTAATGTGAAGGATTAGTTTAATTAGTGTAGCTTCCAAAATTACACGTATTTCTTCACATATGTTTTACGTTTCCTGAAATTATTCTCTTACTTATATTCTACAAAGCTATAATAATCTTATTAAACAAAACACAATATTCAACGCCATTCTGCGTACTGTATAATGATAAAATATCAACATTTGATATTGATTACGAGGACTGAAGTACAGAATGTCATTGTTCTTTATAATATTCTGGACATATAACAGAAGCAACTGCTAGAAATGACACAAAAGTAATTAAATCCTAAAATAAACTATTTCATTCTTTTATTTGAAATATTATTCATTGATTTCTGAAATAGGTGTGATTATTTTGAAAATGTATTCAACTTCCGTCTATCATGTGTTGTCTTTTCATCCCCGATAACAGGCAAACCGCAATATGAACACACGCAATTTACAGACAATGAACTGGGCTCATTCCCAGCCTTTGTTGCATCGGCTGTAAATTTAAAATAACCAACCAACCATGCGTTGTCCAGCATTGTGTGAAATTGTTTCAAATACAGCTATAATCTTGTTCTTTCGATCTCCAAAATTTTGCGGATGTTGAACATAAACAATAATCTTGATATAATTCGCTTGCAAAAAAAGGAGGTTCGGTGACCTGAGGCGAATCTGAAGACTAAGCGACGCCTCTTCTGATACCATACCAGTCTTGACAGAAAGTTTAATTAGGAAATTTATGCACTTCAAGTCCAGTATGAAATACATCGCACCTTGATGGTTTCTAGGGGAAAAGATTGAAACAGTTTGTAGGCATGTAAGTTCACACCATACATCTACTCTCTTTTGGAGTCGTTCCCTTTATTCATAGGAAGGATGTGGATTTTTTTACAACTGATCTTAATTTGTATGTTTATATCCGTTCTAGAAATACGAAACGTGGATTCATCAACGAAGTAATCTGTTAAGAAGGAGTTGACTTCGAGCTGTTTACATGCAAACCTAAACTTAAATGGCACACATGTCTGCTATTCAGTGGAAGCACTTAAGGCTATGAGCCAGTGCATTATGTCTGTTAATTGTATGTATTCTACTGTCCGGTTTGTCATTTTTTGGAATGAAAAATTCGAGAGAGAAGGAAGGAAAATCTTTTGCCCCCGTTTAAAAGTGGTTATAAATGTTTTACGCTTCCATGTATATCTGCACCGAATGTGTACACTTTTAAGTAATGTGAATGCGTTTGCTGGTGGCATGGCTATTTCCTCTGATAAACTCTAAAGATTTCTTAAGACCTGATACTCGGAACTTGTTGAACTCTGCGCAGCACGAGAACTGCGAAGTATTCGTTACCATCTAATGGTATTTGGGTACGAAAGAGTTTCACGAGCATTGATACGTCTGTTTTATGTTGAAGACGTGTTACACTGATATTACATAAGCCATTTTACACACACGCACGCACGCATGCGTCATTTGCTGTCATAGTCGCGCCATTTTGAGGTTTCTGCTATAGTGGAGGTCAAGTGGGACATGTTTGAAACATCATACTGCACCGTTTTTGGTAAAAGTAACAATCTCGTGTTTATAACATTTTCTCATGTGTTACTTTTATGCTCTTACCAATGGATCAACCTGTATTATGTTGCATCTGTCTTCAATTTTAAAGATTCATTTATTAAAATTTTGGAACGTTATAGAATTGATTATGAATAAATGATTAAGATATCATCTTCTGCTTCCTAACCATTAATTCTCTCTCTGGCACCGCACAGTATTTCATTCGCATCGCTTTTCTCACTTATTTAAACTTGGGTTGGAGTGATGTTTATTTTAAGTTCCTTCTACCATTCATTAATGATCTCATCCAGGTAAAAGTTGCAGGCTGAAAACTGAAGGCACGAGAATTACAGCAACTAAGAGAGATCAGCTTATGTGAACAATATTTTACGGACATTTCCACCATTCTTTCAAAACATAGTTCTACTGAGAGAAGCAATTTCTTTACTGTCAACTTGTTTATATGTTTCATTGCACATAGAAAATTGCACAAATTGTACGCTTTCGAGTGGCCTTTCTGCCATTATCTCTCTGCCCCAAGTCTCTTCTGGGTTACCATTAACTTTCCATTACCTGGTCGTAGCACTAGAGTGCTAGCCCATCGATCGATAGCAATAAGAGTCGCATTGTCCGATCTCACGAGGGACAGCATGTTGACTTAAGACTTAAATGCCCTTTTTGTTACGTTTCAAAGCCTGTTTCAGTTTTACCTCAAACTGGAGATCCCATCATTGCTATTAAGATGCATACAGAAGTCAAATTCAGATCCCTAGATGCTCTTTATCTGTTTATCCTTATGGAACTGTTCACGTGCTGTACACTTACAGACCGCTTATTCGAGTAGTGTTTGAGATGTAGCACGTTTCTCAGGTAGTTAATGTAATTGGGTAACTACTTGCTGCATACTTGACAAAATGGCGACAGAAATGTTTATTATGGAAAACACGACACGCCGATCTTCTAAGACCAAATTCATGTGTAAAAAAAAAAAAAAAAAAAAAAAAGCTGAAAAGCCCTCTTTAAGGAATTGTTCGGAGAACGCTGCTGTAAAACAAAAAAGTGTCTGAGATAAACGCTGCGGTTTTAAGTTTTATATTCCATATTTGGAAATGTAATTCAAGATGCATCTCGAGCCATATGTTATCTATCCATTGGGTCCAATTGACATTAAATTTTGTTTTTCAAGAAAATTCTTCACGAAAACCTGAAAAAATAGCTAGTTCGTCATCTTTGTTTATTTATTCAGTTATTCATTATTATGCTGTGACTTCAGCTGCCGAGCCACAGTAATCAAAACAAGTTAATATTACATTGTGATTATCGCTAAAATTTATTGCTAGTTGTTAAATTCCAACTTCCGTGCTGCCACATTCATACGGCTCACTCGGTTTTCTGCGCATGCCATTTATCGATGTGCATTATATCCTCACATTTCTGTTTATAGTATTTTCTTTCTTTTTTATATTAAGTTTTGTTTATCGTATTTCATGCACCGTGTGTATTTTATGCATGCATGCATTTATTATCAATTTTTCATTTCTTTCAGTTAAGCGTTTTTACATGCGACAAAATCTCGTTCGCTCAACACGAAAGGATAAATAATTGCACGCATTAAAATAAAGTACTGACTTTATTGCTCTCAAAATTACGTGCCTACACACACAATTTAGTGTGTTTAATATTCTAAAGTTTTAAAAATATCTCATTTTCTTCTTCAGTAACGCTTCCGATTAAGTTTCGTACGATGTAAATTCCATTGCTGAACTTTATATCACATTCTCATAATAAAAACGTCGCCTCTGGTAACATTTAGCTTGAACGCAGATGTTCCAGATAAATTGTACTCGTATTATGTCTTTTTGCATCTAAATATTTCTTCCAGATGTAAAAAGGTTTCTAGACTTCCAATTCAATTAAATATTTAATGATTGGTATCATAATTAATGTGCATTTAATAACAATAAGAGAACTGTAGTTAGATGAATTGCAAAATAATTTGTAATTATTCAGGAAGCGTCATGTACCATAACAAAACATCTTTTATTACGTATTGAACCAGAGAAGGTTCATTGAAAAAAGGGGACGTTTTGTGATGAAGTTGCTCATTGTCTTCAATGTTTCAATGGTTATTGCCTCATCAGAGGGACAGTACGAAGCCTCACCATTCCTGATGAGGCAATAAGCTGCAAAGTAATGCGTTTACAAAAGTGGTATTATTCGGATCAGAAATATGTTATTTTTAATCTACTGTCATGATTATAAAAGCATCAAGAAAGTTTTCCTTGTTCCCCAGATTAATTCAAAGTGTGTCTTTCAGACTGATACCAACCTAAATGCTCTTTTCATCTCTTTTGAATGTAATTACAAATACTTTCAGTATTGCGCAACCAACACGATTTATTCCAATATTTTCTCCCTTATTTAATATAATTAACTTTTGTGTTACTCTGAAGAAATACTTTGCGATTTGATTTTCCAAGCTAACCACGATCAGAAGTTTGTACTCCGGACCTGCAATAAGAATTTCAGCTATAATTTCTTATTCTTTAATTAAACTGAACAAATTCAAGAACGTGTTCTTCTTACTCGATAATTTTATTTAAATCTGTCTTTGCGGCTTGGTTGATCGAGTGGTTAGCGTATCCGCTCTCCAGCCAAAAGGCTGCGGGTTCGAATCCCGCCATGGGCATAGATGTTTGTGATTGTCCGTAGAAATACTAGTGATGGGAAGTAGATGGTGTTGGTGTAGATGATGCGGTTTGCTGTAGTTGGCGGATTGAGTGGTGAAGATGGTGAAGTTGTAGAGTAGGTGTCCTCTCTCGATGAGTCCTTGGACTCCCTGGAGGTGTCACGTAATAATATTTTTTCCAGTAAGGAATACAGCAGTTATATCTATAGTTATAACTACTGATAAAGTAGTCGTATGCATTATAGTAAAGCGTAATCATTATTGCCTTTGGAATAGGTATTTTGGGGCACTTTTTCACAACTGGCTACCTTCAGCTTTTCAGTGCTGGTCAGCATCCATACAGATTTAAACATATCAATCCAACTTTTGTGTTCTTTCATTTCATTTTCCTCATTTCTTTGAAACAGCCTTCCTCTCACTATTTTCTTCAAAGCATAGACCAGATTACGATAAGATTTTAAGAAACACAAACAGGTTCTTTCTTCTTGTCTATTTACCATACACTGCGCTCTTACGGTACATGTGTGGATTTAATATAAAAAGGAAAGAAAGAAAGCTAGACAATTATATTAGAATGCATGTGGGTATCTGAAAATTAGCATATTTTGCATCGTGTATGCAAAATAGATTAATTAATTTAAAAAAGAAATAAGAAATCTACTGCAGAATTTCAATGACATCTTTATCGGGAAGGTGATTTTTTTATTGACAGAGTTAATAGCAAAGCTTTATTATTAAGATTACTAGTCGTAACTTGTGCGGTGTAAAATACCGAAGTTCGAAGAAGTACATTTTGCTCGTAACGTTCTAAGTCTTTATAAATTGATAATAAATTATCAAATGAATTGATTGATAAATACTGGTTTAACCAGTATTTATCAATATTACGAGAAAGCAGAAACTTTCGTACCTGCCGTCAGGATTGTATTACTCTCGTTTTGTAAAGAATGAAATGCGTTTCTCTTTTGAGAATTTCTGTTCTTTGTAGGACAGTAGAAGGAAATAAAGTTCGACCAGCATAATAAGAGAGATCCAGCGGACCCCATCTTTTTAAGTTCATCTGAAAAGACTACAGTTTAGCCACTTTCTTAAGCGACTTGTTAAACAAAATGCGCCCGACAGCCACTAACCTGCAGTGTAGCTTCGTATTCATAGTTTTTGTCCCATTTCATACATTCACTTTCTTTAGAACAACATTTGTTCATCACCATGGAATAAATATGATGCGACTGTCTACATGTTAAAACATGCACTATTATATAAATATAAAACAAACATCATACTTGCTATAAAAATTGTTAGCTTCAGATCTGTGGGATTTTAAAAAAAAATTATTTTAAAAAAAGCTAAACTCCATTCAACCCATACTGAAAGTTGTTCTGTTATGAGCAGAATTCAAAAACGTTTTCGCAAAATGCTACCGAAATGAGGCAATTCCAAGGATATCTACAACACTAAGAATACAATTGTTCAAATGGAAGTAAAATTTGGACTCAATCCGAGAAAGTGTGTTGGGTACTTGAGTTCCATTTCACAAAATCTGACCACCGTTTAACAGGATTTTCAGAAGAAATTCCATAAAACTTCTCTTTACGAACTCAATTCAAGGATATCTTGGACTTTTGCGAGGCAACTGTAAAAAAAAAATCCGAGCTGGCCAGACTACAGTGCAGAAAGAGTTGATAATATTTTTGATGCTTTTTGCACATTCCTCTGAAATAGTAGAGAGAGTTTGAAATGAATTGCTTCTACCGTTTCTGACGGCAGTCGCTATAAGCTTCAACTGTTATAGGACATTACTTACGCCAAACGAAACAGTACTACGTTATAAATTTTGGCTGCAATATAATGGACAGGTTTCATCTGCATGAAAGCTGTCCATCTGTTTAGAATTTGTTTTAATAGCAAGGCAGCATTTCATTTCGGCAAGAAAGTGAATAATCGTTCGGCTACCGAGAATTCAAATTCCTTGCAGCATGAATGGGCATATGAGGCATGTCAGTGCAAAAAAGAGTGCATTGTCCTTTCGTTTTTTCCTTAAAACTAATTAACAGAGTGGACAGTTTACCAATGTTACAGCTACTAGAGGATAAATCAAATGCAGTATTGCATAGGAGGTCATCGTATCAAATGTTGATCGTCAGTTCATTTCCTTTCTGTAACCTTTTCTAGGTCAGTATTTCTTTAATGTGTTTGAGGCTGCAGAACTTTACATAAAAATTTTTCTTTTTCGCATAACCTCCTATGAGTATTAATTGCATATTGGGTTTTATCCTTTATCCAAGTGTCAGCAAACAAATTTTGCGCCTGAAGTACTTTCAGGACTGGGGAAACTCGTGGTAAAGGTGGTATAAGTTCTCAACACTTGCCTTACTATCTTCCATAATGCAAAGCACATCCATACTGCCCCATTCCTGAAAGTACTTCAGGCTCAAATTTTGTTTGCTAACACACAAAAGGATAAAATCACATATAAATGATAAAACCGAATATATAATTAGTAGCACAGCCAAGTGAGAAAAAAAAGACTTCCATAAACTCCTATGAGTATTTTAATAATAAAAAAAAAATTACGGAAAGAAATTATGACAATAGATCGTTACGTGCAAAATATTTTAATCAAGAAAGCATATGACACATAGTATTACAAATAATAACATAACTTCTCGACAAATAAGTCATTGTAATAAAAATTCACATTTACTGAAGCTTTCTTTCTGAAATTACATCGAATGCAAGTTATAAATGTCTGCTCTGGGGAAGTCTGAGGAATACAATTTAAAAAAACTGCTCTAGATCGCCGTCCTTTCTGGATATCTTATTTATGAAGTTAAGTTCCGCTACTTCCGGCAGCTTTGGAAAATTAAAGTGCGATTACGAAGCACTATTGGAAACATTCATTGTGAAAAGAGAGAAAGTGTCGGGCAAGAAACAGAGCATTGCTTTTGTGTGTACGTATTCACAAACGGAGGGCACATTGAACTCCAGTGTCCAAAACTTTTTGTTCTTCTTCCATTAGTTTTATTTTTGTATACTGCTGCTTTTTTTGAAAATGCTTAAGCGTTTAGTGTTCATCTTCAGATATTTATTCACAAAGAATAAATCAGTTTTCTTTTTCGCAAACTGCTTGTAAGTCATTATGCCATGTTTCAAGAAGTATATATAGTGAACTTTAGAAGTCATCCCAAAACTTGTTTTTTAAAAAATCGATCGTATGAGGTGTTGCTTCGAACTTGAGAACAGCAATAAAGTCGGTAGGAGTCAGTTATTTGAAACAGAAAAATTTTGGATTTACTTTGAACTCATACATCGATGACTTAAAGGCTCTCATTAGTCCTGTGGGTCACATCGTTAGTGGAATGGAACAACACCTCATGGTTCAACTTTTTCTCCTTTATTTTCTTTACTAGCCATCTAAGATTTTTTTAAAAAAAATCTTTGCATAACACTGTCTTGTTATTTCACATTTTAAAATTACCTGCTGGAATACTTCCTGCGTCATTCGAACATATTCTGTCTTTAAGCATTTTTTATGGATAGCTCTTATGACAAAAACAGAAGCAAAACATATTGATCCAGAAAATAAAGTTTTCTGAATAACTCGAAAAGAGACCTACACCCATAACTATTTTAGAGTTATCAGAAAGATTTATTTAGATTCAAAAAGAACTGAATATTTAAAATTTTGAACTGTCCTCACTTTATCTTTTAATTCCGGTTCACTTTTAATGAGGCAGCAAGTGTTTACTATGCCTTGTATTATATTGTATGGAAAGTTAAAGTTGTAAAAAGTAGTTAAAAACACAAACTACCATCCATAATCTCATAATGAACCATATTTTAAACACTTATGTTAATAACTGGTCCGCGTCGAGGGCATTGCAGTGTGATGACCTTTTTCACAAGACAATCAAAGGCTAAAGAAAAAAAAAAAAGAATTTTATACCATTTTCTGTCATATTCTTTCTACAGCACTTTTGTTTCCACTTTTTCTGAATTGATTCTTACTT
The DNA here is from genome assembly GCF_054136105.1 of Typopeltis vanoorti. Taxonomy (NCBI): domain Eukaryota; kingdom Metazoa; phylum Arthropoda; class Arachnida; order Uropygi; family Thelyphonidae; genus Typopeltis; species Typopeltis vanoorti. The sequence goes on along the minus strand of NC_143562.1, from coordinate 64,603,127 downwards.
TAAGTTCAGAAGAAAAAAAAAACATTAAACGATTTTTGTGTTCAAATATGAAACGCTTAAAGATATTTGAATTATTTTTAAATAATTAGTCCAGATTTTTACCAGCTGTCATATACAGTATATACAATGTCTTATTTTATGGGAATAACATTGAATTAAATCGATATTAGTTATAACAATGCGCTGATTAATAAACCACAACCCCTCCCCCCACATAAATATAAGTTGTTTCTATTGAATATTGATGCATATAATCCATAAATATACATAAAAACACTCCTTTCTGGCTTCCGAATTTGCAAGTACATTATTATATCACTGTGTTGATAACGTTTTCCGCCGGTACATTATTATCTTACTTGGAATGCAAATTTCTGTTATCAGCAAAAAATCCAAGCGAGCGGCTAAAAAGTGTATGTTTTGCACTTTAAAGAAATATCAAGTTGATGAAGTAATCAGTTTCTCTCGCGTAGAGTCTCTGGTAAATATTACACCATATTGGAACAGCGGCGTCTTACAGTGTCTCAAGTCAGATGCTACCCTTCAGTATGCAAACGACAGCTTTTGCGAGTCGTTGAAATCCTTCATTTGATATCCTAGCTTGTTGTCGTGGCAACTGCAGAGGCTGCAGATAGGTTGAAAGCGGTGAGGAGGTATAACACGATGCCTTTTAGGAAAAATTTACTGCAGGCGTGCTCAAACCGATACAGGTATCATCAGGAATTTGAAGTTAATGATTTCATTTGGAATAATGCCAAAGTATCGAAAATTGCATTTTTTTTAAAAAAAAAGTTCAAAGTTTTTAAGAAAATGCAATTTTGGATACTAAATGTAACCATGGTAGACATCATGAACTGTATACGGATCAGATATGTGGCATCCTCCATAACTTGTATGTAGAAAAGTATTTCAAGTTGAGTAAACGTGTCTTGATAGTATCCGTAACAGGTATGCAAACTAAACTAAAAAACGAAAACCAAAAGAAATGGTAAAAGTAAGAAAACTTTAAAATTTGAGAAATAATAAAAAAATGCAAACTTGAACTTTCAAATATACGCTTAACTACTCTGTACTAAATAAGGCGTAGACTGTCTCCGAGTTAGATCTTTCGTCCATTTGAAATTTCTGAAAGGTCTATCTATTACTATCCATCATTTAAAGCTGTAACTGACATTCAAGTCCCCCACCTCTGCAGTAGAAAAGATAATATAATTATATCAAATAGTTATCCTTTTTACTTTGATCAGCTGATTATTCTTTCTTGAAATAATTAATGTTCATGTTGCAAGTTTCAGTGATGGTGGTGTTATTTCATTTTAAGTTCGTATATTTTATTTCACCTACGAAACGATAGCCGATAGTGATTTCACAGTGATTATCTCCTTTTACAAGTTAGTATTCTAGTTCTCACATTTTAGTGTTTGCGTTACATTTAGTTAATTTTGCTTGCTTTATTTATTGAACTTCTAAGATGAGGTTAGCTTTGTCAGTTTCTGAAATAACGAACGTTGTAATGAGTATTTTTTATTTTAGTTCATATTAGTCATGGTTTCCGACTTAAAAATGTTTCCTTCAATTCGTAAATTGTAGTTTTATTGCCAACAATACGTTAATATAAAAACTTTTGCCGGTATAGCATTATGTAACGCTTCCCTAACTCGAAGAACGTCTGTTATTGGTTCGATTCTGAGTCACCTATAAAGAACAGTTTGCTTAGGACATTTTTCAGCTGGTTCCCCGCACTAAAACTTAGCTAACGCTATTTCAACTCAAGTAGGTAGGGTTTCCCTTCCTTTCCTAAGACGCAACTTAGAAAAGAAGATGGTGGTTGCTGCACACTCTCGTCAAGCGTAAAGTCCACAAATCGCCGGTAGCAAAAAACTCGACTACAGATGACAGTGACTAAATGTGGAGATATCTGCTTATCGATTACCAAAAGTATGACCAATAGTTTCTCCTATTCCCTTTAGGGAATGAAAATGTGTTAAAGGATCCATTTATTTTTATCTAATGTACAGCAAGGGAATTGAACCACACTATAGAATTATGTATACTCTTTGTTAAGCCACATTATCGTTGATGCGATTCTGTTTACAGCCTATATTGCTGTTGTAAAATCATCATACTTTCTGTTTAGAGGAAACGCTAACTAGACCATTAGGTTGTTAGATGTGAATCATAAACGAAATAACATCTCCTGATTTATTGAAGAAAACCTAAAGTAGCTCAAGTTATGTATGGTATCCAGATCATAAGCTACGGCTTTTCTTTTTCGTCGTATACGCATTTCAAACGATTTCCTTTAGAAATACTCCTAACACTGTGGAGACTCCTCGAGGGCACAATAGCAAAACCGATCTCATAGAGTGCGGCTAGATAGTATCGAACTTGATTCCAACGCTTCAGGAGATTTCTGGTGCGTCTGTCGCATAATTTTAATTTCACTTCGATTTTATTTGTCAAGACGTGACTGGAAGTAGTACGCGCGGTGGTATATTTCAGTGTCCTTTTTTTTTTTCTTCCTTTCCCCTCCATCAAAGCCACTCAAGTTATGTGGAACATACTAAGCGTTTGCATCTCGCACTACTTCGTGTACTTCCCATTACCTCAACATCATGAAACCTCTGTCTTCTCTCATTTTTAAGAAATTGTGAACATTATAAATCTTTAAATGCCTAAGTCAGTAATTTTGCAGAATCATTTTTAATTAACGTGAAGAAAATAAGAAATATTGAGAGGAAAGTTTGGTACTAATATGTCAAGTTTTTGAAATTTTACATTTGACTAACGATAAGGATACAATTAAATTACTTTATTTTACAGTGGAATCCGCTTATTATTATTTTTTTTTTTCATTCATTTGTGGCGCAATCATAGAAGAGAGTTGCTGTCATCATGGTCACCAACGAATGGAGGAAAAAAGAACTGTTCTCAGTTAATTAGAGATATAGATAATTTTCTGAAAATTTATTTAATATCGCTCCTAATTTAAAACAATATAAAAAAAACAGCTATTTAGCGCTCCCCTACTTTCAATCCAAATGTTAATTTAGACTAATTGACTAATATATATTTTAAAATTAATATTAAAAAAGTAATTAAAAGGATATACCTGGTTGTGTATTTTTTGAAGGCTGTGATGACAAGGTATTGGTAGCCAATACCATCCCTAACTGAGTTGAAACTTATAAGAGAAAGCTCTTGAGAATGAAGCTCAGTTATGTGAACCTAAATATGTATATATTCAATAGCCGAAAATGAAACATGAATAAAACTGGTAAACAAACAAAAAAAATGAATCAAATGTACGACATATTTAGAAAGATTAATTTTCTTCGAATTTAATTTTTAAGTTTCTTTAATCTTTAGTTTTGAATTTTTTAGTTATCATTTTAATTCTTAATATTTCAAATTCTTTAGCCAGTTTGATTCATTATTTTTGGCTGCTGTATATATTCATATTTACGTTCACATAAGTCAGCCTTCATTATCAATCCCTTTCTCCTATCATATGTTTCGGCTCAATCAAGTCGGTGCCTTGTTTAAAAAAAAAAAATGCACAACCAGGTATGTCCTTCCAATTACTCTAATGTAATTAAAACTTTTTTATATTAGTCGATTAGCTTTGGTTTGGAAGTAGGGAAATTATCACCAAATAAGCTTTGCTATTTTTTGATATTATTCTCAGTTATCTCCGAGCAGGATAATTTTGCAAACAGTTAAATAATGTCAACTGGCTACTCTGCAGCATTATATTTAGCCTTTTTTGTAACGCTATTCATTCGTGAAAAAAAACAATTCAGCAGTGAGAAAAAAATACGACGTTTATAAATGCTAATCTATTCACATGTCAGAAACAGTGTTTGAACATTTACGTGTTTACTATGGAATGTCGCATGCAAATAATAGTAACTTACGCAGACAGGCGTAATGCGATGTAGAACTACTGTCTGGTAGGTAGAGCAATATATAAGCGTGAGTCAGAGGAAGAAACTGTGGTAACTTTTCGAAAGTTTTAATCAATAACAACTCGTTTTAGGAGTTCTAATATTCTTATCTTATTGTGGTGTAATATTAAAATAACATTTAAATCAATTTTAAAGAAAAATATTGGATTGAACGAAACCGTAATTCAAAATCATTTAATGCGATATTTAAATATTATAGTTTAAATATTATAATATTTCAACTATATTATAGTATTTAATATAGTTGAAATTAAATTAATCCCTTTATAACGTAAAATATACGATTTAAATGAAAACATCCTATGTAAAAAAAAGAATAGTTAAAAAAAAAAAAGATTGGCCAGAGAAAAGATTTCTATTTTTAAAAAATATTCACTTTAATATTCTTGCACGATAGGACGAATTAAGTTTTATAACAGAAAACGTGTGATAATATTAGATAACATAAATTTAATTTTTAGTTTATTGAAATGTAATATTGTTGACTATTTAAACTGCGAAATTAGGAGTGCATACTTTATTCAGCTTTGTTTCATATTAGTTTTGTAATATAAGACAACGTTCTTATATTCTGAACGACTAGATATATTTATTTGTTTGAAAAAATCCAGGTTCACATATAACTAACGATAGATGTATGTCCTAGTCGAAATTGAGAAGGTTCTACGTCTAGAAATGCCTACATTTTCTTCCACAGATTGAATACAAGAAACCGGTTGAACATGCGTAGTTTGTTCTTAGTTTCCGAGATACTGCTGTAAGTCCCTTCGCAAACAATGATCTCAAGCACTTTAAAACCTGCGGTATTCCTTCTTCTGTTAAAATAAAATAATAAGTTTACATCAGATTTGAAAACGTGTTTTGTCACGATCAGAAAAATAGTAATCTCTAGTACTGAAAAGAAAGAAAAAACATATAATATTCACTTTCAATGTCTACAGTTTTTAGGAAATTCATATTAAGAAATTGCTGTGAAAGGAGGATGGATGGAGCGAGATGAAGAAGAAATGTTAGTTCAGTTTTTTTAGACTTATGTCTGATGACAAAATATCGAGATTGATTTTCTTTCTCTGGTAAACCATGCTTTCTTGTAGTGTAGTAATCTCGATAGGTTTCTATCGAGATTACTACACTACAAGATCTGGGTAATTACTGCTGGTGTAGAGAAATGTGAAGCCTTGTACTGATTCAGTGATACACTGCCTTTGTTGAAAATGGAGTTGTTACTGTGCGTCTTAGTTTGTGTCCGAGAAATCACTCACAAACTGGATGCAATTAAATTTTCTTTAAAAATTAGTGAACTAACTAAAGAAATGAATCGAGAAAGAAACAAGGTATTTATAAAGAACTTATTTGGTGTTCCAATGTTTTACATATGGGAAAAAACTGTACAAGTGTAGAGTTACTGACAGATATAATTCGGTGAGAAATAGCAACTGAGAGAGAAGATGCGCTAAGAAAAATCCAAGGAAGCAGGAATTTCATCCTAGTTTATACAAAACACGTACGCCACAGTGAAATAATTATTTAACTAATCACAAATATTTCGTTTTACGTATCGTAAAATATCATCAATGCGAGCTGAAGAATAATGGAAATTTGAATACAAAATAACAGAAAGACGTGTGCATTACAGTATAATCTTTATAAATGTCCAATATAAAACACTATTTGTCTGTGTGTGTAGAGAAAGTGCTAAAGCCTTACACCGTGTCTAACTTAAATTGTAATGGCTGTCTTTCTATTCCCGTAGTTTGGGAATTGTTATCCACGACAACAAAAAATATTTTTAATATATCTATGAGAAAACAGAAAATTGCACGCATTTTATTTTTTTGTGCTTTTGTATTCATATTTCCATTATTGTTCAACTCGCATTGATGATGTTTTATTTTACCATAGGTAAAACGAAATATTCGTCATTATTAAATACTAATAATTTCTTTTATAAATGTGGAACTTCCACAGATTTCTTTATACAAGAAAATATTTGATCTGAAGATTTATAGGATATTCATACGTCTTTTCCCCTCTAAGTTTTTTATGTATTGATCGTAACTTGTTCTGCATTTCCTTGGGCAAGTACAGTGTCCCACTGGTGCATCGTACTTCATATTCATCAGATCTAGCTGTATCGACTGATTTTTTTTCCCTTCAAACTAATATGACGTTTAATTGCGAATGACTGGATATTGTTGACTCACAAAAGCTGACAATTGCAATACATAAACTATGCTTGGAAGGTTTATCTTGGCTGTATATGTTTTGGTTCATTTTATATCAGCAGGTGTTAATGCTGCTGGCATGTTCCAGCACATTAAAGCGGTAGACTTTGTATGCCAATTTCGATGTGTAAGTGAGCATGCAACCCTCGGATATCCAAAACGATCGGGTTTGCTCACGTGCGCAGTGCATTAACTTGATAGTGGATATTAGTTTAGATGTCGTAATACAGAGAATTTATTTTTTATTCTTATCTGGTCGAATACAAAAAAAAATAATACATCAATACAATACAAAGAAATATCGAAATGATCAAATAAATCATAAAAAGATGCTATTTGTAATCGCGTTTTTATATAGTGATTAATGCATTATATCATTTTTTCCTATCATACATTCACAATGTGGTTAGTTTACAGTTTTATCCGCTATTTGAAGAACAGGCTGTAAGTTCGAATCCAACCGTTGGTGTGAACATTTTAGGTGATAGATGAATTTCATTGGGTTGGTGCGAGACCACCAGTTCTTATTGGAGATATAAATTGACTTAAAAAATTTGATGTTTGGTCTCTAGAACAAGATTTTCGCATCACTATCATCATCTAACCTTTAGGTTACTCGAGGTATTAATATTCTAATTAGTCTTTGGCAAACTTCACACAAATTGAATCTACGTTTTGGCTAATGTACCTTACATGTATTTGGTCTTGTCTGTTTTGTCACAGTGATGGTCCGATTATAACTAGAATTAAGATAGCGTGATAGATTTTAGTGGAGATTCTAAACACTGAATTTCATTTAAATTAGTTCAACTGGATAAGTTATTGCTATTCCTTGATTCTCCCTTGTTGGTAGAGAAATAGCATGCATACTGATGGATTGACATAATGAATTTATTAGGTACTTTAAGTATTTTGTACAATGCGCCGAAATGAATTGTAGTATTATGTTTTAGAATAAACTAGTTATTAATGAAATACTTGTACATTAGTTAACATTATAGCTAGTTTGGATGTAATGTTTTTATTTATGAATGTACCAATATAAAAAAACATTTTCATAAAGACAATTTGTCTCCTAATGGCACATAGCAAACATAAAACGGCAAGCCAAGATTTATAATAAGCAATATGACTTGGCTCTGAGTTCTAAGTTGTCACGACCGATTGCGCACATGTACGTGGAGAAATTTGAAGACCTGACCTTATCACAAGCTGTTTTGTAACATGTTGTCAGTTTTATATAAATTATTTTTATTGTCCATATTTTTAATTGTCTCCATTACAAAATAAACTTCAGTGTTGAAATAGAGGAACAACAAATTTCTCTTTCCAAACATATTACTCATTAAGAACAACAACAAAAAAAAACAGGAGGCTGCGTATTATAGATGCTTATAGAAACTTCTAGTAATAACTGAGCACCCTTACTGTCAATATTATCATGATAGCTCTTGTTCCACTACCCTCATAAAATGTTCGGCATTATCCAACAAATAATTGGACTTAACTATATCTTAGTTAGAAGATAAGAAAAAAATAGTTTTATTCTTAAACAGTTATTCCAAAAAGAGCAACCAATAAATGGTTTCATAGAGAAAAAACTGCACTGTTATAATAGACTTCAGATATGGTGATTCATGTCTGATCTGTTTTTCCTGAACAACACGTTCAAGACTAAAGTTCTCCAAGAAAAGTCTGTTCTTGCTTATAATTTATATATATACTGAACAGATGAAATGATCTCTTTTACTAAAATAGGGTCAAATGAATTTTATAAGCATTAATTTGAAAACTACTGTGGTTTGGGGAAATGAGTGGTAATAACATCTTTTTAAGACGTCAATACCGATTATATAAGATTCGGATTGATTGTCTGTGAAGGCTAGACTATAGCCTTCTCGGGAAGGTAGTCGCCATTCAGTAGTCTCGAAGATGCTCATAGAACTGTTTAGAATATGCTTTTAAAGAATATTAAGTTCTACTTCGCGGTGTTTTCATGCTGCATAATGTGGGTGCCCTTTGAATCGGGACTTAAAAATGTGAAAGCAGATGCACTGAGTGGTGTCAAAAAATATTCTATAAATAACCTATCCATAAAGGTTGTAAACTTGCAGCACATTAGTTCTGGGGATAACCTTAATGGCTAAATAAAGAAAACTATTTTAGAGAATAGGCGTGGTATGCACTCAAGATTTTCAAAAGCAGTGTGGTTTACTTTACATACAATCAGAATTCATGCTGTAGTGGAATTCGAATCTACAGTCTGTAGGCTTAAGAGTGGAGGTTTTATTCACTCAGAGGACATGTCTTCTTATCGAAAATATAAAATAAAATCGGAGAACCAAACACTCACTACAATAATGGTCGGTTGTTCTAAAACTGTGACGGTATTCTCTCCTTTAGCATGTTATGCTGCACAGGATATATTGCAATGTTAATGGACTATTGATCACTTTTGCGGCACCATCCGCTGCCAAAATTACGCTTCAGTAGGCGACATTTGTTGGACACTATCTGTTGTGTGTTGCATGAAGAAGCAAGCCATGCAGTAGCTACTTCGGCGTTCAGAAATCGCTTGACTTCTGAACGCGTAGAAATATTAAAGCAGCATTCCCCTTTACCTTTTTGGAACTCTGAGTGAATTTATTCTGACCTTATTGAAGTGAAAAAAACATCCTCCAAAGAACATTTCCATCACAATGAGGACACTAGGGTAAAATGTGAAAAAAAAGTGTTGTTGACATTACTTTTCCGTCAGCCAAGTAGGTTATATCCTCAAGTATTTTGATTTGAATGATCTGTGTTCGAAATCCACTAGGATATGAGAATATAAAGACTTTCTAGCGGAAGATGAGAAAGGTGATCTCTTAACAAGGGTCTCAGGTTTATTTCTTCTAGAAACGTGGCTTTTACCATTCGCACAAACCGAGAACACGAGCAAGAAACAGACCTAATATTTCAGAGGTGTTTTTTGTTTAATTTCAGTTTTTTGTAATTAACTGTTTTATGAACTTTCATCAGTACCCCTTCGGATGTGATTTGCCTTAACGTATGAGGATGACTCTTACGTTAGATCACTGATATACAGATGGAAGAGGAGATATAAAATCAGTGTACCTAGTTCCAAAAGATAGAAAAATTATCATCCCATACAATAGGAAGTGTGCTGTTAATAATACTTATGTCACATCCGATTAGATATCCTCGAAGTACCAAAGCTAATTGCCAGAGTTTCTCCAAACTTTTTCGCTGCGTTTGTTAGAAGATTAAAAATAGCCCTTGTCAGTCTATTCATGATCATTAATTAAAGTGGAAAGGATTTAAAACTTATCTGGTAATTAGTTCTTCGTTACTTTAGACAAGATTGAAGAAAGATAAACTTTCGTCAAAGAACTGTGTGTTTTGGGAGAATAGGCCAGATATGAGTTAATTCATGTCTTATCTGAAGTTTAACGTCTCCGATGCCTCTGCATTGCAGTCGGGAGAGGAGAATAATGATTGTAGTTGTTTGGAATTGCGACCGAAATAACTAAAGCAACGAGACCAAACTATTGTCGTTAAATTGCCTTTCAATGCGATTTTCCTTAACATATGAGAATGATTCTTACGTTAGATCAGTGATATACAGGAAGAGGCGATATAAAATCAGTGTACCTAGTTCCAAAAGATAGAGGAAATATCATCCCATACTATAGGAAATATCATCCCATACCATAGGAAATATCAAAGCTATTGGTACTTCAAGCGTGTGTTCTTCTAGCGGGTTTTCTGATTTTCGAGGTGAAAATACAAGCGAGAAGAATACATCATTGTGAAAGAATTACGGAATGAACGATAGAGTAAATAATTTCTTGTCGGAAGTTTAATGCTTCTGCAGTGTAGTCGTGAGTATGTCGTCATATTTGTCCTTCGAATCCAGGAAGAAATGATGAATCTTTGACATTATTTCTTTTCCATTAAAGGAGAGTTAGCTGGACTGATATGGAAGTGGCAAGAGTGGTTGCGGAAAACTGAGGTGCAAAACATTGCAAACCGCGGAAAACACGTCATTAATAAACTTAATATACTGGCTAAATAGCTTTAGTTGCTTAAATCATAATTTTAAACTAGATGTAAATATCTCAAAAATGCTTACCCTCTCAATGAACTGAAAGATTTACTAAAGCCACAAGATACTTATTTATTTTCATTTATTTTAAAAATACACCCCTGGAGAAGTATATGGAATGAAAGATGAGAAATTGGTTCAGTAAGTTTGAAGCTGGACAGTAAATGGATGTTGACCAACTGCTGTTTGTGTCTTACTGTTTTAGAAGAAAATGTAGGAATTATGATGACCAGTTCAGCAGAACATGCCCATGAAAGAATGATTGGGATGAATCGGTGGAAACAGATGTCATCAGTTAACCGGATTGCTCTCTCTAGACATTTTAGAGAAACTTATTTACTTAACCTACTTTCTCTGATGAATTTCTCATGTCATCGGTATAGGTATTGATATTTTTAACAAAGTATTAATATAAAACAGTTTTATAACATATATTCTATCAACTCCTCTTGTTTTCATTCCTTGTTTTCGGATTCTTTCCTGATTTTTTGTCCAGTCAGATGTTCTGTGATTAGAAGGATCCGAATTATAACCTCAATCATGGAAGCAAGGATCTTTTTCTAGATATTTTTTGCCGAATTTAAATTAGTCTAAGAGATGAAAGCAGTAAAGATTTTTCCTTTTAGAAAAATACAACTTATAACGATTCTTATGTACTTATCGTATCTCCGTTATTTTGGTGCTAAATCAAACTAACCGCATCTTATTTACATTATTTGCACTTCTGAATTGAACGAATATGTATATATGATTAATTAAACTGCATATGAAGGTTAAGACCACTTATTTCTCTCTCTCTCATCTCCTGGTTGCAAGTTTGGAATATCTAGAATGTCTACATCCCCTGTAGTATGTGATCTAATCAGAATACTTTATCTGGCTCGTTTTCATCTATGGCAAAATGTTCACTGCATTGTTAATTGCAGTACATGAGAATTACATTCGCACTTATACAGCAGAAAACCACAATATCTTTACTTAGAAAGCCACTTAAACCAACACCAACGATTTTACCAACAGTGTGCGTCCCTCCCCCCCATTACGAAAGATTGTAAATCTGTAGTCCATTAATATCATAGTTATGTTAAGGGTTTTACTATACTATTTTATTTTGTACATAATCCAGAAGCCTGCGCTAAAAAATTGAACTTTTTCAAGCCTCCAGTTAGCGCGATGGTGGTCTTACGCAGGGCAATTGAATTCATCTCCCACGCAAAGGCAGTCGCAGGCATTCATGTCCACTGCTGGATTCCAACCCACAGTCTGTCGTATCTGTTATTTTGGTGCTAAATCAAACTAACCGCATCTTATTTACATTATTTGCACTTCTGAATTGAACGCCTGGTCAACCAAATCAGGTCAGGCAAGTGGTCAGTCAACCAAACCAGGTCAAACTTAGTTGACCAGGCCGTCAAAATTATATCGAATCCATTGAATATAGAAATGTTAACCAGTTGCTTTAGTAATATTTACGCACTTGCAGCTTTATTGAATGAAACTACGATATACTATTTCACCATATAAATTGGAATATGATATTGAAGCTGTGATTAGAACCAACAGCATTACATCTTGTCGTCTGAAATCAAGTATTTAATATTAACCAGAAAATATTTATAATACTGGTTCGTGCAGCCCACTTCTGTGCCAGAACACTCTTTTATAATTATTGATCATTGCGTATCGCTGAGAAGACAACCTCCTTTACGATTCAAGTTAGAATTTTATTCTTTGTTATTCGATACCTGAAAAACTAACTCCGGTGACTTCTTTAAATTCTCAATCGAAGCTTTATATTTCCGATCTCAGAAATTTCGGTATGCACTTCTTGGTAAGGCTCATATTTTATGAATGTCCTTATATTGAAAAAGATCGTGTGTATGATGTCCCTAAAGCCTTCTTTACAAATTCTAGTTTGTTATTAGAAGAGTCATTTGTTATATCAGTTACCACTTGATTAATGCAGTTTGCCAATATAACTAATTCTCTTTTACATTTTATTAAGCAAATGTTCGATTTCTGTTTTTTTTTTTTTTTACATTTTATATTGTTATGTTAGAGCCTCCGTAGCTCAGTCGGTCTGAAAGACCTGGGTTCGATTCCCGTCAGTGACGTGAGGAACCTTTATATGGTCTCTTTCAACGAAAGGTGATTAGCCGGTCTCATATGGAGGTAGGGTTTTTTTTCCCCACCAGGAAACTCGGGTTTTTCGTCCCCCAGAACAGGCAAACTTGCTCCGTGAACACACGCATCTACAGACATAGGACACTCCTGGAATAGGATTGACCGATCTATTCCGTGGGATTTCTGGTTTCGAATCTTAATAGGCCACTAAGCCTAATACGTAAAGTAAGAAGAAAAAGAAGATTTTTATGTCGGTTGGCAGCATTCATTCTGTCACTTTCTGTATTTTTGAGCACATTTTAATGAGCTTCGATACAGCCGCAATCTAGACACAACGTCGCTTAACCTTAATTTCTCCTCATTCGCGTTTTTTTTTTTTTTTTTTACTTCTTTGAAAACAATTTCCTTTCGTCAGTATTTCCTAAAATACAACCTGCATTCAATTAACACTAACAATCAGCATACACGAAAAATCAAATCTATACAATATCTATCGTATGACTTAAAATGGGAAGGAGAAAAACTCATACGATAGATGTTTGTATAATTTATTTTTCTTGTATGTATGCTGATTACTTTATTTTTCCTTATATCGCTGTAATAACTTCGATGGTACAAAAACACTGTTTTTTTTTATTATTCTTGCTTTCAAACAAAGCGTTGGTTACATATGTAGCACGTCAATGTGAGTGAACAAAGTATTAGATAATCTAGTTTCTAAAACTAGATCCTTACTAGAGAGACCAAACAGAATTCTTGTCCGATCCTTTCTGTTTCTCAGTGTCTTAGGTAACGGCCCTGCGTATGAAAATTTATTCTACAATGGTGAACCCACAGCCTATTAGTTGCCAAGTAGAGGCGCATTCTACTCACTAACCCCAGTTGGTGTACAGTTATATCAAGGAACGCCCTCTACTGCTGCCAAGAAAGGAACACTGAATTCATTCGAATCCATTTTATAATGTAAATATGTTGCATAGGACTAGTTTTAATATAGGCTCGATGTTTGTCTTATTAGAGATGCACATATGGAATCCTTATAACTTTCAACATTTTGAATGAACACAGTACTAGTCCTTGCTCAATGGCATTTCATGATGACCGAATTTAATATTGTTTAAGTCATTATGAAACACCGTATATTTCACTCAGAAGAAAGATATCGCTGATAGTATTTGAACTACCAGAATTATATCGATAATATCGCATATCTTTCAGTTGGTGGGAGGGCAGGGTAACGAGATTTACTGAATTCTCTGTTAACTCCAACGTTAGGCAAAACATATTGCTTCTTGTTGATAACTTATTATTGATTGCTTGAAATGCTTTTATAAGGTTTGTCGCTTGGTTATAATTTAATTTAAACTTCCAAGAAATCATATTCTAGTTTTAATCCTTTATCCAAGTGTAAGCAAAGTTTGCTCGTGAAGTATCTTCACGACTAGGCTACTTGTATATAGGGGCAAATTACTTCACATTAATTGCTTTGGTATACGATAATACAAAGCACACATCCATGTATAATGCCATGCATTATGGGAAAGACCACTATCCAGACTGGTTTCAGCCTTTCTTGAGGTCTCATTAGTGGCTAGAGTACCAAACAAAAATACAAACCTGATGCTTTTCATCAAGGGATACTAAGGCAATAGAGCCTAAAGTCATCACAATTATATCATTAAGGAATACTTCACGCATAAGCTTTGCTTCCTAACACTTGTATAAATAATTAGCCAATAAATTGTATTTTTGTTAAGTTTAATTTAAATTATAAGCAAGTGAAAAAACTTCCTGCAGCTATCTCTAATCCAAAGTATTTTAATAGTAAGGTGATACTTTTTCTTTTCAGTACTTGTATATGGGAAATATATGATTTCTGCATTAATTCAGCCTTGTTATCTTTTATCTCTTCTGGGTCTAGCTCCCACCGATGCGTTTTTGTGCTAAAGAGAGAAATTCACTGAAGTGGATGCTTTTCCCCGCCACTGAGTAGAACCACTGCTGAATAATGAGCTAGAACTTATTGCTAAGGGATCGCCCGAGTTTTTAGAAAGGAATCCCACACTTAAACAGTTTTCTATATAAATGTTGAATTTACTGAAGTGACCTTGATCACTGAATTCTTTAGATGCTTGTCTATGGTATAGCTTCTACCGACGTCGCATTTGTCGGGGTCGCTTCGTGGATGCATTTCCCTGAGAGATGTTCGGTTCTGTTCGGTGGTAAGGAGCGTGTCGCTGAGCAGAATCATCACTTGAGTATCTTTTGAGTGATCGAGATTTAATGAATTAAATGAATCTTCGGTTCACTCAATGAGATTGGGGAATTACCATAGTATTTGGCCAAGGTCCGCACAACTATGGATTGCGTACAATGGAATGCACAACAATGCGTTCCATTGGACGCTTGCCTGGGGTGTGACCTTTATCGAGGCCTTTTGGTAGATGCTCTGCCCTAGGATATGAGCGGTTCTTGCTTGCTGCTTCTGGAGGTTGCTGCTTGGTGGCAAGGTTTTGCCTACCACTGGGTGGAGATGAGGCACCTGCAGGTTTGTCTGGTGGAACCACCGCTGAGTAACCCGAAGGATCTTGTAACTCACTATAGTCAACTGAGTAGTGGCTCCATCCAGTGACAGGGAAAAACCTACCACACAGACAAAACTACTGCACTCCATAGGAAGCAAGCCAAATAAATAAGTAAACGGGCCTCTCCAAAAATAGATCTTTCAAATCACTCTAACGTCAATGAGTAACCCGAAGGATCTTATAGCTATTCGTTGAGGTCAGTCATCTGAAGGATCTAATTTTCGGAGACGCTCTTTTACTTATAACATTGGGCTAGTTTCCGAGAGAGTAGAGTAGTTTTGTCTTTGTGGTAGGTTTTGCCTGTCATTGGATGGAGCCACTGCTGAGTTTCCGGTTTTGGAGTAATTCCGGTCAGGAGTAGTTAATTTAGTAGTGGACCATTTGGATCACTCAGTGATATTTAGTGATCTTGTAGATCACTCCGTTTTTGAAGAGGTACTCAATCACTCTTCAATAAGTCGAAACAGGCTTTTACATAGCATTATACACGTCCTAAAGAATGTATGCTTTGCATTATGGAATACTAAGGCAATTAATGTGAAGTCATAAGCCTTTATATACAAATAGCCTAGTTGTTAATATACTTCACCCGCAAACTTTGTTTGCTTACTCTTAGATAAAGGATCGAACTAGAAAATAATTTCTTGACAAGTTTAACTACTTAAATGCTTTGACTTTGGAAAGACCTTCAGTAGCGTTTGAACGATTGTAATACTTCTGGGAAAATGTATTATCTCACTTGAATTGAATTATCTTCTCGTATACAATGACTATCAAATGAGTTCTCTTGACGAGTAACAGAAAATTTTGTGCATTGAAAGTGAACACAATAGATTTGAATGTTTCAGAATTATCGCTCATGAGAATAAGCACACGCTTTCAGTACATTAGATTAAACATGTTGAAATTTCACTGTTTACATATGTTTATGACGAACAAATGCAAGGAATGAACGAACCTTTCAAAAGGTTTCTAGTTATCTGGATGGTTTTCTTTATGGAAATATAAAAAAAAAACAAAGAGAAAGTGCATGATTAATAAACCTTTTGAAAAAAAAGTAGAATTACAGACATAATACCCCCGCCTGATAGCCTTAGTCGCTTCATCATAATTCTAAATAACAATATTTCGAAATCCTGTCCCAAACAGGAATTCAGTGTGTGATCGATCTCATCGTCTATTTTTCATGATAAGCAATAACACTTCCTTTCCTGTTTTCCCTAATAGATAACTTCGCAAAGTGTTATACGAGTGATATAAAGTGCAGTAATTACCTTTATGCACTTTGCTATCAAAGACAACCTCCTTTTAAGCTAAGACTCAGAAATCTCCATATTCTTTCTGCTTTACTAGTTAATGATTTAAAGCACCCAAGCTTAATTTTTAAACTTCACGTATTAGTATATAAGAATGTGATGTATTTAAACCGCATTTTAATGTCTCATGTCTACTGATATTAATGAGAACATCTCTCCTGTTATTTGAATAATACTTTTCATCCTTCCTTCCTGTCAGTTGTCACAAAATGTCTTTAGTATCGTTTCTGAATCTTTTAAAAACGTTACCTATTTTCTTCCATACTGGACTCGATGAATACATTCGTCAGCAAATCATTTCCGATTATTAACAAACTGATTCCTTAAATTAATAGTCAGTATTGCTTACAGCACATAGAATCCAACTCGCTGTCATTATTACTCTGATAATGGATTCCTCGCATTCAAATCTTTATATATATATATATATATATATATATATATATATATATATATATAGTAGCTAATAAGATTTCAGAAATATACACACAAGCCCAGTGGTTCTCAAACTTTTTAAGACTGTGTCAATACAGAAATTTGTATTGGCACACTTGCCAATACAGAATATCTGTCGCCGCACACCTGTGATCTTAATGGTAGACTCTTGTCTAATTAACTGTAAATATAGCATTTTACGGTTTACACTACATTGACCATATTCAAATTCTATTACAATATATATTTTTATAGTAAGATATGGCAAAAATAAAAAAGCAATTGAGAGATTTTAAATTTTATTATGCAAGTGCCTTGTTTTCAGTGCGAAATGTACTTGATGCAATGCAATTCGACAGTGATTACTGGTGAACGATTGGTGACGCTTTAGTTTAGTATTTGCAGCGAAAGAAACCAATGTTACATAAATATTAGGCTATAGAAAGTTTTTATACAAATATAATTGTATAAATAGGCAAAAGTGCGCTGTAATTTTGACCAAAATATTTTTACTTCAAAATTTGGCAGTATACTGTTTTAGAACCATTACACACTAGCCTTAGCCTAGCAAAGTAATTTCATTCAGTTAAACTGTTCCTTTATTTAAGTAGTATGCATCAACCAATCCGACACCCAGATAACCTTTAGTGATCCCCTCCCCCTCCAACGTTTGTACTTAGCACACTGCACGCACTGTTCCAGACTTCTTATTATCCGTAGTGTTTTCTATAATACTATTATTTCGAAGTGCTTACAAATCAACACATCATATTACATTTATCACTTTCTTTGCACTTTATTTTATCGATATATATCAAATTATTCGAACTTCCTCTCAAGTCTTGTGTCCTTTGAAATTAACTGCGGTTATCTACCCATATTAAATAAAAATAAAAATGGCAGATTTTAACCTCCATGTAAATACAGCTTGGTTGGCCGAGCGGATAGCGTCTCGGCTCGCCAATCAGCAGGTTCGTATCCTACTCTGTAGCATGCATGTTTGTTATTGTCATTAGATGAATTTTGTCACCCTGTGTGGCACAGTTGTCCTGATTATTGGAGACGTGAAACTACTTGAAATAATCCCTTTTGGGACACCAGGATATCTGACTTGTCTAATCCTTAATCCTCCTCTAATGTTACCATAGGTTTTTAACCTTTTGTGGGTGGAACTAGCATAAAATTATACTGTTACGTTTTAAATGATATATTTCATATATTCAATAATCTGATCAAAATGATATCAATAACACTCCCCTAAATGTATGCTTCAATAATTATAAGAGAATAGTTTCATTACATTTAATAGCCGTTTATGAGAAAATTACTATTCGGAAAATTTTAGTATTTACTAACAGTAGATGAATAACCCAAAGGAATCTTTGGGTCTTTAAAGCTAACTCCTGGCAGATAATACACTTCAGTTGGCTCTCGAAAAAGCATCTCTTCTGAAACTTTAGTGGCGAATGTTGGAAAACCTGTTATGTTCCTTACTGGCTATATGCTTTATTCTTTGGTTTGTGTTCTTTTAGAGCCAATATTTGCTTCATTCCTTTATTGTGGTGGCAATATTGTGGTGTCAGCTCCCTGAGAAATGCCTTTTTCCTTCCTTTCTCTCAAATGCTACAACCGTGACTTCTTCCCCTGCCCATATTTCCAGTACCATAAATAAATAAAATAAAGTGCACAAATCAAACGCATTACAAAACTTTCCTGCCATGCAATAGAAGAAAAGAATCCTGAAAATCGAGAAAGCACACAGTAATAGAAAAAATAGGCTTCCGCATGGAATCCCGTGGAATTGGAACCTAATTTCAGTTCCATCTGGAAACCCGAATTGCCAGACGGAATTCAAACCCTAGTTATAAACTGATTGGGATTAAAAAAAAAAACAATCTCCCAGTCTCCGTCCCTAATTTTATAAACAAAAACATTGATTATGACACATAATTATCCCTTTCTTCTCTTCATTTCCACCGATATTGAGTTACCGTGTGAAAGAGCACTTCAGTTTTTAACAGTAAAAAAAAAATTCACTCCCACAGTTATTTATTGTGGCTTGTTCACTATAGTTAGAGGTTATAAGTTATCTATAGAAAATCGCAGTCGACTACTTTGTTTTATGTAACTTCCTCCATCTACGAAAGCTTTTTCTGTAATTCTATATTGCATTCGTACCGTGGACGTGCTAAGGAGGTTTTCTATTTTTTTTTAGAAATTATATATTCGTATTTTTATTTATTTATTTCTTAGTAGCTTAGAACTCATCAGCCAAGGCAAGCATTCCTCACTCAAATTTCCTACCTTCTGAATATAAAATGTAGTCATTAAAGGAAAGGATAATAAATATACACTATTATTTTATATCCAAGTACATGAATACTTGTTCGTCTTTGAAATGTTAAAATTTCCGAGTTTTTTCTTTCAGCAATTTTCTACGCTGAGATCTAGCCATCTAGACAACTTTCCTGGTTAAATTAGTATTGTAGAAGATGTTCTGAACCATCTAAATTTTTTAACTAAGCAATACACTCTAGCATTTGTTCTAAGAATCCATAGTACATTGAGCTTAGAGTTTGAATTTTCCATTCCATTAACTTTCCTCTGTAATATACATACCGATTAAAAGAGAGCTTTTAATATAACAATATAGTAGTCACTATCTGACTGTTATATTGTTAAGATTATTTTAATTCAGATTACAGAGAAATAATTAATTTTATTAAATTCCGAATAGCATATACTTTGCTTTTAGTGTTATCGACCGTGCATCTTATAAAACCGTACAACTGCAATAGCACGTGCATTCTTTTAGATAGAATCACATTTCAAAACGTTTTCTTGTTTCGGTGAGTTATGTATTCATGAAATTTTCTACTACATATACGTGGGTGGTCTGAAAAGTTCTCAGCCTAACAATGAAAAAACGAATTTATAATTTCAAAATTATTTTTATTTTTCAATATAATCTCCCTTAAGACTAATACATTTATTCTAGTGCCATTATCCCTCCCTGTAGTGGTTCTCAGTAAGATCTGCAATCCTTCTACAGCTGCAGTCACCTCTTTATTCGAAGAAAAACGCTAACCAGTGAGAACGATTTTTAGTTTTGGGAAGAGATAGAAGTCAGAGGGAACTAAATCTGGGGGAATAGGGTGGATGTTCCAACAATTCATAGTGTTCCTATTGCCAAAACACCTTTGTGGGCAGGTGCATTGCCCTGATGAAAGATGATTTTTTTCTTCTGCAAACCTAGACTTTTCTCACGTATTTTTTCATCTGGTCTGGTTAAAAGATCGGAATAATATTCCCAGATTATTGTTTTACCCTTATCAAGATAATAAACTTATTATCTTCATAAAATATTATTAATAAACAAAATGCCTTTAGTATCCCAAAACACCGATGCCATGACCTTGTCTTCTTTGGCACTGAACAACCGGCTTCTGTCCACTGTTTTGATGCTGTTTGGTTTCTGGTGTGTGCTGGTGAATCCATGCCTCATCCATAGTAATAAATAGACGCACAAAATCAGTTTTATTCTTGTTAAAACGCTCCAAGCACTGTTCAGAGATTTTCGTGCGAGTGCGTTTTTGATCTGCGCGGCACCCATCATGCGCAAAGCTTTTTCATTTGCAATTCTTCATGCAAAATGTATCCTACACTTTCATTTGAAATGCTTCTAGTTTCAGCAATTTCACGCACTTTGACTCGCCGGTCATCCAATACCATATCATGCACTTGATCAATGATTTCTGGTGTAGTTACACTTTTTGGACGTCCTTCACGTGGATCATCTTCAAGGCTGGAAACTCGGCAGCCCATTTCTTAATTGTCGAAAACGAAGGAGAAGAGTGCCCATAAACGTTTATGAACTTCGAATGAATTTTGTTTGGGCGTGAAACCTTTTGCAAAGAATTTTATAATCGCACAATACTCGCTTTTATCCATTTCAAGGGATACAGACAAGACTTTGGCTTCCGACAGCTGTATAAAAAAACTACTTGATAGAATGACTAGCAATTTCACATCGATGCTTTTGACAGATGAACCAACGTGGAAAAAAATTTTGCCATTTATGGTTGAGGCCGAGAACTTTTTATACTATCCACATATTTCCCGCTTATACAGAATATCCTATTACGTATGCATATTTCTTGCCATCCTTTCACAAGTTATAGCTTCAGAAAATTCAGCAATATGAAGTTCTTCTTGAAGCATTACATAGATCGCCAATTTCTATGAAACTGTTGTAATATATATATATATATAT
Source organism: Typopeltis vanoorti (assembly GCF_054136105.1). Taxonomy (NCBI): domain Eukaryota; kingdom Metazoa; phylum Arthropoda; class Arachnida; order Uropygi; family Thelyphonidae; genus Typopeltis; species Typopeltis vanoorti. Next base: position 64,582,093 of record NC_143562.1, on the reverse strand, counting down.
ATATATATATATATATATATATATATATATCGGATTTAAAACCTATAAGTATTTTAACAAAAGAGTATCGTGAAGGAAGTTGGATTACGTCTTCTGAAAACAGCAATAAAATATAATTTATAACTGTACTGTCTATCGCTAAAACAACAATGGATACATGAAAATAAAATAGATAATACTGATAAATATATAAAGAGAGAATTCACATATAGAGAAAGGAAAGGGAAAATATTGATGAGAAGTTAAAAAAGAGAAAATTTGTAAGCGGTCCTGTTGGATAGATTCTTACTTTAACATATCAGTTATTTTCCCCCTTTTCTTTTTTGTCTCAGGTTCTAAGTTCTTTGGGTGTTTTTATGCTTTAATGAAAAAATCAGGTGCCAGATCAGAATATTAAAAGATTTTACTTAGACGCGAAAGTTACATTTCCAGGAAAAACACATTTTATAGGACATCATTTAATCAAGAGAAAAATATGATTTTTGTAATCTTTTGTTGCTTGAACAATGGACATTGATTGAATTTATTACACTATTTCAAACGTATTCATTAATTCTTTTCATGAGCACAACGCATTTTATGCTAAAATAAGAGATTTATCAATAATAGTATTATGGTTGAATATTCTTTTCTCCTGGAATCTGAAAATACTATATAAAATTTAAATATTATTTTAATATCTATAATGTTGAAGAACGTTAATATTAAAATGAAGAGATCCTACTTAAGAAGACACCTACATAAGAATTTAAAGAATATTTTATTGATCCGCTGATATTGCAAGCGACTTTACTTCAGATCAGTAGGAATGCCAGATTATGTAAATACTTTTCAGACATAGGGAACAGGCATAAATTGAATTATATGTTTGAGTTAGCAACAAAGCGAGCTATACAGCTGCCTGCATATTCAAGTTTTGTGAACATATTCGTAATACAAGTACAGTATTATGAATATGTTTTTATATTAACCCCACACATAGTAGTTGCCAAGCATAGAATCTTGCTGGTGCCATTTGAGCATATAAATAAATATAAAAAGACATGGAGAAACATGTTCTGTTGCTATTGACATCTACAGAACTGATCGAATTTGGCACTGAGGCATACTCAATAAACTGTCATCCTTGGGTATACCTTCCATTTTCCATTTTATGTAATTGAGTAGCCATCAGTGGGATTCAACTTTGGTTGAATCCCACTATTCAAACTTTTTCACCAATGAAAGAATGCTTCATGGTTTTGTTCTATCGCCTATCCTCCCCCTCTGATTGGCCAATAATCCTATTCGTAGTTTTTTAATGAGTACACCCGTTTCTTCTGCTCATTTAACAAATGCTGTTCCACACAGACATTTGAAGCTTAGATCTTTTATACTAGTGCCTTACTGATCACCGTACCATTCTTCAGTTCGGTGAGATTATTCATCTTCAGTACTACCAAAACGCAGCTCTGCTTTTTTTCGCTGCAAAAAAAGATTTCAGTTTACCTTCCCTTACCTTCAATAATACATAACTCACCAGACAGGATCTGACGTCTTCTTGGAAACGGAAGTTTACTTCTACCCTTTCCTGAAATAAACAAGACATGACTAGCTTCCTCAGCGTCTAAAAAACGAGCTTTCCTTTTTCCCTCTGAAAAAAGAGAACTCCTTTTCAGCCGTAAATACAGAACACCCCAATAACGCATGCAGCCACTAACTGTATAAATCCCAAAACCGCTCAACCTTAAAATTTCTGTTCACATGCTTAGGGAAGACGCACCATAAAGGAGAGAGGGCTATTCGGCTCATACATCATTCTTTCTCAATGATTCACTACAGCTGCTATATCACAGACGCTTGTTGCAGCGCTGTCTTTTCTACAGTTACTTCCCTAGATGGTGCTGTACTGAACTTGTATCCATCATTCCTCCATTTTGCAGTGCGGTGTTAAAACACAAGGGCAGCTTATTCAACTTTCTTTTAGACTTACGTTGTCAACTTACCTAACCTATTCTTCTCATCTTTTACTCCTGTTCTCTGGAACGGTCTTCCTCACGAAGTGTCATCACCACCACAACAACACTCTCCAACTTTTCAAGAAAAATATCAAGTTCCTAATTTCTCAGTCATTGCCTATACTCTACATGTGCTATAGATTGTGGCATGTCTCTTGTGTCGGATCGATAACAACACGAATAACGAGTACAGAGGAAATTTGAAAGATTGGTCCATAGGAAAAAGTTGAGAACAAATGTATGGATCTTAAAAACCTATCGACTGCAATGAACGTAGTATCTTTCCATCATCAGCAAGACAACTTAGGAGTGTGGTAACATAGTTGATATGAAACGGTTAAAATATAGAAAACAATTCGTTGAAAGGCAGCTAATCGAAAATTCATAGTTCATCGAAAAATTAATCGAAGGGAATTTTTTATTCGAATTATTGTTGTAATCTTATCTAATGAAGTGTAAACTTTCTTATGGAAAAGTATGTATATACTGAGTGAAGAAGAAGACCATTATAGTTTCGATATATAAATATCTCAAATGGCAACAGATATTTGGAGATTATAGCTAAATGAGGATATAAGAGCCCACTCGGCCACATGTTCCCATACGATATTGAAAGTGAATAGTATACTCTCACGCATATGAGAACATTATAATGAAGTTTCGCTGTATTTTGAAATGGCTAATTGCAGTAATCACTTTGAGATAATAATTAATTATTATTAGATCTACAGCGAGTCAAGGAAGGCCATACATCATTCACACTAGATGCACTTACTCACGGTTCTCTGAGAGAGAGAGAGAGAGAGAGAAACAATTAGCTCTTATCCCTTTCTTAACTGCACATAAACTTAACTTCCACGGATGTCCCCTTGTCCTCTCGAAACTTTCCATATAATGAAAAATTTTATCAACTGATACAGCTCCTCAAAAGTTTATATACTTCTATCATATAACCTTCTTTTACCTACCCTGTGTGCACTCCGCATACTTTCAATATATCCTCGTAATCTATATTTCATAATCCCGATATCATCTTTGTAACCCTTCTTTGCAGCCTTTCCACAGCGCTTCTGTATTCCTTTGGAACCCAGGTGACCAAATCTGCGCACAGTAGTCCAGGGACAGTCATGTAAGAGTTGTAAAGAGGCAAAATTACAAAATGAATAATGAAATATAATATACTTAGAAGTATATTTTATTTCATAATCAGACTAGCCGATATTCATCTGTACTCAAATCCTTACAGCTTATAAGGAGGGGGGGGCACGGTAAACTGTCTTATGGCAAACATATCTTGAATTCATTCTTACGAAAAAAACAGTACTGATTTCTCTTAAACGAAGACGTGGATGATATATAGCGCTGAATAGCACTATAGTGCACTTTATTCTTACTTCTCCACTCCTAGCTATCAAATGTATTGCATTCTGATGCAATATTGAAAAGAATTCAGTAACCAAAAGTGCGGAAATTATATGTATGCTTGCGCATATGTCACATATGGGAGAGGCTAAATTAGGTATGGTTCAAAATAAAGAAGTACATTTGTATGGAAGAAAAAAAGGAAAGAATTCTGTTCCAGTCCAGTTGCATTATTGAAATTGTGTCCTCTAAAGTAATATTGTTCACCAGGAAAACCAATACAGAATTACACTGGGAAATACTCTCGTTTATCTATTTCAACAAAATATCTATATTTTTCGCTGTATCTTTTTCCTTTCATTTGTTTAACGTCTAGAAAGCAAAAATATCTAAAACTCGCTGATAAGTCAGATTTTTTGAATTGAGTAACCTACCATTTAGAGCTATGAGCAGTTTATACAGTGATTCATCCATCACATAGGTAGTTTATTGTTTTGAATTGCTAGTGTTATAAGTCAGACCCATTGAACAGAAACCACGGTTTCATTTTGCACGATGTTTGGAAATCATTTATCCACTCATACAGCTCCATGACTCATTTATATGACTGCATATGTAATAGATGTCATGTCTAACGGCTTTTAGCTCTGAATTTTTATTTTGTTCAAAAAGCATTAAGTAGGTTATTCTTATCAGTGAGATTTGAAATGTTACAATTTAGCACCAGTGTATAAAAAAAGATCATGAATCTCTCATATCCTCACTATGTTTTACATTTTAGTTTCTAGTTACTGTGCAGATTCACCCCGATGTTGCTGTCAGAAAAAAAAATTGTGTAAAACATGGGTTTTTATTTAAATGTAAATGAATAAACTCTGGTATTCCCAGTGTCGCGATATAATGGAGGTCCCAAAAGAAACATATACATTTCATAAGATTATTGCAATTCTCCATAAGTAAAGAGTAAATGACAATAATATCTAAAATTGGTAACTATTGTAATTAGCATTTATCAATACATTGAGCATTTCGTAAGAAAAGGAAAAATATTAAAATTCAGATCACTTTTTAGTTTACAACGTTATTTACCGTTATCAACGAGAACTAACTCATCATTTATTTCATGATGGCTGATAGCATCCTCTTTTCTTCAGAAAAAGAAAAGTACTGAAGTACCAATAATGCTTGAAGTATACTTCAAACCACGCTGGTTAAATACTGAATTTTTCTGCGAGTGCTTTTCACCTTCTATATTGCCTTAAAAGCTATCGATGTATGTTAAGTCGATACATATCCAGCGATGGAGAGTACTTGACCAATCTCGCTAGGAATTAGAATGTATATATTGAATATTAAGAGTATTTCCTAGAATAAGATAATAGTGATTGCTTGTGAAAAACGCATCATTTGTAGAGGCAGAGGAGGCTTAACAGGTAAAAAGCGTTTGTATTAATATAAAACTGCATCACATTGACCTTGCATTATGTGTTATCATGTATAAGATAGCAAGACTACTGAAAATATGGTCATGTCTACGCATGCGTATATTTTCAGCACCTCTACAACAGCTTCTGTAGAAGTGCTCAACGTGATATTCGATTTAGTCATGTTAAGGACATCGCAATGATATGAGTACATCACTAGTACTTGGAAACGTACAGAACGAATGTCATGCCAAAACAGATTTAGACTTGGTGGTATTGTTTGCGATGACAGTCGAAGCAATAAGGTTATGAAGCTAGTATAGTATGTATGTTCTTTAGACCGTTTGCTTGTTTTATGGAATGAAGAAAGCCGGGAGTAAAATCCTTTCCACCTCCGTATGAGACCAGTAACACCTTCACTTGACTGGTTTAAAACCCAGGTCATCATCGAACATAAACCAAAGGGCATCATCGAAACCGACCAACCTATGGAATTTGGTGTAATGCAATTGCTAACTCATAACGAAATATCTATACATCCAGTCACATCTTCCACGAACGACAATGCCGTGCAGATTCCCTAATTTGATTAATCAAGGAATACGGACGCATTACATTGCGTGGAATTACGAGTTTGATATCTTTCAGGGTAATTTGCATAGTATTGTTCATTATTACCTTCACTACGGAAACGTAGGTGCTTGCTATCTACCAGCACAACGGGTTTTTTTACTGAATTTGTATTTCTTAAATACGCTGCTTGATAGAATTTCAACAGAACCTTCTATAAAAAGGAAAAAAAGAAGAAGAAAGAAAACTTTGTGGACGGAATTCGAGGAAAAAAGTGACCAGTAGGGACATGAACAGTACAAAGCACAGGCCATAAGGGTAACTAGTGTGGTAAGAAAGGCAAAAGCAGAGTATGAAAGGAAATTAGCAGTACAGGCCAAAGATAATCCCAAATAGTTATTTTGGTGAGCTGCAAGTAAAAGGAAGAATATTCATGGCAGAAGGATTTTAATGTATACCGATGGTAGGGAGGTAAGTGAATGGGAAAATAGTAGAATTTCTAGATGAACACTATGCAAGAGTATATCATCCAGGTAGAGAGATTACACTAACAAGAGAGACAGAGGCTTATATGGAAACTGAGGTAAATGAACTGGAGGTATATAGCATATTACAGAACCTTGTTGTAAGAAACACGTAGCTGTGAACATAGCTATGAGAATAGAGGGTACACCAGCTCGAGTTTTACGAGAAGGTGCTAGGGAATTGTCAGTGCCTTTGACCATGTTATTTAATCTATGTCTTGGTTCTAGGTTAGTTCCAAGGAGGTGGAAGCGGGGGGGGGGAACAGTTCCATGCATAAAGGGGACCCCAAGACTGATGTAGAAAATTACTGACCGATCAGCATACAAGGAATCGGTGTCAAGGTAATGAAGAAGTTGGTCAAGAGCGAAATACAGGAATAGATAGACATGGGATACTATATGAGGGCAACATGGTTTTGTGAAGGGGTAGATCGCGTCTCAGTAACTTGCTTATGCTTTATAATACAGTGACAGCTAAGTCGGATAACGGTAATGGATTTACAGTGATGTTGCTGGCCTTTGTAAAAAATTTTGACAGGATATCATATGAATTCTAATGAATAATGGGGATGAATATAAAGTTGGTGAAGGGGATAAGAAGGTGGTTGATGGAGAGATATCAGAGAGTAGTTTATTCAGAAGTAGAATCCAGAAGATCTGTGACTAGTGGCTTACCATGGGGCTCTTTTCTTAGGCTGCTACAATTTAATGTATACATTAATGATATAGTAAAGGATCTGAGAGGAACTCCTCAGTTGTTTGCCAGTGATGCAAAGTTGGGTAGAGCAATAGATGATAAAATTTTTCAGAATTATGTGGATATGGTGTGGTGCGGATGATCTGGCAGTCTTGGTAAAGAAGAATGGATGGCAGTTTAATTTGACAGAGTGTAAGGTTATGCATTTCGGGATGAAACGATTACCAACTGTATATTGATGATACTGTACTCCAGGAAATAGGAGAAGCATGAAATTTGGAGCTGTTAGTGGATATAGAGTTAAAGTTTAGAGGGCACATTGCAAAAGTTCCTAAAGTAATTACTTGGTTAGTGAAGAGTACCCTGAAGAGCAGACAAGGAGGTTCGTATACCGTCCTAGGGCAACTCATGAATGCCGACGAGTGTATTCCCGTAAGCTCTCTCTGGTCAATTGTTTTTAAGAAACTTTCATAGTTTCTACATTGGGCTTTGAATTAATACTGGATTTAATAGCTAGATTTAATAAATTTCCGTGGCCTAACTGAAGCCTTTTGGATCTTTATTTTAGTTTTGTAAATAGTGTGTGCTACACTTGCCAAGAAAAGTTACTGGATGGTTGTCTTAGCGAAATGTCAGCTTCATCACAGATATTTATTCATAATTACGATTTTGATTACTGTGTCTAATAATTGTTCCTCTCTTAAGGCTTAAAATAGCTCTCTCTCTCTCTCTCTCTGTATGTGTGTGTGGAGGGGGTGCACTCATTCCTTTAAATTTCAAAATAGAATCAGTAGTACACGTCCTAGAATAGGAATTATACCCAAGTATAATGCAGATAAAACTACTAATGACGTTACAGAATCTTATACAAGGAAATCATTCCTTTACTCTAAATTTTTCTGCTAATTACGCTCTTCCGGTACTCCTCACTAACTAGTGCCTATTTGATAAATGTAATGGAAAGCGACACGATCAATAAAATTACACAATATACTTCATATTTTAATTTACTATAAAACCAGTGCAAAAAGCACAGTTTTGTTACATAAAATCTAGTCATTAAGATTTAAAAAGGATTCGAAAATTTATCTTCAGTTGGTAATTTTTAAAGGAAAAAATCACTTTCAAACATTAGTACTAGATCGGTCCTGCACTGTAGTTCTGGTTAAAGAACGCATCACACATTTAAAATAAACGTCAAGAGTATACAGCGATTATAATTCTTATTTATAGTTCTTGTGTATTCTTATACGCGGTATTTTATAACAAGTCAAGAAACGATTGAAGACAAATTTAGATGCGTTTTGTAATAGCTTTGTTGTATAGTGACATCATTATCACAACTGAACAAAGTTGTTTTGGTATAAGCATGACAGTCATTTTTTTCTGTCTAATTTGCGAGGCTCCTCAGCTTAGTTACGAGAACGTTCACTTACATTCGAATGGAAAAACGCAGGTTCAAATCCCCTCAAAAACGAAAGACTTTTATAAGGTCTTTTTCAGGTGACAGTGAGTTAGCCAGTATCATATGATGATGGTAGGATTTTTTTTATCCCGCAAAACAGGCACACTGGACAGAGGAATACACGCAGTTAATTCTCATGCTGGACATGACACAAATTTTATTGTTTGGATACTCGCCCAAGGGGTAGGATGAAACAAATTATCTCGTACCTTCGGTTTGCTGTGTGTGTGTGTGTGTGTGTGTGTGTGTGTGTGTGTGTGTGTGTGTGTGTGTGTGTGTGTGTGTGTGTGTGTGTGTCGAGTACTTGACGAATGTTACATTGTGCTTTCTAGAAACTGAAGTTACGTTACGTTAGAGGGGTTGGGGGGAGGCTTTCTTTGCTTTACGGTTGTATAATTGTCACCAATAATTAGGAGAAATTCTATAATTATTTGTATTTTTAAATGTTCTAAAAGTGTAGGTATACCATGAAAACATTTTGCACTTATTAGTTTAACACAAAAATTCTACCAAAACAATTTGAAATTGGCGTATCATACATATTGCCGATTGTGTAAAGATGTGCCGTCCAGCCCGAAACGGAAGGAACATTCTATAAAGTCCAAGGAGCCACCTCCAGATGCGAAACTTAACCTGGAGTCTATTAACTTAATAGACGTATGTTAAATTATATAGTTCGTCTATAACCTAATAGGCAATACACTGACCTATTTTGCCAGGATACCTGATGTCATCTTATAAAAAAAAAAAAAAGTAATAAAAACTATTAAAATATAAAGTCTGTGTGTGGGGGGGTTGGTTCTTGTAGCTAATTCAAACCCCATGATGGAGTACTTTTGCAGATAAAATAGTCTAATTGAAATGACAGTTTTTAATAGTGATACCATGTACTAAATTTAGAAAGGAATTATTGCCACTGTTTCGAATCGTTTTGACAAATAAAAACAGTTCATTCTTGATATTTCAAATTGTTTTCTAATAGAAACATAAATATATACTGTAACGTAAAAAATCTTTCATCAGTCTGGAACCATGAATTGCGTTAACAACGTACTGATTTAATAACCAAATAAACATTAGGCTTAGTAGGCTACTATCACTTGTTTACATATAATAGAGTTTGAAGTAAGCGGGAAAAAAAATTTAAACTAATAGAATGAAATAAACAGGCAAAATTTTTTAATGAAAAAGAGTTTGAAGTTGTTCCGGGTTGAATTTTCGATTGCAGTTATTTTCTAAAACATTCTCGTGATGTTTATGACAAATTCGCTATTTCAAGGATATATCTAACGCCGATAATTTTGTAAAAATCCGATCAGTTTTTCACAAGTCATAATGCGTTCATGAGATATCAACCGTTTTTGGCTTATGTACTTTGAATATACAGTTTTGTTTTTATGACTACTCATTTTCGAATACCTTTGTTTTTATCACGTTTTATCTGGTTGAAGTTAAAATTCAAACATATTCTTGAATACGCTTTAAATCCCTACGTTTATGTTCCACTTTAATTACAATTATATTCCACTCTAGCTGGACTCCGTTCAGCTAGAGTGGAATAATTGCAAAAGTTTCTTTTTTCCCTACAAATAGTGATTGCAATAAAAATTTACGTAGCTGGACAGATGTTTTTATAACAGTTCGAAGCACCAAATTTCATAACATTTGCATGGCGCCAGAATTCCTCATAAACTTTCGAAATTAACATTTTGCCAAATGCACTTCTGTGTCGAATTATATGTACCTGTATAAGTACGAAGCATTGCTGTTTCCAATGTAGAAAAATTGAAGTTAATCAGAACTTATGCAACCTGAGGAACGCTTTGGGACGTGTTGTTAAGGTAAATTGAGAAGCATATTAAATGACGTCAGATATGCTAATATTAATATGTACAGTTATTGTAGCATGAAATAACTCCGTGCTCAGTAATTAACCAACAGCTTTCATTACAATCCCTGCGGAAATATACTTTTTTGCATTAGGGTATGGAAAATGAGTTTATTTGGAATCGAAGGTAAAGAGTTTGTTGTCAAGTTAATCTGAAGAGTATTTTTGATATTTACTGACCTGTTCTTCTCGATATAGAGCGAACATTAGTTAGAAGCACATTCATCGACAGAAATAAAAGCATGGTAAAAAAAATATGATCTGAGATATCACATCACAGGGATCATTTTTTCCATATTTTATGTTTCACCTTCTCAGATCTTATTTGTACTTTACTTTTTTGTAAATGTTCCCGTGAGTATACCGATGGCTATCAATCTATTGTTTATCCTATTCTAGCATCGCATTATATTCTTCGTCGTCGTCCGGTAGCATCCTCTAGCAAGAGGGTTGCAGCAGATGAGCAGTTCGTCTCCATTTCTCTCTGTCTATCGCCTCCGTCATTCTTAAACCAGTCCATTCCACGATGTCATTGAACCACTGTTTAGTAGGTCTTCCACGTCTTCTCTTCCCCTCAACTTTCCCTTGTAATATAGTTCTTGTCAGGTGTCCCGAAGACCCTCTCAGAAGATGTCCTGCAAATCTGGTCTTTCTTTGCATAATATTCTTTAACAGTGTTCTTTCCATCCCAACTCGTCTTAAAACTTATTGATTTGATATTCTTTCTGTATAGCTAATCTTTTCCATCTTTCTATAACACCACATTTCCAATGCATTAATTCTTTCCATATCTCTCTTTCTGAGTGTCCATGACTCACTTCCATAACTTGCAATACTCCAAACTGTTGCTTTAACTATTCCAATTCTAACACCTATTTTAGTGTTCTTGTTTATTAAAATTCTCTTCATTTCCATAAATGCCGATTTATCTTTGCCTATTCTATTTTTAATGTACAACTCTGAAGTTCCTTTCTCTGAGATCCAGTTACCTAAATATTGAAATCTTTCCTCCACATCTTATTTTTACATTATCTCCTATTTTTCTATCCATTATCATTATCTTGGTCTTTTTTGTGTTAATTCTTAGTCCATGCTCTTTACAAGAGTTTTCAATTCTTTGAACAATTTGTTGTAACCCATTTTCACTTTCTGCCATCACCACTACATCATCCGCATATCTTAAGTTATTAATGATTCTTCCGTACATCCTCAAGTGCCTCTCTAAGCATTTGTTCACTATAAAGGTTAAACAATAATGGTGATAACTTGCATCCTTTTCTAACGCCTCTCTCCACCGGGAATTCTCCTGTTTCCTCTCCATTTACACATACTGACGCTATTTGTGACCAATATAATCTCTTTAAAATTTCCAAGTCATAAGAATCAATATTTTCTAGAATGTCAAAAAGCCTTTCATGTTTCACTGTATCAAATGCCTTTTCAAACTCTTGAAATCCCAAAAACAACTTTCGACCATGATTTAGTGTTTTCTCCCCAATAATTCTTAGACAAGTTATAGCCTCTCTAGTTCCTCTGTTGATTCTAAATCCAAACTGTTCCTCATTCATTTCTTTTTCTATTTTATTCCTAATTCTTTCAAATTATTTGCACCAGAATTTTTCTGTGTGAGTTATAAGACTTATCGTTCTAAAATTATTACAGTCTAAAACTCCCGTCTTTTTTGGAATGGAGATAAAAATTGATGTTCTAAACTCCTCTGGTAATTCTTGTCCTTCATAAATTCCGTTAGTAATTTGCCATAACACTTTCATACCTTTTTCACCTATATTCCTTATAAGTTCTATCTGTTATACCATCTATTCCAGGCGATTTTCCTTCTTTCATCTTTTGAATTGCTAGATTCAATTCATCCCTCATGATGCACAGTCTCTTCCCACTATGTTCTTTCCTTTGATTTTCTCCTCTTTCTCTGTCTTCATAAAGTCTACTTACATATTCTTACCATCTCTGTAATATCTTCTCTTTTTCTATCATAATTTCACCTCTTTCATTCTTGATTGCTCCAGTCCTTTGCACCTTTCTCCTTCCTGTCGTCATATTAATGTTTTCATAAACACCTTTTATGTCATTTCTTTCTGCCTTTGCTGTTGTATCTTTGCTTATTTCATCTAACCACTCTTCCTTTTTTCCTTATCTCTCTTTGTATCTCCCTACTCAAGACTTTATACTGCTTTTTTTTCTCCTCTGTTTTACTATTAACTAACTTTCTTCTTTGTGTTATTTTCCTCAAAATATTTTCCGTCATCCATGGTTTCTTTCTTTTCTCTCTTTCCTCTTCTTTTTTGACTAAATGCAATTCTGTAGCACTAATTATGCTTTCCTTCAGAATCTTCCATTTTTCACTTACATCATTTTCTTGTATATTTCTCTCGTTCATTTCTTCCTCTACTTTCTTTGAGAATTCATTCGTCGTACTTGGTATCTTCAGCCGCTCCATGTTCCATGATTTGTTCCGTTTCCCTGCAGTTACCTTTTTTAGATTAATCTTAGTTGACAAAAATATGTGATCTGTATTACAGTCTGCTACTGGATATGTTGTCACATCTTTTATAATGTTTCTATATCTTTTGTTTATCAAAATATAATCTATCTGATTTCTTCTACTATTTATATCCTCCCCTGGGCTTTCCTCGTATACAATCTTCTTGGATGTTTCCTAAACCAAGTGTTCATAATTGCTAAATCATGCTTTCTACAGAAATCCAACAACATATCGCCTCTTTCATTTCTCACTCCCGATCCATATAGCCCAACAATATCTTCCTCTTCCGATTTTTGCATTCATATCGCCTTGTATTATAATTATCTTTTGTTTCTTTACATTTCAAGCCCTGTTCTATATCGCCATAAACTCTCTCTACCTTCTCATCCTCATAATCACAAGTAGGTATATATATGGCATTATATTAACATATATTATTTTTTATTCTGGAAGGCATTCCATGAATATTTATTGTTTGGAAATATTTCAATCTTTAATAAAACTACTGATAATAAATCAGTCGCTATATCCAAATAAATTCAGGGATGAAATCCTAGATTTAAAAAAAAAAAAGTGTGGAAATGATCATAAACAATTATACACATAAACAAACATTATCACAGTTCAACACTTAGAATCAGTTTTTAGCATGTACTTTATATTTCGATATTAAGATTGTCCAGAAGAAATGACTGCGGAAATCTTCTTAAGATCCTAAATATCAAAATTCATTAAATTACTTCAATCCAGGACACCAGTTATCATTTCGAATCTGAATTGTTTTGTCAATAAAACAATCCGGTTAAGTGAAAAAGGCCAAAAATATAATAGGATTAAATTTTTGTCAATCAGTCCTGAATGTTGGGCTGGTTTAGTAATAATAATACTACAGAAGAAGGAGACTGAATTATTTCGAATCGTTTTTTTGAATAAAATTGGATCAATTATAGAGAAAATATGAAAATTATATTATCTTATCAATTCGTTTTGCCAATAATACTGGAATTGCAACGAAAATATATATGTTTATCAGATAGTCTTGATCTTAGGAATAGTTTTACAACAAGAACTACTGCGCTTTACGCTAAATGAACGTTAATGTTTCTGGGACTCGTTACACAGAACACAATCCATACAATTTATTTTGTATTAAACAGAACTTATTTCTGTTTCTTTGGTTTCGCGAAAACAATGGTAATGCCTTTTACAAATTGCCTTATTCAAAGAGCTGTATCGGGTAGTGCTACGTTAATAAATTTTCGATTATAACCAAATGTTTTGCTAATATGAATGGTTCTGCTATTATAACTAAAATTGAAATCTCTATTTTTAATAGATGTCCTAAATACAATGTTTTATTAAATTCTTTCCAGCAAGCTCGAAATTATTAATATCAGTTCAAATTCTTTTGCCAGATTTTTTTCCAATAAAATTGATCCATTTTAAAATCAAACTGAACAGCATCGAAATATTTTTGTGTACAACCTAAATCCCAACTTCTTAAATTTTCATCTAGTTAGAGCGGATACAAGATAACACCTCTCTAATTCGAGCACGTTTTTTCTTTTATTGCAAATAGTTCAATAGAAACAAAAATTGAAATCACTAGACAAATTTCTGTAAAAATTTCATATGTGCGATTTGAATAAAATCTGACCTCCATATTCCTGGAGGAACTTGCGTGCAGACGGATGTACATCCGTCTGCACGCAGGTTCCTCCAGGAATTAAGAAATAATGCAGAAGTTATATTTTCCCATATGAGTTGCCAAAAGGTGTCACGCCTTATTATTAAAATACTCTGGCTTAGAGATAGATAGTTGTTGAAAGTTTTTCACTTGGTTCTATTATAAATACCAAGAAATCATATACTTGGTTTAATCCATTATCCAAGTGTAAGCAAATAAAGTTTGCACCTGAGGTATTTTCAGGACTGGGGCAACTCGTGGCAAAGGAGATATGACTTCACATCATTTGCATTAGTGATTTTATATATATATATACTAGGGGCTACTCCTCCCCCTGACGCCTACGGCGCCCAATTCCCCCCCCCCCCCGAGTTCCGGACTGGTAGGCCGGTTTTCCTTAAATTCTGATTATTCGAATTTTGAAGATTCGAAAGTGGGGGGGGGGGGTTCTGGCGCCTACGGGCCCCCGACCTCCCGAGTTCCGGACTAGTAGGGCGGTTCTCCTTGAATCCTGATGACTCGACACTCAGGGTAGCCCCTGAGTTTCAAAAAACGTGGTAAAGTATAAATAGTTTCAAAAAGGGTAGATTAAGTATAAATACACACACGCATATACAGTATATGTGATTTGTTTAAGTGGAATGAATTTCTCTATCTCATCTTATCCAGTGCTTTACCAATGTTTTCTGTTTGATCCAAATACTCTAGCCGAATTATCAACTAAATATTATGAAGTAGGATCCTCTTTCTATTAGCTCCTTTCTTTAGGAATAAAAAAGCGGTCATATATGAACAGTCATCCAAACACAGGCATATGAAAAATCTTAGTGTTTTACTTTTATGCAGTGTTTTTTAAATTGCATTCAAGTTACTTGAAATTCAATCGACCTAGTTTATAGTTTTTAATGTGTATGATCAGTGTCACTTTCGACATTATTGAATATTTCATTTATTCTGCTTGCTCTTCGTTCTGCTCATTAAAAAAAGCAGTAAAAAATGTTTCAGATGCTTATTTTTTTTGTTGTTGTTTTTGGTATGTTTGTCGACAGTATTTTCAAAAGAAATTTTGTGCGTGCCTATTTTCAAACAGAAATATCATTATTATATCCTAGTTACATTCGGAGATGTATGACCATCATAAAATTCATCAGAATGCACTTCTAACTTATTATAACAAGTACAGTATTGTTGTATTTATTGTGTTGTTTGTGATATTATGATCGTTGAAGTGCATATACATATTTTAGCTAATTGAAGGCAAACCAATTTTATGTTAGTCTTTCCGCAAGTTGTTACATGGAACTCATGGCAATAGACTGAAATTGTCTCCTATAAGCAGTGTTCTACTTAGTTAAAAACGTTCGGTTATTTCAGTAGATATTCCTCTGCATTCGCTGGGTTCAAAAATATGGAATATTTTAGTTCATTTTACTTTATATATTGTAATGTTTATAAGCACGAAGACTGGACATTTGTTACAAGATTCATATGACTCGTACTCATCAGCACACAAGTATAATGAAAACTTTTCATGTTGCAAACAATTCCATATATGTTTTGTGAATACAGTGAAAAATGGCATTTTTGATTAAAAAAAATAATAATAATAATTAATTTTAAAAAAATCAAATCTGTTTTAACTAAACAGTCGTAATTTCGGTTATAGTAGTGGTTTTTCCCTTTTATCATTTTTTACTTTTTCATATTTGCTTTTATAAATACCGCTATTGTCATTTTGAAAATCATCGGTAGAGTTAAATCGTTTTATTTTACTCATCCATTATTCTGTTCGTCAGCCTATACTATCGATTTTACACTATCGAATTAGTTCACTGTTAAGATTGGTTCTGCTAAATTCCTTCTAGATTGGGTTTTGTCCGTTCTGGCTTGAATTATTATTATTATTTCAGTTGTCTGTCAGATGAAATAAGTCCATTTAGTGTAGCAATGAGCCTCCGTAGCTCAGTTGCTTTGGACGAGCTCTTCTTTCATTGACATGAAATGATGAGCCAGCCGGACTCATACGCGTAGGTTGAGAGTTTTTCTCTCGGAAATCCGGGTTTTTCGTCAAACCGGCTGGAAGAAAGCACGCAATATAGAGACAGACAGACGGCGGACACTTTGGGAAAATAAGGATTGACCAACGTTATTTCGTCAGATTTGGTTTCGAATAACTTCATGGTGAAGTGTGGGTCTACGCGTATCGGGAAGGAAGGAAGGTAGCATTGGCATCAACTCTACCAATTAATCAGTTCCTACTATGAGAAGTAAACGCTAACTCTGAAAGTTGATACTCTAATATTTGAAATATTTACGAAAAATTTTCAAGTAATCTTTTTTTCTGTTAATATCCAGCCATCTTAATAGCACAATTAATGCAAAAACGATTTGAAGTGATGGAGTAAAACGGGGTATTATTGTAGTTTGAACTGGCTGAAAAAAAAGTCATGGATCGATTTTGTCCTATTCAAAGCAAACTTTTGATGAATTTATATACAGAATCCAAGGTTTCTAAATGCTGGAAATCATTTTAATATCGTTCATCCAGGTTAGATACATCCCACTAGATTGGATGTTAGAGTAATTCCTAGTGGATTCAGAAGAAACATCAACTCGGTTGGATGATTTTTTGGAGACCAATGAGAAGAACTCACCAGAAATGCTTTGGGAAGGAGTCAAGGTGATACAGTGAAGAAGTATCTCGGCCCAGTAAGAAGACCAAGAGACCTATGGATATCAGATTCAACATGGGAACTAATCAAAAGAAGGCGATTGGAAAATCAGAGAAACAGGAACTGAAGAATACAAGAGATTAAATAGGGAAGTCGGAGGAGCCATCAAGCAGGACAAGGAAAAGTTCTATTTAGTTCGTGACTTAAAGCACAAGTTTAAGTCTAAATTGAATGTCATCAAAGACAGGAACGGAGCATTACTAACAGAAGAGTTTGAAATCAAAAACAGATGGAAAGAATACTATGAGGAACTGCACAGTAGCGTGGATAAAGAAAATGTGAAGCCCTCTCACCAGGAAAATTTTAGGCATGAAGTTGAAAGATCAGTTAAGCAGTTTAACAGCAATAAGGCCCCAGGTGCAGATGGAATCTCAGCAGAGTTAATTAAGGCCACAGCTGATGGGGCGATAAGAGTTTTTCATAGATTGATTACAAGGATATGGGTGACAAGATCATGGCCTAGAGACTAGAAGAAGTTGGTTTTCATACCACTACTTAAGAAAGGTGATATGAAGGCGTGCAAGAACTATATAACTGTTAGTTTAATATCTCATGCAAGCAAAATTTTATTGAAGATCATACTAAATAGGGTTAAGGCAGAGATGCCCGTGGATCAGATCCTTTGCCTTAGACAGATTATAGAAAAATATCAAAAATTCAGACTCCCTCAGGTAATGTGTTTTTTAGACTATAAAGACTACTGTGTTGAGCTGCCAAAGTTTCACATGCTCAGCGAATGGGTTTTTCTCAACACACTATCAGGTTGATAGCCAACTTATACAGGGAGCAAGAAGCCACGGTAAGAACAGGTGTTGGATTGAATGACTGGCTTCAAGTCGGAAAAGGAATTAGGCCAGGACGTTTACTTTCTCCTCACTTATTTAGTATATATACGGAGGACATCATGCGTGAAGCATTGGATGAGCTCAGGATAGGAATTAGGGTAGGAGGTAGATTGATCAGTAATCTGAGGTATGCTGACGATACAGTACTCCTTTGTAATGACATGGAAGAACTAAGACTAATTCTTGGCAAACTTAACAAGATCAGTAATAACAGAGGACTTCAACTCAATCCCAGCAAGTCAAAGATAATTCTCAAATGAAATACAAACAGAGAAGCTCTTGAGAAACGAATTGAGGAAGTCAGCAAGTTTGAGAACCTGGGATCCATTATTAATGTGAAGAATTGCTGTTCAAAAGACGTCAGAAGAAGGTTAGGAATGGCTAAAACAACAGTCAGAGAAATGTCTAAAATCTGGAAGGCTGGCTCTATCACAATGAGAATAAAGTTGAGGATTTTGGATGCAGTTTTTTTTTCCAACAGCGACTTATGGATGTGAGACTTGGAACCTAAAGAAGTCAGATATGAAACGGATATCTGCTTCTGAAATGTGGTGTTACAGAAGGCTGTTGAGGATATCATATATTGAAAGGCGTACAAATGAATGGGTGTTAGAAAAGATCAGTATAACTTTAAGGCTCCTTAAGGATATTGACAGAAGAAAGTTAATATATTTTGGACACACAGAAAGGATGGAAGGGAGACTTCTCAGAACAGTAATAGAAGGTAAAGTTCCTGGGAAAAGAGGAAGGGGTAGACCATCAATGAGATGGATGGATGGTGTGTGTGTGTGGAGTGACTGATCTTCAGAGAGTTGAGGTCGCCAGAAAAGCAAATAACAGGACTACATGGCGAGGCCTGGTGTGGCACATCATCGAGCATCGGAGTGACCATAGGGCATCTGTAGATGCCCAGTGAACATATAGATAGACATCATCGCCAGCGATTCAATCTCAATTTCTCACGTTCCCAGATCGCACCCCTATGAACCACAATTCCATCGGATTTCGCGACGTCACAGGAACCTAGATCGAAGTGTGTCGCTTTTCTGTTCATTTACTGATAACATCTTTCTTCAAAACTAAAGAGCCTTTGCAGCGCACTTAATATCGAGGGTGTTCTGCAGGTGGAAAGACAGGTTGTGTTCTCGCAACAAAACAAACTAGCCAGCCAGAACAATACGGAATTTACAGATAAACACACTAGCCTCATAGTCTTGATTTCTTTGGCTATAATTCCTAAATTACCAGTTTTTTTTCTTAAAACTAAAGTAACAGTGCTGGTTAAGAGTTTTTTTTTCAATAACATATTCTTGAAGACAAATTCCTTCTACTTCTCGGTTAATATTTGTTCACTATTAAACCCCTTATGGAAAAGCATGCGAAAGTCAGTGTCCTTTCCATTGCGCCATTTCATATGCTGTTTGCAATATTTCCAAGGTTCCGGAGATAATTTTAACTAGTTTACAACAAAACTTCATGCCAACGCTTTGCTCTTTCACACGCTCTCATTTTAACAATCAAAATACATTAAACATCCAAATAAATCACGTCACAAAAGTTATTTTGAATATTTTGTTTCATTTATATTTTACTTTTTCACTGCATTTATCCTCTACGTTTTTGATATTTATTTATTTCCGACTATCCCATCATTATCCTAACTATTAGGTCACCTTCATGTACTTGGTGACCTTTCTTTAGCATACTCGAAAAATTGGTATCCTTTCGAAGGGCCTAGGTTCAAATCGTGAGTAGGTCGCGAGAAATATTCACAAGGGATTTTCAGCTGAGAGTGAGTTACCTTGTTTCATACGGAAATATAAAACTAGAAAACTCACCTAGTTCCATTAGTAGATATTCTATATGTATGTATGGAACTAGCTAACTCGCTTTCCTTTTAGTGTTCCCAAACAGAAAAAACTAGCCTAAAAACTAAGTCACCGAAGATAATATTTGAAGACAATACGTGACCTGAGCTAAGTTCATCTAATAATAGTTATGGAATTCAGTGATTCCATAACTATTATTAGATGAACATAAATCTTTTCTTGTTTTCGGTCTCAGGATTTCTGTCTCTTAGATAGCAATATTATCAGTCAGCATTTATATATCTATAAATGAGATTATTTAAATTAAGGGGATATTAAATCCCACATTGTTTTAAAACCGAATAAGAAACTCAAAGATCGGAATCAAAGAGTTTCATGCCGAATATAGTAACTATAAAAGTATCGGCGACTACTAGCGTAAGCTAAAGCACGTAGTTCAAACTAGGGCAACTCGTAGCAAAGGACCTTTGCTACGAGTTGCCCTAGTTTGAACTACGTGCTTTAGCTTACGCTAGTAGTCGCCGATACTTTTATAGTTACTATAAAAGTATCGGCGATACTAGTAGTCGCCGATACTTTTATAGTTACTATATTCGGCATGAAACTCTTTGATTCCGATCTTTGAGTTTCTTATTCGGTTTTAAAACAATGTGGGATTTAATATCATAATTTAAATAATGTTTACATCCCGAAATGAAGCCTATTGGCTCTTTATTTTAAATAATATAAATGAGATATTTATATATCTCACTTATATTGCATACAGCGCCAAATTATGAACGGCCCAAAAGTTCAAATTAATATAATTATTGTAATATAAGTACAGTAATCGAGGCAAAAGTAATTAATTCATACTGACTATTATGAATCAGCTTCGGTAAACTTAAATCAGATCCTGATCATAGCGGGATGGTACTTGTATTATTTGTTACAACTTAGTTACCAAGCTCATCTGGAAACTGTTATTTCAGATTTGCACGAAATGACGTTGAGCGACTGAACGCTTATTGCTTACCTCATAAAATAAGTCTAACATCTACTAATAATAATAACGTTTTCAGCATTTAGGAATGTTTTCTTGAATTAAAAGTTCTTTATATGTTAAAGTTATCTAATATTGATAAAATAAACGATTTTTTTTCCGTAGAACCTTTTCATGGCAGAGTGCTTTTATTTCAAATCTCATCGGGGACAAATTAAATTTTATTGCACTTTTTTTTTCAGGCAAGGCTAAAAATACAAGGTGCCTTAATGAAAGAGATGTTCAGAGCCTTGTACCGAAAAATTTGTTCGACGAAATTCAGCCAAACTTGGTGTAAATACACTCTGGAACATAGGGGTTTTTATAAATTACAGAAGATAAAAAATAATACAAAATTTTGCCACTAGGGGATATTAAAAAAAGTTAATACTTTTTAAAACTTAAACAGTCGCATAAAGCTTACTTGCACATTTCATGAATTTTATCATTATATATTCTGTTAGGAGAGAATGAACTACTTTATTATATAAAGAATCAACTGTGTTATATATCAAGAGTTTATTATTATTACATGATACCTCCAGGGAGTCCAAAGACTCATCGAGGGAGGGCACCTACTCTACAACTCTGCACCACTCAATCCACTAACTACTAACCTTACAATAGTAATTACTTTCATCACCAACACCATCTGCTGCAGACCAACGCCACTAGTATTTTCACAGACAAGCACAAACATCCATGCCCACGGCGGGATTCCACCCGCAGCCATTTTGGCTGGAGAGCGGATACGCTAACCACTCGGCAAACTAGGCAGGCATAGTGATGCAAAGATTGTGATTCAAAGATTCTGTATTATATACTCCTGTTTATTAGTTCAAAGAAAGAATAATTAATATGCTATATGGTTTAAGGCGTTAAAGATGAAAGGAAATTTTTAGACTATTAAGATAAACATTAGTCACCTTTGTTTAGTACGTGGAACAGCTGTTTTAATTAAGTATGGTGGGCTTGATGGATTGTTTGTCGTCACTGAAAAATGGAAATAACTTTGATTAGCTTAATATCATTCTTAACTTTATTTCTAGTAACTTGTGAATCTTCCTGAAATATTCACCAAATCGTATCCGAGATAATAAGAAACTCTTTTGTCTGTTTCCTGGATGATTTTTGGATATCTCAACACAAATTTGTGTATGTTACCAGGAATCGGCCAAACAAGTGGTAAAGGATGATCCTTTAATATTAATAAGCTGGTTAGTATTAAACTGCTAACATATGCAACGTTCTTATCCTTAATCATATGCAAAAAAAAACGAAACTAAAAAATTAAAAATACCTTGTGGAAAGTGCGTGTGTGTGTGTGTGTGTGTGTGTGTGTGTGTGTGTGTATATATACGTGGGTGGTCTGAAAAGTTCTCGGCCCAACAATGAAAAAACGAATTTATAATTTCAAAATTATTTCGATTTTATTTTTTGCTATATTTTTTCTGTTATACTTCTGCTATATTTTTCAAAAAATCTCCCTTAAGACTAATACATTTATTCCAGCGATGCTCCAGCACCATTATCCCGTCGCTGTAGTGGTTCTCAGTAAGATTTGCAAAATACCCCTCTACAGCTGCAATCACCTCTTGATTCGAAGAAAAACGCTGACCAGCGAGGAAGAGTTTTAGTTTTGGGAAGAGATAGAAGTCAGAGGGAGCCAAATCTGGGAAATAGGGTGAATGTTCCAACAATTTATAGTGCAAATCCCTTAATTTTTCCCATTGCCAAAACACCTTTGTGGGCAAGTGCATTGTCCTGATGAAAGATGATTTTTTTTTCTTCTGCAAACTAGGTATTTTCTCACGAATTTTTTTGTCTAGTCTGGTTAAAAGATCGGAATAATATTCCCCGGTAATTTTCAAGATAATTAATAAACTAAATGTCTTTAGCATCCCAAAACACTGATGCCATGACCGTGTCTTCTTTGGCGCTGAACCAACTGGCTTCTGTCCACTGTTTTGACTGCTGTTTGGATTCTGGTGTGTAATGGTGAATCCAAGTCTCATCCATATTAATAAATCGACACAAAAAATTAATTTTATTCTTGTTAAAACTCTGCAAGCACTGTTCAGAGACTTCCATGCGAGTGCATTTTTGATGTGCTGTGAGAAAGCGCGGCACCTATCTTGCGCAAAGCTTTTCATTCATGCCCAATTCTTCATGCAAAATATATTCTACACATTTCTTTTGAAATGCCTATAGTCTCAGCAACTTCACGCACTTTGACTCGCCGGTCATCCAGTACCATGTGCACTGATCAATGATTTCTGGTGTTGTTACACTTTTTGGACGTCTTTCATGTGGATCATCTTCAAGGTTGGTATTGGTACGGCCACGTTTAAATTCGGCAGCTCATTTCTTAATTGTCGATAACGAAGGAGAAGAGTGCCCATAAACTTTTATGAACTTCGAATGAATTTCTTTTTACAAAGAATTTTATAACCGCACGATACTCAATTTTATCCATTTCAAGGGATACAGACAACACTTTTGCTTCAGACAGCTGTATAAAACAAACCAATCTACAGAATGACTTGCAATTTCACATGGATGCTTATGACAGATGTACCAACTTAGAAAAAAAAATCTTGCCAGTGTTGCCATTTATAGTCGAGAACTTTTCAGACCACCCACGTATATATATGTGTGTGTGTGTGTGTGTGTGTGTGTGTGTATATGTGTATATATATACACACACACACCCTATAGATATAAAATGGTAACCCTTTTTATGTAACATTTTTGTGTCAAGTTATTCGAAACGTTTTGAAACTCAGGGGTTACCCTGAGTGTCGGGTCTTCAAAATTTGAGTCATCAGAATTCAAGGAGAACTAGTCTACAATTCCGGAACTCGGAGTTTGGGCGTCCTAGGCACCAGGGGGTGCGGAACCCCCTTTCGAATCTTCAAAATTCGAGTCACCAGAATTCAAGGAGAACCGGCCTACTAGTCCGCAGGGGGTGCGGAACCCCCTTTCGAATCTTCAAAATTCGAACTCGGGGGGTGAAGGCGTAGGGGTCAGGGGGAGTCCCCTGGTGTGTGTGTGTGTGTGTGTGTGTGTGTGTGTGTGTGTGTGTGTGTGTGTGTGTACACACACATTGTTCAATGTTTTCTGTTAGGAAAATGAGTGATGCGTTGCGTCGACAAGCGTAGTATTTTGAGCCGCCGAAAATTGGGTACCTTAATTAAATCATCATTACTGTTAAGGAGAACGAAAATGCAAACATTAAAATTCAGCATATTAAGGAGTATTAATGTTAGTTTTCTAATTTGAGTTGGCACAGCTTTATTACATTTTAAATGACAACGACGTTAATCGTAATTTTAAATTATGAACTTTGCTTTTCAAATGAATGTTATTTCAACAAATTTAAAAACTTAGTTAATTTCAGTGTTTTATAACATTTTCTTAACGACCTGCTATTCGTAAGATAGCTAAGCATTTATTAAACAAATTTTTATTTTTCTGTTGCACAGAATTTCTAATGTTTTAAATGTTCGCTTGTAACGCTGATTTTTCTATTCAAGTGTGCATATTTTTAATGTTTACAGGGTTTTTCGTTTGAGATGAAAAGCTCTCACATAAAACTCATTCCTGATTTACGAAAGATAAGGACAATGATTTAAGAGGTATTTTAATTATTTTGATATCGTGAAAAATGATTAAAATTACTTGGTTGATTTATTCTTTTTTTGCATTACATGTGAAAGATAAATAGTTTAAGATGTAATTTATGCTTTAGTTAATTATTGTTCTTTGCTTTGATAACTGCGGCTTTAAGTTTGGCTTTCAAAGGCGTCTTCGTAACACTAATGACGGATATAGTTTCAGATATGCTCTTGGTGAAGAAACTTTATAACGGCCGTTCACTTGAAAGTGAGTTTGTCGATCCGAACGGGGGTAATAAAGTTTGTCATCTAGCTTACCGCCAGAACACGTGTGTTAACATATCATTAGCAAACATATCCGTGCTTCATAGCTGTGGTTATTATTTTGGCCGTAATTCTAACCAAAGAATCGTGGTCTGCTCGGCCTTTGCCTCCCTTTCTTTTCTCTTTGGTTTATAATTTAATTTTTGTTTAGCGTATGGGATTTGTTTAGGACAAGTTCTCTCAAGTTCTGTTTAGTTTTTTCTATTCATTTTCATTCTTTTAATATGTTTTAAATTCTTATGTTTTTATTTTGTAGTCAAATAATGTATAGTTTCAGTTCTCTTAAATTTCATTTTTTAATCTTGTTGCATTAAATGCAACTTTGTTAAAATGTACCATAATGTGGACACTTTTAAATGTTTCTTTTTACTAAATTAGGATTCAGATTCTGCGTATTAAGCCTATAACTTGGATAAAATTTAGTTCTTATTTTAATATCGTTTTCACCCTCATATTATATTTGGCCTTCGAGGTTACTAAAATTATCTGTTCTTTTTTTTTTTTATGGATGACTCGCCTCTCACCTAAATTTTCCCGCAAAAAAAATTAGTTTCGTTTTTCTATTAATTCATATCAAAGTATTATGCTGTAAGTCAGTAGTTCCCAAACTTTTATAAATCTTCTTCATTCTACCCTTCCAGAATGAATGCAAACAAACAGATTTGGCATGATAATCAACAATATGCATGTATATTTTATAATGTATAGTATATCATTTAGTACATATAATTGAAATACGCTTCATACGTTATTCTTTTGTTATAAGTTATAATATGGATATTTCAAATTTAAAGTATTGCTATAAAGGGTCGTCTTCTTGTATGTTTTAAACTATGGGCGAATTTTCATTTTTAAAGTAATTTGAAGCGTTTATAAGAGAGTACATATTGTCTTTCACTTTCTAAAACCGCCGAGGTTCTATGAGTTTGAATTCTATTCTACAGTACTGAAGGATAACCTAAACTACCTCAACCAAGCAAACGATTTTAAAAATGTTTCTCCATATGTTGTTAAAGTGTGTCACATCAAACGCTCATTCCCAGAAAACTACTCGCTCCACCTAATGGGATAGATGCGCCTCTCACTTAGGCTATAAGTGATTAAATTACATATTCCTCGTTATTTTCCGTGCTGGAAAAATTTCCATTCACTTTCGAGCATCCTTTTATATCTATATTTAATAACGTGGAGTTTTTTTTTTGCGATAGACATTTATATCATTTAAACTGTAATTACTGGTTTACGAAAAACAAAGGTAGTGACCAGATGATATTTTAATTATTCCAAAGTGTATATCATAAAGGAATGAAAAACCAACTATTTAAAAAAATATCAATAGGTTCTCTACTCGTAACTGTGCCCTGCACACACCATCTATATTCTTGCAACATCTCTTATGTGGGATTTATATATTAAAAATATAAAAGAAATTCCGAAAGTGACCGAAATCTTGCGGAGGGTACAATATTCTTCATTTGCGTTGGTATTGTACTATCTAGAAGACGCTAAACTCTATACAAAAGTCTATGCTCCTTTTATGATTGATTATGATTTCACTGACTTGAAAGCTAGGTGACTATACCGGCTCCTGGGTAGAGTTCGTCTTTTAAATTAGTTTAATGATCGTATTATCCTAAGTTCTCAATTACTTTCGAAACTAAAACTATAAGTTTAAAAGGTAAAGATTATTTAGCTACTCGGCAATAAAAGAAAATTAGATTTTTATTATTATTCTTACTTTTGATTATAGGATCTTTGCCATAGATAGGGATTATATACAGAGACATGCATGGAATTACCTTTATTGAATTACCTACGAAAAGAATCGTCTCTTAAATCGCTAAGTGATTTCACTAGATTAGACATTTTTGAAACGAATGACTAAAAGCTAGAATTCATATTCGTTTCAACAAATTTTCATACCATGGTTTTTGAATATATAAATGAAAGGTCTTCGACTGTTAATATTATTCTTCCAACATTTACTACTACTCATTAAATCGAAATTACCCAAAGCTATCCTGTTTGCAAATAAAACCCAACTTATTTGATTTCATTTTCTTACATTTATTAAAGCTCTTACTGGATCTCTGTTCGTTATTTTTTCTACCTCGAATCATTCATTTTTATTAAACAGGGTGTATGGAATGCAACAGAATTATTTTGCATTCCATACACCCTCCTTAGATACGTTAATCTTTCATTGAACAATTTTGTGCATCGAATCCACAATTTATTTCCTTATGGTTTCATGAAAAGAAGACAATTCTGTTATTTATATCCTAATAAAGGAGATAGCTATATTCGAAATATGAGTTCCATATTTCGAATAGCTATCGTCTCAACCAGTTTACCAGTTTCACTTATCCGGCTATACGTAATATTTATTTTTAGAAAGTTACTAGTCTTTCTCTTTCTGGACCACTACATTCTAATTAAAAACCTCCACTTTCCTCATTATGTAAACTCTTTACATCCACTTCAATAGTTCGTTAACAGCAGGAGCATTTAATAGTCTTTTAACGGGATCAGATACAAAAAAGTGGTAGAAATAAGAGCACGGAAAGGAACTAAGATTATGTCTAACAGCATGGGTCTGTGGTTTCGAAGAATCACTTTTTTATTACTGATTGCGGAGTTGCTTGAAACTTGGCGCGTAATGAACTGGCTTTAATTAGATGCCTTCTAACTTTACAAGTCAGCTTTCTTAAAAGTTATTCACGGAAGAATTCTGTAGCGAAATATACGAGAATTGCAATAAGCCTTTAATGTTCCGCATTCGTAATACCAGGAACGGAATTAATAGCTATCCTTTGATACAACAAAATGAAAGGGAATAAATAATTTTATCTTAATAAAGGGCCTAGTAAAATTAATGTTGGGAATGTTTCATTCCTTAGACCTTCTAAATTAGAATGACGTTGGCTATTCGTTTCTGAAAATATATTTATTAGTTAATATTTTCTCTCCTGTTTCATTATACGATTACTAGCAAAAAAAAAAAAACAACGGTGAAATTAAAAAATCTGAATATATCCAGCCTGATTCTTTTCTATGTTCCGAGTAGAAAATAATAAAGGAGAAAGCGTATGTTGAATTTAGGGACCAAAACTGAATAATTGTTGTCAGATTATAAATTAATGACTTTTATAATAACAGAAAATTTACCGAAAGTTTCTTCAAAAAGTCTTCTTTCTAAGCGAAGAATAAGAAGCGAAACGGAACTTTCCCCACGAATATAAAATTTATTGCTTCCTTGGCTCGTTTTTTGATTATTTGTCACGGACACCAAAAAGAGTTAAATCAGTCACATTCTATTATTTGAAGAGGGTGATGGAAGATTCCTGTCATCGAACGGCCAAGGCAAAGATATATCACCATCTGGGGTAGTGGAACTGTTAACAGCCTCTTGACTCCGATAGATAAGTACAACCTCATAAAGCTCGTATCATGGACTCGGCGTTCTCTGTTGCTTTCAAATAAGTGAAAGAGGAAGCATAGTATGGAAAGCCACTCAATTAATACAACACTGGCACGCGTTTTATTTCTACACGTATCAACTCCCAGTATATATAGACAAAATCATTAATATTTTATCACTATCATTCTAATTCTGTTTCGTGTTTTTCTTTCTGAATTTCTCTGTATCGTTACCAAAAAATATCGTAGAAAGTTACGATTAGTAAATTTCTCTTCACTTCTTATCGATCGAAAGAGCGACGCAGCTAACAGCATCATTTTCTCCGCGTGGAATATTCTTCCTTCCACCGTCTATCTTCGGCTGTCACTTATAATTCTCTCTGCAATTTATTTAGAAACCTATGAGAAGGATTTATTCACGATGTTCTTTAAACGCGAGACATTTTCCAATAAATCTCTTCAGATTTTGTTTTTCATTTCTATCAATTAATTTAGACCTGTGTGCTGTTCCATTTGTTTCTTTCAACAATGCGCCACTCGGAATTTTTCTCTTATTGTAACACCCACACATTGCAGCACATCGAAATAATGGCCTATTGGAGGGTTTTTACTTTCGCGCATGACGACTCTGTATTTTTATTTGGCAATTAAAATAAAGATTTTTATTAAAGTGAAAAAATGTTGCTGTTTCATTCTTATGTAAGCATTTAAATTGCATTCAAAATGTATGAAAAAAATTAACGGATACTGAAATGGTACTGCTAGAAATATTACAGGATTTTGAAGTTAACGAATTTGAAACTCTTTTATATTTACCTCCAGTTTAAGATTAAAATCATTTATATAATTTGTTTAGAAACTAGGTTTTATGTCTCTCCTTGATTTAAAACAATAGCAAAGTTTATTGGGTGAAGGAGCTATCCGCTTCTCCAACCAGAGGCTAAGTTAGATGACTAATATAAAACTTTTAATTTATATTAAGAGAGTAAGTAAAAAGACATACCTGGTTTAGAAAATAAAAAATTTGAAAACTAAAGACCAAAAAGGAACAAAATCGAGCTTGTGTGTGTGATGCGTTTTATATTTCTGGTCCCATATATATGGGACCAGCAACATGATGGTATGCTGGCCATTTGGTCGAAATCGTCATCAATAGCGCATCAGTTTTCATAATTTGAATTCTTGACCTTTCAAAATCTACAGTTCTTTGGATTCGTCATCTTCCTTGTTTATCAGTCTTATTTGTTTCATTTTCGACTACAGTCATCCCTCGACTTACGTCCGGGTTCCGTTCCATCCGGCAGGACGTAAGTCGATACATTAAATCAACAGAGTTGTAGGGTTTAGGGACTTAACCATAATAAATATATTGTCATTTTAATTTTTTAAACCTTATAAAACTGTACTGTTACTGCCTATAAAACAGGAGAATAATCACCCAAATCTTCCTCCACAATCACATCTTCATTACCTTTCTTATGTGAAGGACCAGGTGGCTGCAGCTCTCCTGGTGAACCTTTATTTATTTATTTTTATTTTATTTTATTTTTTGATGAAAATGTCCGATGTGCTTTGCTTATTCCTCTTCTTCTTTTCATCATAAATTTATTTTTAGCAAGCAAACGCATCATGTACTTTCGTTTCTACTAATAAGTAGCGTTCAACATTGGGGACCATGTCTTCAGCCATTTTGAGAACATCGCTAACTTCATAGAACATTTCTGCAAGACCCTTCACTATAAATTGATTAACTACCTCCTCTTGTTTCTTTTTTCCCCTCTTCCTTTTCTCATTCTCCCTCTTCTGCAACACGTTGTATCTCCAGTTCGACCAATTCTTCGTTGGTCAACTCCTCAGGAGCACTTCCTATGAGTTGAAGTATGTCGCCATCATTCACTTCGAGATTCAGATTTTGCTAGGCCCACTATTTCTTCACTCAATTTACTGAGATCTTCATTTTTTCAAAACTTTCAAAATCGTGCACAAACCTTGTTAATGTCTTTTTCTATATGCCACTCATACAGAAAACCACAGTTTTCTGTATGAATGGCATATAGATTTTCACTCATACAGAAAATCCCAAGCCACAGCAATATTTTTAATAGCATGCCAACTATTGAATGCTTTCCAGAATTGCATGAGAGAGTCTGTTCATTTCCTTCGGTGGCAGGAATGGCTTGTGAAAAAGGTTCTCCGTAGATAATAAGTCTCAAACACTGCAAGAACTCCCTAATCCATCGGTTGGATCAAGGAGGTAGTGTTTAGAGGGAGAAACATGACCTTGAACTTGGTGAAGATTACAGATACAAGACGGATGACCTGGGGCATTATCTAGAATGAATATAATTTTAATTCTACATTTTATTTCTCACAATAGCTTTCCATTTCACTCACATTAAGACATCCGCAACTTCTTATTTTTCTGATAATGAACTGGAAGAGTATGCTTCCTAATGTTTTTGAAGGCTCGTGGATTCTCACTACGCCATATCACAAATGGTTTCATCTTATATCCAGCCACATCCCCCCCCTAACAGAATCATAATACGGTCTTTAAGAGCTTTGAAACCAGGAATATATTTTAGCTTTTTGTAGATGAATGTCCGCACTGGCAATTTTTTCCGACACAAGGAGGTCTCATCCATAGTAAATATTTGCTGTGGCAAATAAATTTCCTTCGTAATAATTTTATACAATTTCTCCACAAACTCTTTGGCAGCCTTCTCATCGGAACTTGCAGATTCACCGTACATTTTACATTATGCAGCGCAAAACGCTCCTTAAATCTTATGAACCAGCCGGAAGAAACGTTGAATTCGTAGTCGCGGTCCTGCTTTCTCCTTGAACATGTTGAAGAGACTTAGTGCCTTAGGGGTTATGGGCCTAGTGCTAAGGGGTATGTGCTTTTGGTTCAGACCCTCTATCCATGATGCAAGTAGCTTTTTCATATCATCGATAGGACTTTGTCGTTGCTTCGTTATTATCGTCGATTTAATGGAAGCAGATCCTTTCACAGCCTCTACAATTTTAACCTTATTTTTCAAAATGGTCGTCACTGTAGAATGAGATCATTCGAAGTCATGTTCGATCACACTGACGGGCTTATCAGCTTCGTGCTGCTTTATAACTTGCAACTTCATTTCAAGATCAATTGCTCGTCTCTTTTTCTGTGATTCTTGACTAGGTTTTTTGATTGGGTGTGTAGGGACCATGTTTGCACAAAATGTCGCGAAATATTTAACGATAAATACACAAATAACCTATTTTTCAAACACAAAATGAATAGATGAACTGTTGAAGACACGTGCAGACTACCGTGGGAGGCGTTGTTGCTAAATAGAAACCTTTTTTACTTTACCCTCGCTTGCGTCTTGTTCGAAAGTATAGTCGAAAATGTTATTTACTCTTAGGGATGACTGTATTGAATATGCACATTTAAGTTGACGTAACTGAGCTTCATTTTCGACACCTTCCTCTTACCCCATGTTTCTGCTCGAATCAAGTTTGGCTCCGAATATCTTGTGTCATCCGTACCTTCTACAAATATACAACCAGATATCAGATATGTCTTTATAATTACCCCTTTTATATAAATTTATATTAATCATCTAACTTTGCCTCTGGTTGAATAAGTGACTTTGCTCCATCACCCAATAAACTTTGCTGTTTTTGTTAGTGTAAATTCTTTTTTGTCTGATTCGTTTATATAAGTTTTCACGGCGAAACTGCACGTATTGTTTTATGCAGCTCCCACCCACGACATATAAATTTAAAGTACATTAGTACTAGAGGTGAACTAAGGAATTATTATTTTGATATCGTTTTTATTAATTTTTTCACATAATCCAAAAACTCTGTTCTAAAAGGAATTTTTATAGAACAAGGAACTTTCATCAAGCCACTTCAAGTCTTCGATAAAAGCGGGGCATGGTCTCACACCGGGTGATGAGATTCATCTCCCACATAATGATATTCCCAAACACCCACCCACGGCGGCATTCGGCCACAGCCTTGTACTGTGTGGTACAAGTGACAGCTCATTCATATTAAATCATTTATACTATAAATACAGGAGTACCTCGTTAATAATTATGCATGCATTCAGCGATATACAAAGAGTGTGATACATTCTAAATCTCTTCAATTATGGCCATAAGTCGTGATTAAATAATTGTGGAATAGGCAGGATGGGTTCCTCCACTGTAATTTTAATAGGTGAACGACAAAAAAGAAAAATTTTAATAGGTTCTAAAAAAATGTAAGGCGCCGAGAATGAAATACAGTGGTGTATTAATAATAAACTAAGTGTATCAAAGCTCGCTTCATGCAGAGTTTCTCCAATCGTTATCAGTATTCTCAAAAGTAATGTCCCGTCATGATATTTACGATGTGATATTTAAATATGTTTATATCTAAAACCGTTGAACAGTTGAAATCTTAATTACATGCACGTCAAAAAAGAGAGGATGGGAAAAAGCTATTGACATTCTCTCCAGCGCGAAGCAGACTTAAGTCTTTAGACATAGATAAAGGTACCTTTTTTAACAATATATATACCTTGCTGCATTCACAGGAGTACGAAAATAGTGACTTCAAGTATTAGTTGTCATGTATATGCCATTCTCAAAACATGGGAAATGAGTATCATACAACAACTCAAGATGTTTATCTGATCCAAACTTGCTGATGGTTCGCTGAAATATTCCTCAGATGTTGAGAATTTAATCCATCTATTGGGTTGTCACTAAAATTCTGCTTTCCACAATTCATTTAAATTCAATTTAAATGAATTTTTAAACTCATTTAAATGAATTTTTAAACTCATTTAAATGTCAGGTAAAAGCTGAGATTCAGAAATTTTTAGAGAGAGAGAGAGAGAGAGAGAGAAAGAAAGAAAAATGAATAAAATTCAACCGAAATTTCCCACTTTTATATTTATAATAATATACCTTTTTATGCTTTTAAACTCCTTTCTTCTCAGTACCACTGTCTCTGTGAGTCAACAGTGAAGTAAGAATTCCAGATCTCTTTTGTTACTTGATCTTTGTATCCTATATTTTATTGTTAAGACTGATCGCATCATCTTATTTAACACACGATACTGGATACATTTTACTTGTATATGTTTCATATTCGTTTCCAGTTCATTTGATCTACCCTTGAAAAAGTCCTGCTTCGCGATACCTTACCCCTGTAGTTTGGATATCAAACTGTAGGGTTTGCAAGTTCTAAGTACACCAAAAGAAGCCACTAAATCATGTTCTGTATTTTTAAAAGCCTATATTCATTCGCAGAATTAGCCTATGCGGGATGATTTTAAAATATTGTATTGCAACTCTGAAATTTTATTTGACGTTATTGATTTATTAGCGCCTCCTATGCCGTTATCGATATAAAGTTTGTATCGACAAAAAAGTTTCAGTTTGTGGTTTACCGAGTTTAAAAGCAGTCGGATGCAATTTTTACATTCATGTAGATTGGTGACTGGCCATGAATGCATATAGTGAAGGTGTGTTTAAGAAATCAAGGGATAGATTAAGAACTATAAAAAGAACGAACAGATCATACTATTTAAACGATTGTTTAAATAGTATGCATTTGCAAATGATATGTAGAAGTTTTTTTATGCGATTTCTACTCACGAAATGTTGTAAGCCGCTAGTATATAGTACCATAGGTGAGCTAAAGATTTTTTTATATTTCTATTCATTATATATATTGTATTTTTATTTATTTGTACTTAATCTGAGGACCTGCTCTAGAGACCAAACATGGAACTTTTTTCAAGCCACTACAGGCCTCCAATAAGCGGGACCATGATCTCACACTGAGTCATGAACTCCATTTTCCGCCTAAAAACAATCGCAAACCTCCATGTTAGTTGGGGAATGAATACGCCAACTATTCGACCAACCAGGCCAGGCGTTTATCAGGTATTACTCACATATGAGATTATTGTAAAGATTTTAAAACAAGTTTTACTAATGTAAGTCAATTACATGACTAATAGGTTTAACATTGTAGAGTTTTTTTTTCAGTTGACTTTAATCTCACTTTATTAAGATTTATTACTTCAGCACTTTTTTTTCTGACCTTCCACAGCATTTCAGGAATTCTTTCAAATGTAAATATTAATATTGAGACAAATAATGCCCTGAAAGTAATCAAGCTCAATGTGATGAAATGTACTTGTAACTAAAGCTTGTCAGTGCTAGCAAAATTTGTGATCTCGAATCTAGCAGTACTGTTTGTAGGGGGGGGGGGGGAGTTTAGCATGATGGAATCGATTATTAGTTAAGATACACTTTAGCAGCAGGCGCTACCCTTTTAATGTGTCTTTAAAATCAAAATTATACGTTACATTTTACTCATCATCATGCTTGTCAAGGATATAGGCCTAGAATGGCCTGTTCCGGCCTTAGAAGTCATCGTTGAATCTCTTAAGGACGTCCTAGTTTTCTCTTATCTAATGGTTTGTAATTTAAGGCTTCTTTTGGTAATCTTTCTGCTTTCATTCTTTCAGCGTGTTCCATCAATTTATGTTAATATTTTTTAATTTTCTCTATTACTGATTCCTGGTTTAATTCTTTCACAGTTTCTTCGTGATCAAATAGTGTATACTTTGCAGTTTCTCATAAACTTCATTTCAGCTGTTATTAATCTTCGTTTGTATTTTTTGTTTTATTGTCCAGACTTCCATGCAATAGGACTGGTAGGGCTAATGTAATGTATACTTTTAGTCTGGTTTGTTTTTGAACTAGGTTAGATTTAAATATAGAGTTAATTACCTGTTATTTTTAAATATTTTGTACTTTTTAGGTTTATATCTTTTTTATTTTCATATGTAATCATACATCCTAGGTAGTTAAATGAATTCACCTGTTCTAAGATCATGTTATCTATTACTATTTTAGTTCTTAGTAGAACTTGTCCTTTAAAGGCCATCGTTTTTGATTTTTCTGTTGATATTATCATACCATAATCTTTGACTATCTCATTTAAATTTAAAATATCTTTCTGTAAGTTATCTTCAGAATTTGTAATTATTATTTGGTCATCATCAAAAAGGAGAGTGTTTACGTTCAGAGTAGGAAAAGGTTTGATACCTTGATGTAAATTTATTCCATTTTATTATTATTTCATTTAGATAAATATTAAAAAGAGTTGCTGAAATGGGACATCCCTGTCGGACTCCTTGGTTTATCTCTTTCGTACATGATAGTTCATAATTTAATCTTATTTGTATTTGATTATTTTCATATATACTTATGATAGCTTTTAGAATATTATTGCCTTTCTTTTAATATGTTAAACAAAATGCGCTTCTTTTAACTTTATCAAATGCTTTTTAAAAGTCAATAAATGTACGTGTTTCTAAGAATTCTCTTCCTTTCTCTATTATTAATTTTAGGCAGAAGGCTGGATCTATACATGATCGTCCTTTTCTAAATTCGTTCTGTACTTCTAAAATAAAGTTTTCAGAATTTATTAGTTTGTTATTTAAAATTCTGCTATATATTTTGTATCCATTTAGGTGGTAATCTTAATTTTATTTTAACGAGGAAGTGGTCGCTACTTATTTCATATCCTGTGTGAGCTCTAACATCTAAAGAGAACTTTATATCTTTTCATTTAAGATAAAGTAATCTAATACCGATTTCCATTCTCTTGCCGTCCAAGTATATTTATGTTAGTATATCTCTTTGTGTATCTCTTTCTGTAAAAGATACAAGTATATCTCTTTATGTTAATAGAAAGGATTCATTATTTTAAGGTTATAAACTACAAAGTCGATCAATTTTTTACCATTCCTGTTTAGAGTATGTTCGCCATATATTTCTATATTATTATTAATTGTCGTGTTTCCAATTCTTACATTTAAGTCTCCTGCTAATATTATATAATCATTTTTTATTTATTTTATTATATATATTTTGTAACTGATTATAAAATTCAATGTTATCATCTTCTCTTCTTTCTGCTGGGACATATAAACCAATTATTGTTAAATAACTTCTATTTTCATTCTAGCTTCTATTATTCGTCCATTCCATAATTTATAATATTTTAACTGTTTTGACAGGGAATCATGAATCCAAATCATAACACCTGCTTGTGCTATTTGGTCTATGTCAATTCCATATATATTACATTAAAATTTTCAGTTCTCATTGTTCCTTTTAATTTCTTTTTGTTTCAGTGATTACTGTTATTTGAAATTTTCTTTCATTTAATATTTGGTCAAATTCTATTTCTTTATATGATATTCCTCTTACGTTCCAGTTTTCTATATATTTTGTCGTTTCCATTTTCGTTTTAACTTTTCCATTTCAGGATCGTTTTCCATAGATTCATTTCGATTACCTTTCTCTGTTGGCTTAAAAGTAGATTAATGTTCTCCATCTTAAGGCTTTTGAACTAGCCTTCTTCCAAATTTAAACCCATTGAAGGAATAGGGTATACTGAAGGGAAAAGAGCAGATTATAGAGGGGACATAGATATAGTCCAAAAATGGAAAGATCCCATGGCCCTCGAGTACTCTAATAGCATAAGGTCATAAAATAAGAAGAGTTGGCTAATAAGGCCTTATAGGAAAGATTAAAGTGAGTGGATCTTTCTCAAAGTAGAGGAAGAAGAGGATAGATCCAAATAGGTGACCATGGGAGTGTCGCTTCTCTTACAATCAAGATGATTTCCCCTTATGGCCCTTGGTCCACGAATCCTTATTCAATATATTCGGACCAACTCACCATATCTAGTGGGCTCCCTTATCCGCCCCTCAGGGGGCGCGCTCTCTAGAGGTTACAAGGCCCCCCGAAAGATTAAATTTTACTCTTAGAAATAACTATAAAATGAATTTTTATTAAATACATAAAGGTGGAAAAAGCAGTTAAATGCTGGACTCTGCATGGTTTAATAAAATGATTTAATGAAGTTCACAATACTTCTTTAAGTCATTTCGTAACGGATTGAAGTGAGAGTATAATATTAGTCCCACCGAAATCAACGATTTAAACGAATTGGCTCCATTATATCTTAAAAGAAATAAAGGTGTTTCCTATTTTGTGTGCGTGTGATATGTTTCGGTGAATACATAATGATAAATATCATTGTGTATTGCTTTTGGCAATAAAAAAGCATAAACAAAATATGCGATATAAATATAAAAGAGGTAAGATCAATTTCAAAGAGCAGCAATACACTTATTAATTTGGCGATTTACTACATTAATAAGTGGTATTATTTTTGGTCTACATTTTTTTAATTAAAAACTCACTTTAGTCTATTATTTTGCAGTTTTTAGTTATCTTAAAGAATAACCCATAATTTAGCTTAGCCCTCATGTTGGGTTGTTATCTAAAACACTGTTTTAGATAAGCTCTAGAATCTACTCACTCATCATATGCCATTAAAGTTAATTCATTAAAATGCATATTGCTAGCCTGTCATCAAAAATATGTTACTGAAGAATACTTTGACAACAAAAACAAGCAGATTATTGCTCCTCTTTATCCAGCCTTGATAAGACCCCATCTTGACTACTGCGCGAAGATCAGGGTTTCTTGGTGGTGATGAGGAGGTGGAGAGGATCCGGGGGGAAGTAACCAAGATGGTAGCAGGTCTATGGAATGAACCTTACGAGAACAGGTTGAAGATTTGTGGATTAAGAAACTGGTTGATAGGCGGAAAACGGGTGATATGATTGAGACATACAAATTACTGAGGGATTTTTACAAAATTAATTCAGAGGAAATATTTCGGAACAGATCTGGTGGTGGGAGAACTAGGGACTCCTTGGAGTTGCCCGTATTAATAATAAATAAAATAAAATAAAACTGTTCTGAAAGAAAGAAGTAAAACAGCCTGAGAATAACGTAGCATACTTAATTGAAAAATATAAGCCATGAACGTTTCTGAATTAAGCGGTTTGTTTGTATTTGTTTCTCTCTGTGTAGGAACTTCTTATTATAACATAAATGATGCCTCCTTAAATTTCAGTGTTTAAATTCTTACACATGTAGTCATGGAAACATGACGCCACATTTGTTTGGAGCATATAAAATAATTTTGTTATATATAGAGAGAATAATGTTATTGTTACTTTAGAGTGCAAATTTCGAAAACAGTAGTCTTGGTTTTCTTAGCAACCATTACTACTATTATCATGGAAAGGAAAACCTGTTAAATAGCATCATCAATAATAAAATTTCTCGTAATATTGTAACGAATAACAATTTAAATTTGTCCAGTCTTAAGCATCTAAAAGTGCCCAACAACCACTTTAGTGCTGGGGACATACTACCAGCACTAAAGAGAAAGTCCAGAAGAGAGAACACACGATTAGCAAAGTTAAGACACATCTCAGGTATTAATTGAAACTACCAAGTCTGGCCTCAAAAACAGGTTTGACGGATTATTTCATCTTTAGCCTACGCATGATGTCATAATGTGCTATAGCTCTTTATCCTTTCCGAGATGAACACTTAAATACATCATGTGTATCGCGGTATTACGTGTAATCCAACTGCCATTGATCAGGTTATTATTTATAACCTACCAAATGGAAAAGAGTTGAAGCTAGTAGAGGAATTACAGAAACACCATATTGGAATAATTTTTCTTCTGAGATTCGAAGAAAACCAAAATGGTGAGACCCTTCTAAATAGTATAGGATTATTTCTTCAGGGAATGAAGGAAGTAACTATACTATTCAACAATAAACAAGAAGATAA
Source organism: Typopeltis vanoorti (assembly GCF_054136105.1). NCBI lineage: Eukaryota > Metazoa > Arthropoda > Arachnida > Uropygi > Thelyphonidae > Typopeltis > Typopeltis vanoorti. Next base: position 64,543,455 of record NC_143562.1, on the reverse strand, counting down.
TCTAGAATCGTAGTCAGTATCAAACACAGTGATATGGAAATCTGTAAAAATGATAAACAGGACAGTGAACCTTATTTATGGCCATGGTTCCAAGGACGTTCTAGTGGAGGAATTTTTCTGGTCATCATAGAGATGATTGCTATGAAGAAACAAAGGCTATTTCTTGGTTTCCCATGTCTAGGAAGTGAATCCTCGTTACTGTTCAGGATATGGACAAATTATTATTAACTGCGTGTGCATCGAGGATCTGCATAAATTAACCTAATGAGACATGCACAAAACAAAAGTATTACCTGTAGTTATGTTGATGTCAGAATGATCCAAGATTCAAAGTGTACAGGATGTTGGAAATACAAATTGACCACCAACAGTGTTGGCCAGGATAACTGATTGTCCTATCGAAAAGAAACGTACGATAAAGTTATCATACGTTTAACTTTGTTTAAAATCAAAGTTAAATAACTCTCATACAAAATGTTGGCCCAGATATACAACTTTTATTGTGTAAAAATTTAAAAGCAAAAGCTAAACTTTAAAGAGTGTGAGCGAAATGTGAAGAAAATATTCATTGAGTCAGCCAGAAGGTTAAGTTTCCTGCAATGATAGCCAAGTAACAACACATCGATGAACAGAAAAGAGAAGCAGCCCATGAAAAGTTGAAATCATTTAAGGTTAGTAAACCAGGTGGTACTCTTAGAGAATATAGAGAAAAATGCCTCTGGCGTGTGCTTATGTTATGTAATTTCTCAAAAAAAGTGTTCACACATTACTGCAAATTATGGAAATATTCCAATAGAATCCTAAAAGCACGTTTTGCCATTGGTATTTTCGGCACCAAGGAAGAGAGCCCTTGAGTGTTCCACTCTTACATAGACAAAACCACTGTTAGGATATTTGCCGTCCCCAAAAATTCAAGAAAATGTGTTAAAAATAAACAAGACATGTCTTTTTATGGTTGAGATACAATTTTGCCTGTTTTTTCCCACCGTCCAAACTTGCCTTAGTTGCTTAGTGTATTACGACAGTCTTGCACATACAAGTATGTGTATACTGTATGTATGAGGAGTCTAGTAGAGATCCTGAAACTTCGTGCGGTAGCCGTTGTGCATCTTTCTTGCCTTCGTATATTGCTACCTCGTTATTTCTGCTGGTTCGTATAGACAAACGCATGCGTGCGCACACACAAACGAATGAGGTATAATAATAATATACTACTTCATAGCCTGTTAAGCTAGCTACTCACAATTATTCTGTTCTGTTGTAGAAACTTTCGTAATATTAATCTGAAAAAAAAAGCATTTTACATGCAGAAATACTGTATATAATTATCACAGCACCGCTCTCTTTCATTTCAGTTGAGAGTTCAAATAAAAGTGGGCCTAGTTTGGTATAATGAATGTCATGTTGCTGCTCGAGATGTGAACCATTCTTTGCTCTCTTTCTCTTACCTTAAGTATTTAAATAAAGGAATCTAAAATATTTTTTTAAAAAGCTGCTATGCGCTTTTTCTACAATATGTACGAAATTTTGATTTTCAGAATCAACATTTTTATTAGTTCAAGTCCGTCTATTTTAAAGATTAGCGTTAAAATAAAAATATTTGAAATAAATGCTCGTTTCTAATAATATTAATAATATTTTATTTTTGAAGATTTTGCTTTACTCATATCATATTTGGTTTTCACGATAGCCAGCAGCCCTTTTTGAGTCAAAAGAGAGGATCCATGCAAAATGCAGCGACTATAGACTCGGTGATACAAATCGACATAACTGGGAAACAAATATTTAGTTATATTATTTATCGTTCTGACAGTCCCACAATATACTAGCACAGTTAGATTTTTTCCATAGGTTTTACAGCCTTCCTGCAAAAGGCTTTAAACTTTATGGTACATTACTACCGTAGGTGGTCTAAGGTTGTTTGTATTTTATTTATTTATTTTACATAATCCACAAAAGATCCTGCCTGCTCTAGAGACCACACACTGAACATTTTTTTAACAAAATTCAGTCCTCTATTAAGCAAGGCGTTAATCTTAAACCGGGCGATTAAATTAATTTCCCGCCTAAAGATATTCACAAACACAGCGGGATTAGAATCCATAGTTTGCTGGTTGAAGAGCTGGAACTCCAACATAGCTGCAATTCGGTAACCCTGGTTTAGAGACCAAACAGTATTTTCAAGCTACTTCAAGACTCCCATAAGCAGGTCAGTAGTCTCACACTGGACAATGAAAATCATGTCACCTAAAGATATTTACTATCATCCATACCGCAGTGGCATGAATCCTGGTCTTATATAGGTTGATGACCAATGATCTCCACTCTGCCAAACCAGGCCTGTAGTATAATAGTATAGATTAACAGAGAATTCACTGGCTTTATTTAAAATTCTGTCTATTCTCTAAGGACAACTCAAAAAGAGTTTTGAAGCTATCATGTTAGCGAATCCTTAAAAAAATTACTAATGAAAACCAATGTAACCTCAGTCGGAATCGTGCCTTTCAGATAATCCATTGCAGAATCAGCCATTGAAAGGGTACAAGTACTTGAAGCATACTGCAAATTCAAAACTTTTGTTTGCCTTTACTAGAGCACAAATGAATATTTTTATTATTAAGATGAAAATTCTTTGTTTGTTTTCAGAAGGGGAAAAAATATATGCATAAGTGCATGTTGTTCCAAACTGCCCAAGATCCTTACATACCTTTCACATTAATAGAAAATAAATTTTGTTCTTATATTCAGATAACTCACAAAAATTCTTGTCGACGTAGTCACTGCAAGATCCGAAAAAGTTCATATATAATTTAATACTTCTAATTTCGTCGAACTCAAAACTTTAATGACTGAATATTGTAGTTCAGATCTACGCGCATACATTTTTGCATGCGTGCTGAGAACTTTGCTAATGGAGGCATAGAGTAACATAAAACGAAACCTTGTCTGTCTTCACACACGGGGTTCTGGTTAATCTTGAATTCACTCATGTCAGTAGTGTACACTAAGTTTCAAATCTTTCGTAGGAAGGAAACAAAAATGCTTGGAGATTGTACACGCTCGTGAATGAACTTTATCTGTAATCTGCGTCATACAAACGTCACTAACATATTTTTTGTTTCGTTCACACGACCCAGCTGACTCTGATATTATAAGAAACTCACGATGTAACTAATTATTTTTGCAGACTTACTGAGAGCGCTTGCAAGTAATATTTTTTAATCATTCGGCTAGCGCTAAGTTGAATAACGATGGCACTGTCATGCTCGCGAGCAACAACTTGTCTACACCACTGTTTTTTGCGAGTATGCTGCAAGACGATAGGAGAAAGACATATCAATAACATTGGTTGATTGTTTTAAATTCAGAAGCTGAATATCTTTAGTTGGCATGTTAACTTGTTTGTAAAGCGAAATGGTTAAGCAACCATAGCTCAGCTGCGGATTATTATTTTCTAGAAGTTAAATTAACATTTCCAGTCTCATGCCTCAGCTAATTATTCATCAGATATATATAGAAAATCAGCAGTCTTAAGAGAGAGACAGAAAAATAATTCAGAAAATAAAAGTACTAGCACATCTAAAGGACTGTATCAGAATGCTTCTAAACATTTGGAAGTGAATTTAAAAACCATCTTAAGCGAAGTGAAGTATGATGCTAGTGTAATTCTAGCTTAACTTGTTCATGACTATTTGATATTAATGGTGAGAGTTTGTTAGAAAAAGTAAAAAATTTCGCAGAGGACCTTATAAATATCAGAGTGAACTTAATGTGATAGAAAAATATGTTTTTTCTTATATCGATTCCACACATGAGAGATCACAGAATCTATGGCATGCTGATGTTGTGATTGCAAAGGATTTAGGGAGAAGGAATCTGTTAATATATATATATATATATATATATATATATATATATATATACACACACACTTTTTTTTGAAAAGCTGGAGAGTGAATTGAAGCAGCAATTGAAATGCTTCATACGGAACGCTATTCCATAAGATCAAGTGTAAAAGGATGTTGGGCAGCTGCTGCTGCTTGTGATTTTAACAGGCTTAGTGGAAAGTGGAAGAATGATGAATGTCATTTCAGTGGAGAAGTACCACTAGTCCACTGAGCTAGATTATTTGAGACAGCAGTTGCGCTGGTTTGTGGCAAAGGGATAAGTGATCAGCCTAACCGCTCGCTCATCGGGGCAGCATCGTAAATTTTAGGGAGAATTTTCATTTACAGTGTACACTGTACATGAAAATTCTCCCTAAAAAGTGTACAGAATATTCTAAAGTTGGATGGATTTGAGATTTGTACAGATGTACAAATCTTTAGTTAGCAGCTGGATGGTAAAAAGTGACCTTTAGAACGGAAACGGATACCGGCTTTTTTTAGACTGAAAGCTATTAATATGGCATTTTTATGCCAGTAGAGATTACAATCCGAGAAGAGGGATTTAATACAGTGGTATCTCGCTATTCAGAACTAATAAAAAACGTGTTCTTTCGGATTAGAGAATTTTCCTCTAAGAGACAACAATAGCTAGCGTTTAAGACAAAACTAATCAGATTCTAATGATACATCAATTTAATTCTGTAAAAAAAATGAAGTAACTGATAGAAAAAAGCTACTGTACTGCAATGTATAACTTAAAAAATAATACAGTACACAAGTTTATTTTAGTAAAAAAATTTAGTTTGTATGTACCTGTATTGTTGAGGATTCTGATTTAATAAAATTGCATAGTTCAGTATAACTTAATTTGTGTAAAAAATATCACTTTCTTGTACAAAACACACAAAAAAGTTTCACAAAATAACACAAAAAAGTTTTTTTTTTTAATTTTTTTTACAACTGCCTCTTCATGTTTTACTTTTTTTTTCTTCGAGTTCTTTATCATTATCTTCTAAATCATTCTGTAGCGTCATATTTATAATTTCAACATCTGATTTGATTTCGAATTCACTTACAGTTCTACCTGTGATCCATTCCGTAACATCTGTTTGTGTAATTTCAACAACTGGATTTATATTTTTAACCAAATTCTGCACGTTTTGAATTTCCTCTTTTTGTGTATCACCGTAGTTATCTTCGTAAATTCTAGAAGGCCACAGTTTTTTCCATTACGCTCGAATTGCTTCAGGTTTGACGGCTTCCCAAGCAACAGCAACTGGGAATGCTACATCCTTCAAATTTATATTTTTTTTATTGATGTGGTAACGTCATAATTCCGGGAAATTACATTAATAATAATAATAATATGTAATAATAATAGTTTAAATAATTATTTAAAAAATAATAGTACACAAAATAATAATACGTAATAATAAATAAAACATTTTTTTCTTTCAAACCGCTTCGGACTACTGGAGGGTTCGGACTAAAGAAGTTCGGATTATCGAGATACCACTGTACTGCCTAGGATTTGTGAATTATTAGTGGTAAGGGAGTATGAAATGAGAAAGGTTCTAAATCTTCTTCTCTTGACGTATGTCAAACCAAAATAAAACATATTTTGAAGTATTTTCATTCCGAAAGCAAGTCACGACGAACACAATTCTTCTTAGTCTCACGTAAAGTAGCAAATTTCTTAATTTCGTAAGAATACAAATGATAGAATGTATCTATTCTTTATTAACATAGCTAGCTAGCTAGCTTTTATGCATGCAATAACTCCTGTGTTTTGTTTTCTATGTACGTACTGTACATCGAAAGTTTTACTAAAAGTAAGAACCATAATTCCTTTGGAAACAGTAGACAAACTTCAAAAGATTTCGAAAGCGATCAAGAGCTTGAAAAAATGGTTTGCTTAAAATACAGGAAATCTGCACAGCAGCTTGTATAATGGCCTTTTGTTAGTGTTTTCGATTTCCGACCCCCCCGCTCCTCTTTTGGCATGGCCAAGAGGTCAGTGAAACTTTAAGAGTAGTTATATTGATATAAAATAACGATAAATATTTATTATCCTATAAAAATAGTTTTAATACTCTCAAGATGAAACTTATTTAGCTATTAGAAATATTTCAGAACATTATGAATATCATCGAAAATTAATGAAAGCGTTCTCGAATTTATGGGTATATGTGTTGCTCTTGTCATATCCATCCTTCCAGGACGAGTTGATTCCCTTAATTAGGGGTTTTAGGCAATTTAATGCCAACCTTCCATTCCTTTGCTTCATTCCTAGTAGTTATTTTATGTCTGTAGATGTGTGTGTGTGTTCATGAGGCTTGTTTGAGGGATGTAAAATTCAAGTTTCTGGGAGAAACAAAAAACCATAATACTTCCGTTTGAGACCCGCTAACTTTCCTTCACTTGAAAAGCCCTGATAACGGTTCTTTCCGTCTTGGGATTCGAACCCCAGATCTTTCAAATGAAAGAACTTCGTCTATACCGAATGAGTACAGCGACTCCATCATATATAAAATATTTGTTGTAGCTATCCGTTGTTTCTGTATACAAGTGTTATTAAATAATTACAAGATTTTCAGTGTAATAAACCCTGTTGACAAGAAATTTTATGAAATGTATTTTTAAAATCGGAACAAATGATTTTAACTTTTGTAATATTTTAATAATTAAAATGTTACAAAAGTTAAAGAAATTTATATTTCGACATTTAGCATTTTTAATCTAAAACCGTAAACTAATATTCATTTAGCAGTGCGACCTCTGAACTTCCTACTTAATCGATTATCGCCAAGATTCAGTCTCTATAGTTTTATTGAACACAATGCCTAGGCATCTGTCTTCACGCAGTGCTGGTTCCAAGATAAAGATTAAAATCACGAATCGGCATCAATATAATGGCGTCAGCTTGCGAGTGGGGATAATCATTTTGCGGTTCGCAAAGTTTAAATCATTTGTAACGGTTTAAACGTATTTTATGCTTCGGAGAATGGTAGCCAAGACGCTGAAATAGGAAAAGTTCTGTACATAATCTTTAGGGAACCTTTTTTGCGTAAATCATCTAGCTCTCTACAAAAACTACGAAGAAGTTGAGAAAATTTAATAATTCTCCTGATATTTATCGTTTCGGTACTATAACATTGTGGGGCATATTTTTTTTTAATGTACCCTATTAAATCTTAAATTGAGTATTGCAGTAAAGTTTAGTAATTGGCTTGAGCCATTAAAAGAAAAGCGCAATCAGCCTAGCCAACTGGTTAACATACTTCGTTGCCTAAACGTGTTTGGCCAACGAAATATATTAACAACCCTACTTGCTGATGTGACCACCCTACTTACTGAAGGCTAAAGGTGGCTTGAAAAAGCGGAATTCTATGTTTGGTCTTTAGAGAAGAGTTCCAGATTATCTAATCCTCAATCTTCCCACTATACGAAATGTGTAATACGCTTTCATGAGCTGGATGTCGTTATATAGATTTACTGCCGAAGCAACCGAGGCTAGTGTATTGCCTATTTTGTAGAATGAAAACTCCGAGTTTTAGGAGGCATGAGATGCACATATATAACATGATTTTTATTTACATTCAGCTACTATCTGTGAATATAGTAACAGGACTGTTGTTGTTACATTGACGCTTCCATGGTATAGACGGTAGAATATATCTCTCTGTTGGAAATAATTGATATCCCTTCATCGACAAACGTAATTTTAAGATTTTTCAAAAGTGGCTATTAAGCTCTGTCAGTGATTGATGATTTTAATTCAATAAAACATTCAAATCTAAGAACATGCAACTGACAGGCATTATGTCTGTCATAACTCTTCACCAGAAACTTGGCTAACTGATAAAACTTCTCATTAAACAAAGGACTTGTAGGACATATTAAAACTGTGATAGAAAATAATAGCTATAATGATGTCGTTTACATTTATCACTTTGGAATTTGATTGCAGAAAAGTGCAGTTAGTTTCAAAATAAAATTATTGGATAAATATACGAATGATAGGTAGGTGTAATAAGAAAATGTATTAAGCAGAAATTTTTTTGTCTTAGCTCAATCATGAGACTATAAGTTTACAACCATTTGTGCGTAGCAGTCACATTAAAAAATTAAGAAGTTTCCTGAATACTAACAGATGGATAAACGAATTAAATTATTGGTCATCTCAAAAAAGAAATGTTTCTTTGTGAATAACAGAATCCGCGCCAGGCTGTTTGGATATTATCAAGACAGTCTGATCTGTGTCGATGTTGCGCAATTCATGTCACAAAATCTACGCTTATTCACTTAACATTGATCTAATCCTCATTAGAACATTTACTAATGAGGATTAGATCAATGTTTCATAACTGGTCATATGTCATTCCATGGGTGGTTTGAACTTAAAACTGAATTAAATAATCTGGAGTCATGCTCTATAAACCAATAAAGTACTTCTTTAAAGCCAAATTAGACCTCCAGTGAACCGAACAATGGACACACACAACCATCATTTGCCATAAACAGTTTCATAAGCATTTACGATATAATAAAATTTGAAACAACTACCTGTTGGTTTCCAAGTGCACACGCAATTTAGGCTAGCAAATATGTGTGGGAAATTTTTGAACCCTGATTTAAACCTTTCCTTACAGTCCAATATCAACATTTTAAATTAATAAGCAACAATGAAAAGGTTTTAAGCTTTGTTGAAGAATTGAAACAAAGCAGATTATACTGAAAGATGTAACTTTTCAGCAGTTAATGACATACTGATCTTAATGAATAAACAAATACGGAAAGTGGCTTGCTAAAGTTGCGGATGTATTTTTATTTGGAAGTAGATACAGAATTAATCACACAGCACGTTTCTCACCTAACAAGTAATTTTACAGGAAGTTTCATTTCCATAACTCTTTATTCCACTGACTTCCAAAGTCAACAATTCTGTTTTCCTTTATATTTGCTTATACGGTGCCGAGAAGTCAAAAACAGTTTGCAGTATGAGAGATTTACTTATGCATATCGGAGAATATTGAGCTTGGTGCTAGAGTCAATATATTACGTTTTCTTCCCATATGTCATCAGGAAGATTGAAGGAAATTTGAAAATCTGTACTTATGCCCAGATAAATTTTGGAAATTAATACTACACAGAAACATCACTTCCTTTAAATTTTGTTCAGTTTAAATAAAAACTACTTGTGGTTTGGCTTAATCTGAATTTATTACTGTAATAATATCCCCCCCCCAAAAAAAAAACATACTTCTTTGTGTTTTAAAATATTATGTAGTCGAAAGCTTGCTTGACCGATTATAGTAAAAACTAATGTTACACTAAATCATGAAACGTGTAAAAAAACGTACCAAGTTCTTTGGCAAAGTGAATAGTTTCTCCACTCTCCAACCACTGGGTCATAAATTCGAATCCCACAATAGGGGACATGAAGGTTTGTGAATGTATATATGTGGGAGATAAATTTCAACGCACGGTGTGAAACCATCATCCTGCTTATTGGAGACATGAAAATTTTCTATGATTGGTCTCGAGAATAGGATTTCCGGAGTATTTAAACTTTAGTTCGTTTATCACAGTACTAATGTATGATTGGTTTACAATCATACATTAGTACTGTGATGATATTAATACTGTGACTTCTGTAGATGATATTCACATAAAAAATAAATACAAAGATTATAAAATAGATAAAAAAAAGCGACTTTTAACAAAATTTTTATATTTTGAGAAATCACTGAGATGTTTCAATACGTAGAAATATACTAAAATATAAGCATTTATGGGAAACGTGTGACTGATTTTAGCGTTAATAGTTTTACATATGCTACAATTAAAACACAATTTTTCTCTCTCTGGAAACAATATACTTTCTCAGGGACATGCGTAGGAGCTTCCTGTAGTTGGAATCCATGGGTTGTTATTTTACTAAGGATAGTTATAACTTTCTCTAAATTGACAGTCTTTACTCTTAGCTACCAACATGTTATTAGCAAGCAACAAAAATACAACATAACTATGAAATTCGCCAAAATGACAATGAGTTTTCCTTGTGTTGTACTAAACTGTTATAAATTCTCTCTTAGATCCTTCCTAGGAAGGGATTCAAACTCCACCTTCTATGCTACTGCTTTGCATTTACAATATGGAATTTCTATAGAAAATGTAAAATCTGTTGCTTTTTATGTCATGACATGGTTAGAAAAATGAAAGAAATGTCTCTTCGTTATGACATTATAGATATTTTAAAACTTTTACCATAACAATATTACTATGGCTACTAAGGAACATTCCAGCACATCACATAATTTGTTTTCTGATTTGTGGACGTTTATTACCTGATTACTCTTTTCCTTTCTATCCTATAAATAGTTTGTTGTTTGAACTCATGAGCTGTTTTAAACTTTTCGTAAACATAGGAAAATATTAGATTTATTTTAAATTTGCACATTACTACTTTGATCTGAGAGATACTCACGAGACACCCTTCTGAAAATTAAATTTAAACACTTTTACTTTTAGCCATAAAAGTTGCATATTTTAGGTAAACTAGTTGGAAAATGACAGGATAGAAGAAAATGATGTAAAAATAACTTTAAATGGAAAAAAAGAAATAAATAAATTAAGGCTGCAGAAATACCGGGTGATTAAAAGCCATAGAGCCAAAACGATATAAGAGCGTATGAAAATGTAAGCAGAAGGAAGAGCAAGAATGCAATTAATATAAGGGGATAAAGAAAAAAAAACAATAAAAATGAAAGAGGAACAGAAAAAGGAAGACATTCGTGGATACATGTGTAGGGGGAGATGAGAACAACTCCGCAAGGTAGCGTATTAAGTTCTTTATGTAATATATTATTCAACAAATGAAATGGAAGAAATGACTGTCGTGCTGATTAAGATATCCTTACCAGAGAATTCATTCTTAAATTCAAGGCCATTATAATGTGCTAATCCAACCACACATGTCATTGAGTTCCCTTCACTTGGAAAAGCTTTTCCCCAACATGAGTATAATCTGTAGAATGCCCATTGTAAGAATGAATGCCCATAAAGACAACAGTTCAGCATTCGTTTCCTGATACAGTGTCTTGTCGCATAGTGAATTGAATCATGAAACACAGACGCCGCTAGGATAACGTGTATTTTGTATTAGACGAAAAAAATCAACTAGAATCATTTAATTAAGAACTCATTTAAGATGAGTGCTGTCATTTCCTACTTTAAAATGCCACTTTTAGGCAGCACTGGCGCCATCTTGTACTAGGTACCAAAGCTATAGAGATGTGAGATGCTACTTACCCATACCGGTAGGAAGAGGAGAAGTCTGCGCCGGAAAATGAGCCAGAGAACAGACACACACGCACACTTTTACGCACACGCACAAGCCGATCTGTTCAGTTTTCAACCACCGGTAAAACGGAACGGGTCGTGTTCCATGACAGCTTCCGTAGAGCTTCAACGAATATTCCTTCGCTGTTTTTTTCCGAGTTATATCAAACCACAGGTGTGATGCAAATAATCTCCCTACACGCGCACCCTGAAGTCCTACTGTGTTACCCCCTTGTCTCCCGCAAACCGAGACGCCAAGGAACTGCTGCGAAAGGATGTGGGATGCGCGCTCCGTGTGCGCGGACGATCGAAGCTTACGGCAGCAGCAGCAGCAGCGTGGGACTTGTCCATTCCAGCACTTATCGAGAGGCAGGGGAAAGAAAACTCTCGCGACAAACGACCTTGACAAACGTGAGCGGACTGACAAATGGAAGAGTTAATAAGGAGTCCAGGTACTTGGCAAAACATGTTGACGAGGATACGACGAAAAGGGGAGGCGGTTGCCATGGTGCATCTAGTCATGATGCAACAGTTGTTACAGCGTCACCCTTTATCTTGCAGAATATGTGCGACAACGGCGAACTCACTTCATGCCGATCGGGGGAACATTTGATTCAGATACATGTGTGTTACGGCTGAGAGAGAAAGAGAAAGAAATCCCTTCTCTACATAAACAGGACTCCGCAGTCGTGGCGACTGCGGAGTCCTGTTTATGAGAAAAAAATGACCAGCAGGCGAAGAGATCTAAAATAACGAGAAACGAAATGAAGAGAATGGGTTCTGTACTCATGGTTTATGGCATTTCCACGTACAAAATGCAAGTTCGATTTTCTTGTAGTGAATGTACTAGACTGATATGTATTGCAGAATAGTAGCCTTCGTGCACGGCAGATTTTTATTGCGTTGTTGTTGTATACCTATAAACATTTCTGTTTCTATAGCTTAGTTTCATAGAACTTCTGCTTAATGCGGTTTACATATACTTGAGGGTGTGCGTAAATGTTTCATCTCTTTGAAAACAAACAAAACTAAAGCACAGACAACGATAAGTGTCACCGATCTATCAGAAAATATAGCTGTTAGGGGAAAAAAATATCTTAATGTAGTAAGAGAAATTCTCAAAAAAAGTACACGAAACCAGGGTTGTGTTGGAGTAGTTTCAAACGAACTGTACCATCTTTTTAAAAGTAGTGGTTCAGAAGTCATCGGCCTGTAATACACACAGTTTAGATGAAGAATAATAACTGTCTACTGAAATTGCACAGAGCTCAGAACTTATATTGAAAAGATAAAATCGTTAACATTTAAATTTTATTTATTTCGTATTCGTCCTGTCTTGCCTTTGTTTTGTGTTCAATACTTATTCCCTTACCATCACTTAATTTCGTACAATTTTTGTAGTATTTTTACTTAGGTAGGTGAGAACTTTTTTCGCTCTGTGGGAGAATCCTCTCCTGCTTAATAGAAACTTGAAGTAGCGCTTGAAAAGAAGTAATATCTTAATCCCTTAGAAGTGGGTTCTCATTTTATTTTACTCTATACTTTCAGTGCTAACAATATTATAGGTTTCTGACCGTTTTGGGGTGAGATTACCATTAAAATGTTGATTTCGCATTAGTAAAAAAACGAATAAAAAAACTATATATAGCGAGACTAAATGCTGATTTGAAAGTGTAGGAAAAATTGTGAGTCGTTTGCACTAACAGATTTCACTTTTACAAACACAAACATTGCACTGATTCTACCAATTGTTCATCACAGAGTGATCAATTCTGCTCTCATATCAACGCCTGTATAACAAAAATCAAACACAGCCGAATTATCTATGGCAAACAAATCTGTCAATAAAGAGTAATTTAGATGCATGAAACAAAAATCCCTGCTTACAGGGAAAATACACTATAATGAAAGGACCAGCAACCATCTGTTTCTAAATCTTATGCGCTGATATTATGGCGAAGGAAAGGTAGAATCATGATATTGCGACTCTCTACAGCTCATGACAGCTTGAGCGTGTGCAGAATAATCTTTTTTCACGACGAAAGGTGAATGAAAGAAAATCCTTTGTGTGCATTTTGGCTAAGGTTGTTTTGTAAGAAGAGCATTTTATCCACTTTCAATAAAAAAAAATCTTCACTCGTGAAGGTTGCTAAAGTTATGTTACGGAAACCAGTGCTTTCCCCTCTATCAGACTGCCACGCTTTCTATGAAGCGAAGGGGGAGAAAAAAGGAAAATAAAATGCAATATTTATTGTCGGTGAAGGGAACTACAAAACAGTTGGTTACGTACCAAGTTCCACGCACCTTGCGTTCAGCTCACAGATAAAACATAGTGGAATACATGATAACCGCTGATAAAATAGAATGAAGAAAAGCACAAATGCAGCAAAGCGGAAACCATAACTTGCTTATTTTCCACCTTTAATACACGACAATTACCCACCATATCTGAGTTTGTACTGCTCTGCAAGATATTATCTGAATTTGACAGCTTCTGACGGCTATTCCATTTTGAAAGCCATGAATATTTTACTGCATACATCGAATGCTGTATAAAGGGAATTTTAAAACGAATCTTAACTTTAATTATAAAATATTGCCTTCGACATGCAAACAATATTAGTTTTCGTTAGAAAATGAACTGTTAGCATTAATTAACATTAATTAGCTTATCTGCCCGTGCTTAAACGTAATTTTAGAATATTTTAATTACAGACAACTAATAATTAGCCATACATCCATTCAGTAGCTTATTTATCAATGCCCTTGACTGTAAGGCTAGTTATTATACTGAAAACCAATTATGCCAACACGTTTTTATTCTCCATTGTTGCGTTCTTATTCTCATGACTCCTTGCATGCTTGTGAAACCAACAACATTATCGTGGTTGTCGTGACAACCAGCTGCTTCCGCAAATCACAGGTTGTCGGGACACATAAATCTAAACACAGTTCGTCGGCGTCCTAAGCTAGAGAGCTTACCATACGACCTAGCTAACTTGATGTAGTTTAAGACGTGTTGCTAGAATGATTTTAAGAATATGATTTTAAACAGACCATCTACTTTTTCTTGAAAGCTGCTTCATAGCTCTTATTTTATTTTATCACATACTGTATTATTTTAAGAACGTACTCGATTCTTTCGTGACGCGTATACATACATATGCTTTTCAATAGAGAGCCTTGTGTTAGTTGAAGTTTCAAGTTGTGACATTCCCCTTTCCTTCATGTGATGTGCCTTATTAATATTCAATAAAAGACTTTCTGCTGTTCAAAAGAAAACTGGCGGTTTGCTGCTGAAATATAAACATGCATCATTTTTATATAGAGATGCTCTTTATCTTGAGGATAAATGAAAGAAAAATACTCATTTATATGCAGATAGGTTGATTTAAATGTAGGATAGTTCGCTATTTATTTCATTGATAAAAATTTAACTGGAAAAAAATATTTTCAGATATTTTTAAAAAGAAAACTTTTGGAGTTTTCGCATATTCAGATATTGAATTAAAATGTTGTTTATTGAAACCGAGAAATATAGCCTGTGAAATCTAATGACACAAAACTATTTTTCTGTAAAAATTTGAGGTCATTAATTTTCAGAGCTTTCAAAAAAATGTAACGTGATCTTCAGATCGTCTTACTTTTTTCTTCACTTAACCTTAATAAAGAAATCAATTGTGATAAAATGGTTAAAAGCATCGCCAGTGAAATGTGACCCCATCGATAAAATCATGTTGACAGAATGCTGTCTAAAGAAAGTTCACAGTATTATGTTTAGCGTAGTTGGTGTACCCATTTTTGAAATTATGTGATAAAAGTCAAGTCTGTCTTTGTTGTTTAGGATGGAAGTTTGTAACAACATGTTAAGATAATAACTATAATAGCCATCACTATAGCACTGTTTTAAGTTTGAAAAAAATGAAGGATTATCGCTGTTTAAAATACGCTGCATATAAACTATAGACAATGTTTATAGACTGTTATGCATATAGACAGTGAATATAGTAATATGTAAAATTTCTTTTGGTTTGAGAATTTTTTCAACGCTACGACCTGTAATTTCACTTACACACTGCAGTTTATCGTCATGTCAAAAATTATTTACGGTTTTCCTTCATATATTTGTTCCTATTATTGAACAAATATATCTTCGATTATGTAATGAAAAAAAGTAGAAGTTTCTAGTCCTGCTTGTTAAGTAAGTTAAGTTGCAACGATGCTGTTTACTGTTAACGCTATTCCCATATCATATGCTCCTGCGTGCAATAAACGTTTTCTCTCTAAGTCAGTTCAGCATAGAAATGCTCTTATTTTGAACAATATTAGTATAACATGGTGTTACTTTGAAAATACAAAGTTCGCTGACTTTATTCGATGTCCAGGATCTCAGTTTCCACGATAAATAACTGGTCAGCCTTCAGTGATTAAATAAAGAAAACTCGCTTCAACAGGCATTTTCCTATAAAATGGCGCTGAGTAGGACGCAAAATAAATCACACGTTTTAGAAGTGCACTACATTCTCAAAAGTATACGAACATCCAGCGACAAGTAGAAAAATAAACAGGTATAAAATATGGAGAGAAAATGACTGCTAGATTTGTAGTGAAGAATAGCTTGCAGTGAGAGGTTTCAAAATTTTAATATTATCGAATACGAAGGAATTTTCAAATTACCTCATACATCTTTCTCTCTCTCACACACACACATGTGTACTGCCTAGCATATAATTGTGTCGTGTCAGCTACAGAGGAAAATTAAATAAATACTGCTTATATGAGATGCGGGCGAGGACATAGGTTAGAAGCACATGCCTTGTGGACATTTTGACTATACCAGCAGGGTATTTATCCACGAAACATCGAAAATTGACCTGGAAACATTAATGAGGAGTATTATATTAGAATGCGATGTTATTGCTGGTATGCCTGTTCACTAAGTTGAGATGTGATTGGGAAACTCAGAATTAATCGCTGAATATTATACGGTGGCAAGAGATAGACGTTAATGTTAAACAAACACCTGAACCTTGATGACTATTATTAATTGACAGCAATCAGAAATTATCTCACGGCTATCCCTAAGAAGTCACACAAAAGATGTCGAGTGAGGTATAGTTACAAGACTGATATCTATCAAGATGATTCATAATATGGAATATCAGTCTTGCAACAGCTTGCATGCCCAATAACAAGTCCATGAAGAGTTATTAATTTGTTGTTTTATGAAAAGTAAAATTAATCATGACAATCTCACCCACATAACATTGGAAATTTTTCATGGGAGAGAGACTATTCAAAAATGATTAAGATATCATGAAAATTTTATTAGAACCGTGGATGGATGATTTTGGGTGGTTTCCTAGTGTTATGACTTTATTTACAAATTTATTTCGAACACGATTTAAGGACCACTTACCAGTGATGATCCTTACACTGTGAGTAAAAATGCTAATATTTGAAAATTTCGCTGCGTTATTTTATTTTATTTATTTTTGACACTATATATTTCGAATTCGTTTATTTTCATGTACATTATTTACTTTATCAGTGAGTTGCATTTTGAAAACTACTGGTTCTGAGTGTGTTACAGACAGTGGCGGCTCGTGGCTTGAAATCGTGGGGGTGCTGCAACTTTCGAAATATACATACACACTCTAAGTACATTGTATACGTGTTTGGATAAAACATGAAAATTTATTATCGATAAAATTATAGTTTGGTATAATTCAAAATTACTTAAAAATAAAATATATTCTTCTTGTTTTGTTTCATGAAAAAATATTGTTTATTATCGATAAAATTATACAGTTTAATATAATTCAAAATTACTTAAAAATAAAATCCATTCCTTTAATTGTAATTAAAGGAATGGATTTACAATTTTTGGACATTACAATTAAATCCTTTAATTGTAATGCCCAACTATTTAAAGAGACGGAGTAAACATGATAAACACTACGAACACTACTACTACTGCCGCAAACTGCATATAAACAACAGTGGAACTGCGCGACGGACAGTTCCGCATTACGCTAATAGCTCGCATCTCACTATAGCGTGCATATGCTTGCGGGCGTAGCAATATGACACTGTGGTAAACACAGTGCTGCTAGCTTCCTTCGCCCTCCTAAGTGCTACAAGATGGATTTTTTATTATTTTTATACAAAATAAGAGAATTGTATAGGATTGTTGATGATAAAATTAATATTACAAGCAAATATAATTAAATTAATAAATATATTTATATATCGAGAAAAATTGGGGCTGCTGCAGTTCCGCAGTGCCTATGCACGAGGCCCCTGGTTACAGAATATACTTAAAATGGTCGTTTAGTATCCGGCACGTCATTATCACTATCTTAATGCTTAATACGTAGACTAGTAGCAAATTAACTTAAAAACTAATCAACCTATAAGGTTTACTATCATTTTAGTATTTTTAATTTATTACTATAATAATAAATTAAAACAAATAATCTCGGTTTTGAAATCCGTTTAAATTCGGGAACTACATCCCCCTTTTCTTAAGATTTTTAAGAAAAGATTGCAAGATTCCCTTAAAGCAGTTAGTTTAATAGATTAAAAATAATACGTTTTATTCTACAATGAGATTGCTTTAGCCCTGTAATGAGCAAGTATATTATCTATTAATTGTTCAAAGCAGTCACCTGCCGATTTGATTGTTTTACGGGAGAAGCTGCTTCCCTTCCGAGACTAGATAACTTAGCTTAGGTTAAAAAGACCTTCACTAGAAATTGTCCTTATATCAACGAAGGGACCGAACCCGGTTCCTTCGTTGCGTCACTTTTGCTTGGGGTTTCTTGTGAAATTTATATAAGAATTTTTGTTTTTTATGCAACAACCAGGTTTAAATATCGTACCCTAAGCCAAATATATTTTTATGATAATAATTTAAACATTTCGAATGAATGCCTGAGAATGCTCTCCCCTCCTCTCCCCCACACATAATCGGAATGTCCGTTCGCATCGTGCGTTTATCTGCACCACTAGTTACGAACATATATCGAAACTATGATTTACTTTAGTACATTACGTTTATTACAGTTTATTAGGTACACACCATCAAACGCTTCATCAACGACTATCATGTGTCGGTTCCAAGCTATAAAGCAGGTTAGGAATACCAAGGAAGCGTGTGTGTGTGTGTGCGCGCGTGCGCGCACGCAGTTCAATGTGATAAAGCTCAGCAGAGCGTTTCAAGTGACTTTGAGTGACATAATATAGTTGGCGCCAGACATACTAGTATAAGTATCACAAACTGTCTAAGGTGCTCACGCACAACAGTCCAGTACCAGAAGTCGCGCTGCCAGTGAGAGTCCCGTGACTGGAGACAGATTATTGATGTAAGTGGCCGATGGAGGGTTGCAAGAATCGTGTAGTCTTAACAGATGGGTACCACGGTGTATAAACATATATCGAAACTCACAGTGTGCTGTATCCTTCTACGAGTAGCACCAGATGAAGTCACATTGTTTCGATCCCGTCAGGTAAAATCGAATATCTGCAGTTATTACTAAACATTTCCAGTGTTAAAAAGTCTCTTGGTTCAATTAATCCCAATTCCATTTGTATTACGCTGACCGTATCGTTACAGTATACAGCAGCATTAATCACCGGACTCATCGTGCTCGGTGACAGTGCACTGCAGATAGAAGTGTGGTGATGTGGAGAATTTCCTAGTCAGTCATAGGACCCTTCATGCCGGTGAAACATCTGAATGCTACAACTTTCGTGCTCATTGTTGCTGAACCTGAAAAATGCATACCTTCCCACCTTTATGGTAGAGATCGCTTCCAGTAGGATAATACACCACGTGACAGGGTACAGGTCATTCGATAATGGTTTCGAGAGAGAGAGAGAGAGATGATGGCTACTAACTTCATTTGTCTTTTTACTCATCGTTTTAGGTGAAACGGCTTTTTCTTGACAGCTATTTGAGTCATTCTTGTAGAACTTCGTAGGGATCCATGCCCCCCGCCAAGTAGTTTCATGAAGGTTAAAAAGAGGATACCAGTCGCAGTTGGGTATTTTTGTTTAACAAACAGACCTCTCATTGCATGTATGATGAGAATATTGCTCGGTTTAAAGAAAGATTTATTTTTTAGAGAGAGAGAGAGAGTTAAATTCTCTAAATTTCAGTACTTTTCCCGGCTCTTTGTTTCTAAAATAGAATAATCGAATCTTTTTTTATTTCATTTCGCGATTCGATTAAAATATAACTCGTTGGAAAATGTTTAAAATGTCATAACCGTTAAGAAGCAGTGTTCACCAGCTCATTGCTGCTTATGAACTACTTAACTATAAATAAATAAACTTTAAATGAAAGAACAAAATAACTATGCTTGGTTTCATAAAGTTTATTACAATTGTTTTAAAGAAATATTTTCACTTCCAAAAAAAAAGTACATTTGTATTACACTTCGATCAATCTGGTATGGTATGCTATCGAAAACCGATTTATTCACACTTTGAAAGTAGTATTTTATCCGCTCTTCAAGATGATTTATCTTCCTTCGATAGATGTGTTGGTGATATCCTTATTATAGAAAATATCGATGCTGCCAACTGTTATCCTCCGGAACAGTTGAGAACAGATTATCCACTTTCTCAACTTGTCAGCATTATAGGATAATAATACATTCAAGTTCACAACATATCGTAAATCGACATGATTTCCCACGCTTTTTTCATATCGTTCTTTAAGCAAAAAAAAAATGCTCATAATGTCTCGGTGTGTGTGTATATCACATATCGAAAGGCTTAAGAAAATTTAACTACTCAAAAGAATCAGATTGCTCGATAGAAAATGCCTCACAGAATACGACGCTTTTTCTTCTCATGCAGATCTTCTGTTTTAATCGTTAATTCATGTTTTTAATTAATGAAACTACCTGTTTCCATTTTCATTCGTGAAACTATAATATTCACCTTCCAATTCAACGGCATGAATAACATTTTTTAGTATTTGTATTAAAGAACAAATTCTTTAATATAAATTATTTAAAAAAAAGTTCTTCTCGAGAAGTATATATGCGTGAAAACGCCTTGTCTGTATTACTAAATGCCAGGAAAACCACAGTGCGTTATATACACGGGCATATCATGCCTAGACTGAACGATATTTCATCCTGAAAACTGCACCGAAGAGATAAACCTACCGGAAAACACACGCAGTTAACAGATATATTACTAACATCACGTCCTGCTGTTGCTTCGGCTGCTATCTCAACAACCTAATTAATTTTTACTGTTCAGTAGACGCCTCTCTGGTGCAAAATACGCAAGGAACAAAAAAAAACTCTATATTCCACTTAAAAACATAACTGAATTTGCGAGTCGTATTATTGATGTGCTACACACATTTCGACTAATTGTGTGTGTGTGTGTGTGCATGTATATAGATAGATAGATTTGTTGATTTTCAGAGCAGTGAACCAAAACTTTCTGAAGCGAAATTATATGGATTAAAAGTGGATTGAGTTGGGTTAAATATTTGTTATTTATATGATTTATACTTAATTGGTTTGTTTGCTTGTTTAAATCCTTTCCTATTTAAAACCTTATTCGATTAAAATCCTACCAGCTGCTCTATTGTTATGTCGTTGCTTTCTCTATATTTTACTACCTTATATATTCCTATATATATATCTATTCTATCTTTCTTTCTATCGCTATTTTATTTCTTCATATATCGGGCTTAATATACTTACATCTAGGATTTTTTCCTCTTCGGATACTGGCAAATTTATATTATGCTACGCCAGCCAGTATCCTATAGCAGAAAAGATCCTTACTCAGGGAGACAATACTAGATTCTGAGGCGCTCTTACACAATGATCTACTTTAACACTGCCGTATAGATTCAGATTATTACAGTCGTGACCTAAATCTATAATTATATACATTTCCTAATTCCTTCCCACCAAAATAGGTTCTATTTTTATAAGTGGTAGTTTGGAATCGTAATCAGACATGACTCAGGTTTAGATAAAAATGACATGTTTATTGGAATATCTAAACAGAATACACAAAAAAAATCATACACTTAATTTGATTCAATACTAAATAAAAAGACTCCAGTTAAGAGGTTAACATATTCTAAATTAAATCAAAGCTTATGAAACATCGTAAAATACAGTAATTGAGAATTGGGATAGATTGCAAATGATATGAAGTTAAGTTAAATTTCCTTTCTGTAATGCTATTCATAAGATTATATAAACAAGCATTCTTATGTTACTCAGTTACTACAAATCCACTATTCTAATCTTGTTAAGTTAACTCAATCACATACAACACAAAGGATCTCTTCTAGACGATTCTTCTTATTCTCAAAAGAGGTTGACTATCTAATTAGAGACTGTCCACAAAGTTCCTTAGAATAATGTTCTTAATTTACATTCACATATAATCTTCTCTCTCCTAAGGAATTTATACACAAAATACAGTAATTTTACTTTACCGAACTTTTCTCGCGTCTTTCAGCACCACATGTACGTCTGGTTATTTCTTGTCTATTGGCTATCCTTACGCCAACATAGGGGTTACGCTATCTTCATGATTTCTGCCGAAAATGGACTCTAATCTTTGTGTTTCAGAATATATTTCGATGGGACTTTTCAGCGACGGCGTGATTCTGCTAGGACTGGAAATTTTACCTTCTGCTTTGCGTAGAATCCTACTCCATTCTCAAGAAAGCTCGCTGTCCGACATCTTATCTTAGCACAGACGCTTCATTCCCCCCCTTTACGCGAATTACCCGCTAACTTCCGAACATATCGTTTTCCTATAATAGATTTAGTTTAATCCTTTATCCCAGTGAGAGCAAACAAAGTTTGCGCCTGAAAATATCTTCAGGACTAAATATAGTGTTGTACTATCTTATCCAGTAAGTAGTGCATGCTCCACCTTTGCCACGAGTTGCCTTGGTGTTGCACTACTTACTGGATAAGATAGTACAACACTATATTTAGTCCTGAAGATATTTTCAGGCGCAAACTTTGTTTGCTCTCACTGGGATAAAGGATTAAACTAAATCTATTATAGTCTAACCTAGTGCTAAATAAATTTTCAATATCGTTTTCCTGTTTGGAAAACGATATGACAAAAAAGAGTCCCGATACGGCGCTCGTCCCCTTATATTCTTCGTCAGAGCGCCCCCTTTTTCGGAGTCCCCTTTTGCACACGACCTATATTTTTTCACCCCTTGGGTTCATTTCATGCTTTCCCGACGCTGTTATGCTCTTGGATTCATGGAATATGCGTCGACGTATGTTCCGTGTTAGTTATTGCCGCCGGCGTTACGCTGGACACGCGTAGTAATATACTTTCTAAGAATTATTATTTATTATCTCTATCTGGTGACTCACAATCACTCTAATCAGCTAAAGTGAGGCTTAAATCAATATTAACAAAATCCCTCCTTTAAAACATTCTCTAATTCGATCTTAGTATAATCACAATAGAATAAAATACATGGAACACAAGATAAAATTTGCAATTTTATACATAAAGTGAAGAAGTTTCACTTTTGATTTCAGCTGATGTGCAGGTATTTCTCTTTGTTAGTAAGTTTAGTATGTTAGATTCCGAATGAATGATTTCTTTGCAAGATTCCTTCATTCAGGATCTAACAGTTGAAATAAAAAATAATTTAAACAAATTAAAAGTTTGTGACTAATTGAAGAGACCAGATTAGTAATATTTAAAGTGACTTAAAGATTTCAGAAAGTCTTAAATATTAAGTCTCTTTAAAATATTAAAATTCTCAAGTCTCTCTGTCATCTTGTATGGACTCCTCTACGCTTATTTCAAAGTTTCTCTTCCTGCATCCATAATGAAAAGAGTAACATTTAAAAAAATTTCACGCCTGTGTGTCCTTATCATTTACCACACTTTTTAAATTTTATCGTATGTGATCCTCACATTTACTTATAAATATCCCAGTTATCTCGTTATTATTTTGCATCTCTTATTCCTTTCATTTGATTTAGTGGACTTTTAAAACTGCGGTATTTTATTTTATTTTATATAAATTCCAATTCATCATCCTATGTTTACATGGTTTTCAGTTATCCGTGCTTCCTTTAACCTCATGTAGTGGTTCTAGGATATTGGCGCGTTGAAAAGGTTAAGATATGACACAATTAGTATTGCGATGTTTTATTTTTTCTTCTAAGTCGTAATTCCTCATTTTAAGTGGAGACTTAAAATTATTCTACCCTTATTGTGGGTGTATCTGTGTGTATTACTTTACTAATTCCCTTTGTAAATTTAGATAAATACACAGTAGTAGTCATATGATTGATAGTGAAGTTAATATACTTTATTCGTAATATAGGAGCAGACATTTGAGAAAAAAGTTTCTCTAATACCTTTTTATAGCAGTGCTAGTTTTTACGATTTTACGTCTTGTGTTTTACGGCGTTTTGCTGCTATCCTAATAAGAATGAAAAATTCCACTGCTGTGTATGTGGGGGGGGGGGGTCGTACTGCGATATTATATTAAGGAGAGACTTTTATTATTACTTTTTTTTCTTCTTCTTAAATTAAAACACATTTGAATAAATCGATTTTATATGAACACCTTCACACCACTGATATTTTGTATATGACAACAGACGACGAACATCGGCAAAAAGGTGAAAATGAAAAGCATTCCTAGAGAGGAAGGATTCTTTTTCTTATTCTGAGACTAAGTAAATGGTAATTATCCCCTGAATTCAAGAGTGATCTGTTCAAGTGGCAGAAATCTCATCATTCGGGCTGAATTCAGCCCGAATGATGAGAGAATAATCGTAAATTTTAATAGCATCAATGTTTAATGAGTCGTAACATTAATTGTAGAAAACATTTTATATGAGAATACTGCATGCTTATCTAATATTGGCTTAGTATTGACAACCAGTACCACTGTAAAGTTACGTCTGACTAGTAATCGGAAGAACCCGATTCATCTCAAATTTCGCCTTTTCAGAGCAACCAGTTTCATATTTGCTATTGCATGTCGATAACAAAATTACACACGATACTTTTTTCTTGGCGTATCTGGTCCTGCGGAGTCTGAACCAACAGCAAAATGGTGGAAAGAATATCTAGTTTATAACAATAAATATCGAGCTTGACTCGTAACCTAGTGACATTTCGAATCTTACACCTTGACCCTTCTTGATGCCGTTCCACTTTACCGTGTCGCAACTCACATCACTAGCATTTTCAGAGATATTATTATATTCAGTTGTTGTAAAAACGATTTTCAGAGAGGTTTCATTCTTAAGTACAAATTTATTGCAAACAGTTGATTGTCTTAAAACTGTCGTTTCACACATTTCCTGATCACATTTCATCAAGCAGATCAAACGCACATGCGCAGTTCTTATACTGAGAGCAACAGGATTACTTATGATATCCGGAGGCTGTTGTTTACAAGATGTATAACTAATTCATCCCTAATTTAGTGTATTCGAGATGCATCACAAGCTTTCTAACAGTCGGAAAAGCATCGACATTCGATCAATATGATCGCAGAAAGCGAATAACTGTGAAATATCGACACAAGAGATTACCTTTTAACTTCTCCTACCCTTTCCGACATATGATGCACTATGCATCCTGAATGATGGAAATCGGCTGTATTACACCCAAGCACTACGCGTTTTCGGAGAAACTAATTTCAAACTCGCCGTTTGTCAGTTATAAATAAAACAATTGCTTCCTGTAGTATTTATCTCTGGCTCTTTTTCTTTCCATTAAATCAGTTCTTACCTAGATATACAGTATATATATTGGTGAATTTAGAGCTCATATAAAATTGGTGATTTGTATCTATTTTATTGTGTTTTTTCCTTAGAAAATTTGTGTTTTATAGTATATTATAGTGTAGATTGTCTTGTTTTTTTAGTGTATTTGGTGTTTTATAACATATTTTTGTTAACTTATTTCAATAATAAATATAGTTTAAAATGGCGCCAAGAACGCACAAGAAACGTAATGCTAAGAGCAGCGAAGTCGAGAACAAGAAAGCTTGTTCCGCTAAGGAGATTATTAAAGATATTGAGGAAGTTTATAAAAATGAATTAACCTCCAAAATAGCGAAATTAAGGCAAATTATCAGAGAGACAACGCGGGAATTACAAAAAAAGTCGAAAGGCGTTTAAATGAACATAGGGAGGAATAGAAAATTAAGCAACAAAATACGAAACAACATAGCACGGAATTAGGTAAGTCAGTAAATAATGAAAATCGGGTAAGTAAAAAGAAGGAAGTTATTTGGTACGGTGACTCTATCATAAAACATGCTGTTGATGAGTAGGTTGTAATTTTGAGTTTTGCAGTAGCAAACAATTAAAAATATAACGCAAGCAATTCAAAAACATAAAAGAAAAGTAAACGAGATCGTCATTGTAGTAGGTACTAACGACTTAACTAGCGATAAGTTCAGTATGAGAGAAGACATGAAAGAGGCAAGAGTGAAAAATTGAAAATAGTACGTATATTGCCGCGATATGATACAAATGCATTAAGAAGAAGTCTATGATGGCAGACGATTCGATGCGTTGGCTATGTAGAAGGAATGAATGCGAGCTTTTGGATGGGTGGAGTGAGTTTGAGGAAAGATTACATTTGTATAAGAGGGACGGCCTACATCTGAATGCGTTTGGTATCAGGAGTCTTGAAAAACTAATAACTGATATGAGACCTAACACAGAGTCAGGGAAACTAAATTATAATGGGAGGAATGATGAGAATATGAGTGTAAGAGCGAGAATGGTATATAACGGTGTTAATGACAGGAATGG
The DNA here is from genome assembly GCF_054136105.1 of Typopeltis vanoorti. NCBI lineage: Eukaryota > Metazoa > Arthropoda > Arachnida > Uropygi > Thelyphonidae > Typopeltis > Typopeltis vanoorti. The sequence continues at coordinate 64,517,402 of NC_143562.1, read as the reverse complement.
ACTTTGTCATGGGAATGCTGACGAGGCGAGAACGATTTCGGGTTTATGTTCGTCCGGTTCGGACCAATCATATGCGTGCAAAGATATCAACATGTATAAGGCACTAGAGAAAAATAGCGAACTGCAAGTTGTCCAACTGTGTCATACAGACTGCAGACAAGAGCATACAAAAGCACATGCAGGTAGATTATTATGTCTGTACAGGAATGCGAGGAGTATCAGCAAGAAAGGGGTAGAGTTTGTTACCTTGGTCAATATGTCGGGACCTCAGATTGTTAGCATTAGTGAGACCTGGTTATCAGAATCAGGCATACTAACTGGTATCGACTGCAAAGGGTACAGTATTTTTAGGAAGGATAGAGAGGAGGGGATGTGCTGCTAATGATATCAGATGACTTGAATCCAGTTAGAGTTGAGACCTATGATTGTAGACAGGGGCGCGCCAGTAGTGTCCGGCGCCTGTGTGCAAAACTTTAGTTGGCGCCCCCATCCCCCCCCTCCAATAAAAAATCACTTTAAAAAAACGTTTTAAGTATTTCCTCCTCTTTGGCGCCTGTGTGCGTCGCATATATGGCCGGCGCGCCCCTGATTGTAGCATTAGTAACAGTGTTAATGTGGCAGTGAATTTGAAGCCATCATACATGAAGTATGAGGTGGAATCTAACAAGATCAATTACATAGTAGAGTGTTGTTACAGATCTGGTGGATCGGGTGCTAGTAATGAAGAAATACATCACCAAACAGGGTGATGGGCGCGAAAAGAGTAATCATAATGGGAGACTTTAATTATCCAAATATTGATTGGGTAGCAATAGAATCTCATGAGAAGAATGAAACTGAATTTATTGAGCTGCTGTGAGACAAATTCCTCAAGCAGCATGTGACAGAAGGAACTCGTGCCCAAAGAGTGTTAGATTTAATTATAGTGTCAGAGGGTGTTCCAGTTAAAGACGTAACTATTCTGCCTCCAGTTTGGTGACAGTGATCATGCAGTATTCTGGGGAAGTGGCTAAATTTATGAATGTTCCATTCAGAAAATGTTACATGCTGAACTACAAAGGGTGTAATCATAAATCTCATATATTAGCGCCTTGTGTCCCGTTAATTTCACTAGCAATAAAAGTCTAGTCGGTGTGACATTAGCATGTGAGCGAATGACCCTAAATGTTCATAATTGTTTTATCTGAAGTAGTCCTCTTCTCTACAGGTGATTTTTAGAAAACCCATCTAAACCTCCGAAAGTATTAACTTCACCATATTACATGGTGAAGTTGCGAGATATGCTTCCGTCAAATGCCAGACGTTGCAGGGTTTCTAAAAGTGAAATATTTCTAAAAGTTGCAAATATGAACATGATATTTATTTTAAGCGTTGAATAGCAAGGCACTTCATGGTATTGAATATCATGAAAGAGAGACATAAAACATGAAAACTCAGATTGTGTTTGCAGGCAGAAAACAACAGCGAGGTGCAAATACCCAGATAATGAAGTGTTAACGAAGGAAGTCGGCGATTAGATCTGTGAGTGACTTATGTCATCAAACTCAAGTAACTCATTGTCTAATACTGCTGCTGTGAGATTGATGTTGTCAGCTGGAAAAGACATCTGGAAACGCCAGTTCTACTGTGTTGAATAAATCGAGGCAAGTATTTGAGAAAGTTGTTTTGCATCTCAGTTGACTGTAGCATGAATGAACAGGGTATCTTGGTGAGCATACACAACTATACTGATAGTATTTGGTGAAAACGAACAGCGAAGTTATAGTTACCAGTTCATTGCCTCTTCCAGTCACTTACTGGTCAGTCAGCCGCTCAAAACCTTGGGTCCGGATGAAAATAACCCTTTAATCCTATTGTTCTTTCGGCTGTATTCGCTACACAAGACAGTCCAGATTATTTATCATCATCTGATATATATATTCTGTATCACTTCTTACACCTGATGCCAAGGTTGCAACACAAGAATGTAGATCACTTAATGTTCTAATGCATCTACCGTATAATCTCCTGTATCTGATTCGCGTAATCAGATCCGAAGCAGATCTGCGATATGATGACACGACCCTCCTAATTGAAGTAAGTATCAGGATTAGCAGTTGAGAATGATCAGTCTCATAGGAGCATGTGCTCTTTATACAGCCATATCCAAATATAATTGATAAAGATACGTGTAGTAAACTGAACCATATAGGTTCACCCGAGATAGAGAAACTGACTTATAAATGACTGGAATACATTTTATAATTCTGAATTTCTGATAAACGTGTGTAGTTTAACTACTAGAAGAGTTCCGATATGGTCAGCCTGCTTTTATGGAATGAATAGTAAGAAGGGATTGAGAATGATAGCATAAGTGAGTATGCGTATGAATTGGGAAATGTAAAACTCTGATTTAATAATCAGAGAGCGAGGTATCAACAAACGTGAGAATGGAATAGGGACAAAAACAAACGGGAGTCACAGAAATGGCCGTGAGGAATAAAAGGAAATTTGGCAGAGTTATTAAAGTGTGTTATATGAGGAAAGAGATTATATATGTAACTGAGGCTGTGATGTTGTAAAAGAATAGAGTGAAGGAGATTGTTGTAGGAGAGGAAACGAATGATTTAGGCAGCGAAAGATTTTCTGTAAGACAGAATGTGAAAGATTTGTTGTTAGTGAATGCAAAGAGCGAGAGGTGGAAAGATGAGTGTGCTACCAAGGTGTGACATCAATGAATTAAGGAAAAGGAATTATTTCAAATGGTATCATATCGAGGTTGTATAAGAAATATTGTAAAGGAATGAAAACGAATATTCATTTTACGGTTGTTTGGGATAAGTTTGATAAAAGAATTTTTTAAGAGTGACGGTTTGCAATTAAATGAGTTAGGTGTTTGGCATATAGAGCGTATATTAATAAATGTTGCATATTATATATTAATGAATATGCAAAAAAAGAGAAATGGGAATTGCTAGGGACGCAGCTGATTGGGTTTGCTGTTAATAATGCAATAGTCAGTAATCTTTACACGTGCGCAATTAAATTTTTATCAGAAAAGATATTGTGCACGGCGTGTCCAGAAGAAGATAAAAATTAATTTTTGATTTCCCCCTTGGTATAGTGGGAATAGTAATTGTTGGAGAAAGGTTTACAGCAAAAGTGGTTTCTGATGACCTTAGAACAAATCGTATACGGTTAAATTGGGATTAAGCTCATGTACGTATTCATACAAAAGCCAGGAGTATTGATGCCGCCATAATTTCGCTACAAATCTAGGGGAAATTGTAAAATTAATTGATTTAATTCTGCCTGACATTTTTGGAATAAGTGAGACGTGTCTGATGACATCGTGACAGACATAGAATATATTCATTACAATATATTTCGGTAGGATAAAGAGATAAAAAGGAGGTCGGCGGTTTGGTGAATGATATTAAATAAGTTGTATCCGCTGAAAATGGAGAATTCGGAATGAAGGGATGGCAGTAACACTGACGATATTTTGTGTGAAATTTAGGTAAATAGGATAGAATATGTGGAAGGATGTTTGTAAAGGACAAGTTATATTGAAAGAAATGAGACTGAAATGTTTGAACAGATAAAATTAGAATAAGAGGCGGTTGATCATTTTTATGTGATTTTAATTAGTAATATTGATTTACAGTAGGAAATGTTACATGGTAGTAGAGAAAGCGAGTTTATTGCGTCACCCAGAGACTGTTATTATTAAACATAGCATGTGGTCAAGGGAATGAGGAAGTTCCTTGTGTTAGATTTAGTGGAAACGTTGTAGGATGAGATGGTGAATGAAGTTTCTAGGATCTGTTTGATTAGCGTGATCATATGGTACTATCATAGAGGCAGTTAGTCGCATACTTCTTCCGATTAGAGTAGGGACTATGTGGAATTACAGAGCGAACAACTATGGGAGACTCTGACAAGAGCTTGACATGAGCTTGTTGGTAGGGGAATAAATAGTGCTGTGAAGTTTAAAAGAACACTTGAAGGCAGGGATGGAAGATTGTATTCACAGAGTTAGGAGGAGAAATAGAATGGGCGTAAAGTATGAATAATGGAATACGAAGGGCAGTGCAGAGTGATAAAACACAGCCTAGAAAAGTGACAAGTGTAATAAGAAAAAAAACCAGAATATGAAAGGAGATTGGCACAGCGAATTAAATGAAAGCGATTATGGAAGAATGATAATTGTTGCTAAAAGTAATAGTAAGGTGAACAAGATTCAGTAGAAATATTTAATGGATATTTTGTTAGCGTATATCATGGTAGAAACAATATGTTGAGACCTGGATGCGATGGTAGAAGAAGATAATAGCGTAAAAGTGGAATAATGTGAAATGTTTACTGTACTGCGCAAACTTTGTCAGCAAAAGATGTCCTAAGGAGTTCTCTGTACCTCTCACTTTGTTGTTTAATGAAAGTCTAACAAAGGAAAAGGTCCAGGAAAAGTGGAAAGGGATTAAAGTAGTACTTATATATGATTCCAGAACAGAGGTATCAAATTACTGACCAGTCTGTGTTTCTGGAATCATAATGAAATTCTTGGAGAGTATGGTTAAGTTTAGCATACAAAATTAGATTCAGGATAGAAATCATTTTGTATTCTAACCTTAACCAACTTCTCCTTAACAACATTAATTTGGTAATGGTTTGATTACATTGTACAATAAAGTGACGATAGTTCTGGACAAGAGCAAAGGTTATACTTCATTATTATTGTTATCTGAGTCCTCCAAGGAGTGAGGCTTCATCGCCCACACCAGCTGTCATACCTTCTCTTAAGCATCATTCTCGCTAGACGCACGCGCCACTTCAACATTAAAACTGTTCCACTCATTCACTGGTCTGTGAGAGAATATCTAGCTATTAGCCCTTTCTTAATTGCGCACAAACGTAACTTCCATGGATGCCCCATGTTCGCTTCCCACCTTCCATATAGCAAAAAGTTTCATCAGACGATATCCTACATCGTCCTTTCAGAAGTTTCAAGAATATTTCTTGATTTTACGAATACGTTTGATAAAGTAAGGTGATAGCTGGGGTGCCACAAAGTTCTGTGTTGGGATCATTTCTATTTAATTTATATGTTATTGTTAAAACATCTGATTTAAAGATAGACAATCAGTTCGTTGCATGTGACGCGAAGTTGGGAAGAGGTAGTAAACTAACTCTGATGTAAGATTACTTCAGGAAGATTTGGATAGGCTGGTACTGTGGGCAGAAGATTGGAGATACCTCTTCAATGTTGAGAAGTGTAAGATTTTTGGATAGTTCTTGGACAAGTTATTCGGATTGCTTTTATAGTTTCTAATCCGTTTTAAAGTAATAAATTTAAGGAATTCAAAGTAGAAAGGCTCATCTGTATTTTTCTTTTCATCTCCTCTTCAAATTTTGCCTCTGGTAAAATGGACTGCGTTGTTTATTTATCCGTTGCTGTGGATAATTGCATTTCTTTTCTCCCTGCAGTAAAGGAACTCCCACAACTCGCATTTTGCGTTACCAATTTCATTATGAAATGCCGGATGATGTAAAGTGCAGATTGCCAAGGCATTTTCTACAAGTTATATTATTTCCCTCAGAAAATGGATCCTTCACATATTTTTACAATTTACTTCCCTTAAGCAACTGCAGTGTTGATGTTAAAAATGGCGATGTCCTTTGTTCTTCTGTAACTAACCACAATCCACTCTGTCCACAACTTTGAGCACACAAAATTTGGATATTACGTGGCCTATTTCGATTATTTATGTCAAGTAGAACTATTTCGTAATACTTCCAAGTTTCAAAAAAAAAAGGGGGGGGGGAATAAAAACCACTTTAAAACTCTAGAAACGGGAGCTGCGGTAAAAATGTAGGTAATCTCGCATGCTTACACAACTCCTACAGTAATAAGAATAGTAAAAGAATTCGTCGTTAGCATTTGAAGTAATTTTCGGTCTAGAGTTTCTCTTTTGGATTACTTTATGCAGTTTATTTATTTATTCCTATGGAGTTTGCTCCCTCCCCCCCCCGTCCCTATTGGGGCGAGTTGAGCCCCCTCATGGGGAGTTAAGTATTTATGGATGTAGATCAGTGTGTGTGTTCACGGGGCCGGTTTGCCTGCTTGCGGGATGAAAAACCCCAGATAAACTGGGGGAAAACCCTGCTGTCCACGCCCAAGACCGGCTAACTTAGCTATGGCTGAGGAAGATCCTTAAGCTCCTCACGTCGGCGACGGGATCGAACCCAGGACACTCCTTTCCCAGACATATGGTTGCGAAGCGCAATGCCACTAGGCTAACCGCGCGGACACTTTATGCAGTGAAACAATTTTAACTGGATCGATAGCTGTAGTTGGTTTCGACTACATTCAGAAATAATCCGTGTGTGTGTGTGTGTGTGTGTGTGCGCGCGCGCATTAAAAGCAAATTGCAATGTAATCCTGCTGGAATTTGTTTATAAATTGAAGTCCGTAAGTGCCGATTGTGTTTAATATAAAATAAATCTTCTCATAAAATACTTTCTTATAATGTGAAATTGCAGCATATGAAGGGTGAAAGCGAATGTATAGAATCGAAAGATCCAAAGAGAAAATAGGCTTTCCATCACAAGGAATTGCACACTAAGTCGGAGCTAGGAATGTCGATTTTAAATATACCTGTGGCCTCTTGTTTCATCGGTCAAGAATACGAAAAACAGATCAGCAAAGAAGATTACTGGAGACCAACTCAGATAAAGAATTCTACGGTCTTTATATACTAAAATGAAGTACACAGAATAGTGAAACTATTACAGAAACAAAACTGTTTCAGTAGAATGGAATTTCAAATGGATTTTGGAGAAGATACATTCCATGGTAAAAGATTTCATATTTTCATAGTAAATAGAACAAAGAACTGCACAAAACAAATATTTTCAGGAATTTATGTGTAAAGAAACAAATAACTTTTGTAAGTTATATAGTAGAAGTGAATGAATTCATCAATCAGTAACTGCTGTTATATGCATAGTATATGTGCATAATTGTAATTGAGCCTCCGTAGTTCATTCGGTATAGACGAAGCCCTTTGGTTGGAAAGACCTGTTCTTTTCAACCAAAGGGCTTCGTCTTAAAACTTTATCTAGTCTCTTTCGAGAACCTGTGTGTGTGTGTGTGTGTGTGTGTGTGTGTGTGTGTGTGTGTGTGTGTGTGTTCACGGGACCAGTAAACCGTTCTCATACAGAAGTATGGGGTTTTTTCCACCAGGAAATTCGGGCTTTTCGTCCCCCAGAACAGGCAAACCGGCCCCGTGAACACACACGGATTACAGTCAAGAATACCTAAGACCCAGCCATAGGCCTGATTCGTCAGCTATGCCGGTACCGAGCCAGGATAAAATTAGGGGGGGGTGGGATTGAGATGGTGCTTCTCTGTAAAAAGGCCGCGAGGCCTTTTTACAGAGATATTTAGAGACATTTATTTAGCGTATCATCATACGTTAAATAAATTAATTGTAATTATTCACATATACTATACATAAGTAAAATGTGTGCGCGTGCGTTTTGCTCTTAACCTAATCGTTGGTAGGGTAGTAATGCTACTTTATTAGGGGAATTATCGAAGTAGCATGGCTACCCCCATACAAGATGGTTTCCGTTGCCTTCCTTGTCCAATAGCATTCTACAGTACAGCCTCTGTCCAAAAAGAAACCGAACGTTTCGAAAATAGAAGAAACTAGTGGCGTCACCTGTTGTGTATTTTTGTTGTCGAAAGCGGCAACCTTCATTAGTGTTGTATCAACTGTTTATGACATTTGTTGCATTAGAAGCCGAGTTATAGTGCCAAGAGTGACAGTGTGTTTTGACGAACGGTCGGAAAATGAGTTTCAAACAGAGAGCTGCGATTGACTTTTGTGTTAAACTTGGTAAACGTTTTATTTTACCGAAACGCATCAAATGCTTCAAAAAGCATACGATGATACTGTGATGAATGCTTATCCCGTACTGAAGTTTACGAGTGGTTTAAGCGATTTCAAAGTGGTCGTGAGACGCTTGAGGACGACGAAAAGCCGGGCCGTCCAAAAACTGGACTGAGTGAAGTTAACATCCAGAAAGTGCGTGATTTCATCAAAGAAAACCCGAAATCGTCCGTGAGATTGATTGAAGATGAATCGGAGATTCCAAAATGAACTGTGCATAACATTTTGACCGAGAGTGTGGGCCTTCGTAAATTGAATTCTTGATTTGTTCCCCACAAGTTGACCGACGACCAAAAAATGTATCGAATTGAACACTGTAAGGACTCAGACTTCCTTGAAACGATCGTTACTGGCGACCAAACGTGGTGCTTTGAGTATGAGCCCGAAACAAAGCTCCATAGTGCTGAGTGGAGACCATCAGAAGAAGGCATCCGAAAAAATCTCGCTTGGAGAAGTCAAGAGTAAAGACAATGCTGATTTGTTTCTACGATTCCAAGGGCATTATCCACAAAGAATTCGTTCCTCCTGGCCAAACGGTCAATGGTGAGTTTTATCTCGAAGTTTTGAAACGATTGATAGCGAGAATTCGTCGCGTACGGCATGAATATCGTGATGCAGGCATCTGGTCACTTTTGCATGATAATGCACCATCTCATCGTTCGAACATTGTGAGACAGTTTTTGAGCAAAAACCAAGTTTGTGTGTTGGATCACTCGCCGTATTCAACTGATTTAGCACCCTGTGACTTCTTCCTCTTCCCCGACTTCATTTGTCGATGAAAGGAAAGCCATATGACACCATTGAAAACGTGCAAGCGGCAGTAACCACGACCCTCAACATTATCCCAAAAACCGATATAAAAAACTCCTTTAACGAATTAATTGATCGTGCCAAACGCTGTATCGAAGCTGAGGGAGAATAGTAGTAGGGGTGGCACTAGTGACAAGATCAAGATCAAGATAAGATAAGGAAAGTGGGCGTGGCTTCCTGACGTCATTGTGTGCATGGCTTCATGGGTGTGTAAGGTTTGGAATTTCCGTGTGGGAAAGTGTGTCACTGGCTTCTGTTGTTGTGTTTTGGTTCGCGTATGGGATTATGGGTGATGGTAGAGATAAGGATTCGTGTTGTGATTGGTGGTGCAGTTCTGACAAGATGAAGATCAAGATAAGATAAGGAATGGTGAAGTGGGTGGGTGTTGTTTTCAGATGTAGATAAGTGACGTCATTTTTTATTTGTAAATAAATGTCGTCATTTGTTATTTGTAAATAAGTGACGTTGTTGTTTTGAATGGAAAAGGGAGATATATTAGAGATAAGGATTCGTGTTGTGATTGGTGGTGCACTAGTGACAAGATCAAGATCAAGATAAGATAAGGAATCGTGACGTGATTGGTTGATGACGTCATTGTGTGCATGGCTTCATGGGTGTGTAAGGTTTGGAATTTCCGTGTGGGCAAGTGTGTCACTGGCTTCTGTTGTTGTGTTTTGGTTCGCGTATGGGATTATGGGTGATGGTAGAGATAAGGATTCGTGTTGTGATTGGTGGTGCACTAGTGACAAGATGAAGATCAAGATAAGATAAGGATTCGTGTGGTGGGTGTGTGTTGTTTTCAGAAGTAGATACGTGACGTCATTTGTTATTTGTAAATAAATGTCGTCATTTGTTATTTGTAAATAAGTGACGTTGTTGTTTTGAATGGAAAAGGGAGATATATTAGAGATAAGGATTCGTGTTGTGATTGGTGGTGCACTAGTGACAAGATGAAGATCAAGATAAGATAAGGAATCGTGACGTGAATGTTTGTTGTTATGAGATGTAGATAAGTGACGTCATTTGTTAGTTGTAAATAAGTGACGTTATTGTTTTGAATGGAAAGGGAAATATTAGTGTATAAGTAATCGTGTTGTCATTGGTGGACACTTCTGACCAGATCAAGATAAGATAAGGAATCGTGACGCGAATGTTTGTTGTTATTGAGTTTGGAATGATAATTTAATTTAACTATATTCTATGTCACTCAAACATACAGTTTTTTTTTCTTCTATAGATGGTTGTACTAATTTTCCAATACATTTTGGGCATTTCTTTCCTGTTAAAGTGTGGGAATTCTTAGAGAAAGTCGTGATGGCTCTCGTGTTTCGAGTTTTTCTGAATAATTAATTATATACTTAAAAAACCTGTCCTTAAACACACATACACACACACACACACACACACACACACATATACATATTAGATATAAAAAATCGCTAATGTATCCATGTTGATACTCTAATATATACCCTATGATTATTCTTATGGAAAAAAAAACAAAAAAACTATTCAGTATTAGAATTACGCTTACCAAAAACATACGAGCAGTTGTTATGTTTAAGTTAAATGTGACACACATCTGTCATTGTCGTCTGTGGAAATTCTTAGAGTATGTCGTGATGGCGGGTGTGATTAGATTTTTATGAATAATTAATTATATATTGGTGTCACTCAAACATACGGTTTTTTTTTTTATTTTTTATTTATTTTTTTTTTTATTTTATATAGATGGTTGTACTAATTTTCCAATACATTTGGGGTATTTGTTTCCTGTTAAAGGGTGGGAATTCTTAGAGTAAGTCGTGATGGCTCTCGTGTTTCGAGCTTTTCTGAATAATTAATTATATACTTAAAGTACCTGTCCTTAAACACACACACACACACACATGGGGGGGGGGGTGGGGGGGGGGGGGGGTGGGGGGGGGGGGGGGTGGGGGGGGGGGGGGGTGGGGGGGGGGGGGGGTGGGGGGGGGGGGGGGTGGGGGGGGGGGGGGGTGGGGGGGGGGGGGGGTGGGGGGGGGGGGGGGTGGGGGGGGGGGGGGGTGGGGGGGGGGGGGGGTGGGGGGGGGGGGGGGTGGGGGGGGGGGGGGGTGGGGGGGGGGGGGGGTGGGGGGGGGGGGGGGTGGGGGGGGGGGGGGGTGGGGGGGGGGGGGGGTGGGGGGGGGGGGGGGTGGGGGGGGGGGGGGGTGGGGGGGGGGGGGGGTGGGGGGGGGGGGGGGTGGGGGGGGGGGGGGGTGGGGGGGGGGGGGGGTGGGGGGGGGGGGGGGTGGGGGGGGGGGGGGGTGGGGGGGGGGGGGGGTGGGGGGGGGGGGGGGTGGGGGGGGGGGGGGGTGGGGGGGGGGGGGGGTGGGGGGGGGGGGGGGTGGGGGGGGGGGGGGGTGGGGGGGGTTACAAATAACAAATGACGACATTTATTTACAAATAACAAATGACGTCACGTATCTACTTCTGAAAACAACACACACCCACAACACGAATCCTTATCTTATCTTGATCTTCATCTTGTCACTAGTGCACCACCAATCACAACACGAATCCTTATCTCTACCATCACCCATAATCCCATACGCGAACCAAAACACAACAACAGAAGCCAGTGACACACTTGCCCACACGGAAATTCCAAACCTTACACACCCATGAAGCCATGCACACAATGACGTCATCAACCAATCACGTCACGATTCCTTATCTTATCTTGATCTTGATCTTGTCACTAGTGCACCACCAATCGCAACACGAATCCTTATCTCTAATATATCTCCCTTTTCCATTCAAAACAACAACGTCACTTATTTACAAATAACAAATGACGACATTTATTTACAAATAAAAAATGACGTCACTTATCTACATCTGAAAACAACACACACCCACCTCACCATTCCTTATCTTATCTTGATCTTCATCTTGTCAGAACTGCACCACCAATCACAACACGAATCCTTATCTCTACCATCACCCATAATCCCATACGCGAACCAAAACACAACAACAGAAGCCAGTGACACACTTGCCCACACGGAAATTCCAAACCTTACACACCCATGAAGCCATGCACACAATGACGTCAGGAAGCCACGCCCACTTTCCTTATCTTATCTTGATCTTGATCTTGTCACTAGTGCCACCCCTACTACTGAGAATATATTGATTGAAATAAATGATTTGAATAATTATAATTGACCTGTGTTTTATTTTCTATCAAAAGTTCGGTTTCTTTTTGGACAGAGGGTGTATCTCTGTTGATGTGTATTCACGAGGTCGGTTTTGCCTGTTTCGAGGGACGAGAAAAAACCGGGAGAAAACCCTCGATCCCCGTATGAGATCTGCTAACTTAAAGCTGCAATGTTAATAAAGTTAATCATTATATGTAACAGAGAATATGCACGTACAGAATATAGTTATAGAGTCTGTTCCCGTTCGTTTGTAATTCGAATATCCAAAGCAATAACTGTGATGCTATCAAATTAAAAAAAAAAAACTTTATTAAACTAGAATATTATTTTTAAAAGGCAAATACAGGCTTGTTATACTATACGGGTTTACTAGCAGGAGCTCTTCTAATCAAACAGTGCTATCAAGTAAGCATTATAGAATCATTATGAAAGCGTCGTAAAATCGCCTCTCCGAGTTTCATTTTTCTTTGAGACTTCAAAGGTTCACAGTAACGTGATTCTCATTTTGAGATGCTTTGGACAGAGAAATATGTTTCACCATCCGTGGAATACTGAACACTTGTAGTTGTCGAATTTAGGAATATCTAATCAACGAATAGCTAAACCTTGAAAAGGTTTAGCTGTTCGTTGCAATATTCATCCCTCTAGTTAGTTGCGATTTTTTTATGCGGTTTAATCCGAAAGGACTATAAATGGGGCTAAAACAGCAATCCCTTTTCACATTAAAAGATCAAGAAAAAGACTCATTGTGAATTTCTCAAATTTAGTATAGTAGTTAATGACTGTGCTTAAAAAGCGTTGATGCAGAAATTTGATTATGAACACTGAAAAAAAGTAAGGCATATTTATATGCTTTACTTATTTTTCAGTGTTCATAATCAAATTTCTGCATCAACGCTTTTTAAGTACATTTATTAACTAAATTTGAAAAATTCAAATTTTAGAATGTGACCTTCGCTCCCAAATACTACTTTCAGATGTTAAGGTTTGCAGACATTTGTATCTCTGGAATAAGACAGATTTCTTCATTATGGTCTTCGAAGTCGTTAACAGATAGATTCGGAGCAATGGATTGGCTCAGTATCAGGTTATAACAAGATTGTTTCCATAATTCTGGCTTAGCCATGTGTACAGAATGGAATAACTGGATTTCAGCCATAACTGGCGGTGCTAGAGTCATTATTTCAAATCTTTCAACCGAATCTAGCATTTCTTATTTCCCTGATTCATCTTTGTTTTGGATTGATCTCTAACTAATAATTTAAATTATCAACTAATTTCTGATAAAGCGATAATTTATTTCACTTTATTTTTTTAAGTTCTGCTTTCCACCCCCTTTCTCTATCTATTTCTCCCTTTAACCCAACAGGAGTAATTGTGGCAGGTAAACGGCAATGGAAATCACGATCCCTTTTATTTTCGTAGTTCTTCGTATGATTCTTCCATAAGTCCCAGAATAGCAGCTGGATTTGATTTAGTTCTATTCTTTGCTTATCCCGAAGTGGCATGTTCATTTCTGCCCGTGAAGCTGTATTATAAGAAACATGAATGTAATATAAGAAATTTATGCTCGAGATACTTTGTAAGAGGTTTCTAATTTTAAGGCCAAGCTGTGTGTGTTCATTTGCAAGACCTTATTTTCGCACATTTCGTTAACAGAGCAGTAAACGCGAGGATATTTCTGGAAAGTAATATGGTCTTCAAGAGATCGTAAAAGGCTTTGAAATGCCTGAGTTTATAATAGAGACTAATATCCATATCATGCAGTACAGCAGCCAGCTGTGCATTTTAAAATCATCCCCAAGTAAATAATAATAACGGAAGCATTCCCGATATCTTATTGTTTTATGAACTGTCCTCGTGATAAATTGCTAGATCAAGAAACTGGCAATTTTAATCTTTCCGTAGAAAGATTAAAATGTAAAAAAATATAGAAATGACTCGGTCATTCCAGACTTCTAAGACAAAAAGACTGTATACATTACTGTCTCTAAAGCTAAACAGTATATGTGAAAGAGCAAACTTTGCTCTCCTCTGAAAATACACACAAGCCACTGATCCGAATTAATTCACATTGAGTGGAAAACGTATGATTCACACAGCTATCAAGCAAATTCTACACTCTCTGAGACGTTTGGAGCCAAATTGATTGGATTATTTTATATCAAGCTTGGATGTCTTTTGCAACCATAATTTTACGATCAGATGGTTAGCCCTAGAAGAGTTCTTTGTATTTAAATTGCGTGTATTTTCATAATCGGTTGGCCCGATAAAAAAACAAAACTTCCATCCCCATATGAGACTGGCTAACGCACCATGGGGTTGAAAAGCCCTTATAAAGGTTCTTCGCATCCTAGACGGGATTTAAAGCCAGGGGGTTCCAACCAAAGGACTTTGTTCATGCTTACTGAGCTACGGAGGACCAGCTAATCAAAAATAGTCGATACCTCTAGCAATATGTATGGTTTTTATGTAATGATTAAAAATGTTGACAAACTTATTTCTTTATTACAGAAAGCTGTTGCGTAGATCTTTCTGTATATATGGAGAAAAAGTCGTTATCAACTTTTCTAATCATCGTTTAAATCGTATAGAAACATCGATTTTGAGTAAAGATTTGGTTTTTCGGTAACCTATTATAACATTCGATAAATTGATATTATGGTGAGTGTAGAGAAAGCAGAAAAATGTTTAGCACTTAACAACACAAATTACGTTCGAGTGAAATCATTTTCACACCCGAAAAATAATATAAATACCCTGAAACAAGAAGCTTTAAAAACTACGAGGTGATACAAACATAACTAACCCTAAAAATGAATCAGTAATCTTTGACACTACAGATTATAATTATAGTCAAAATTGCTACTCCATTGTGCAGTTTGTGCACTTACTTAGAAATGAATAGTAATGCTACTTTTTATCTTAACCCTATACACGATAGGTCACAAAACCTGCAAAACAAAAGCGTTGCAGTTTTGTGACCTTGTTTTGATAAGTAGTTAAGGAGAAAGAAGGGATCTGTTAACAAGCCTCTTGAAAAGATGAGAGGGGTGATTCATTGAACAAAAAATAGTATGGGGAAGAATATGCCACTACCTCTGTTCGAGGTAGCTGAATGAAAGATGTAGTTGGTTATATATGTTTGGAGTTGAACTGCGTATCGATTGCCAGTGGCTGCTCATGTTCTAAAATGATTAGAGGGCAATGGTAATAATGACCAGTTCAATGGAGCACCTAAAATAAGCACAATGAAGAAATAAAACACTGAAAATGTGACTGGGAATCTGTGTGAGAGGGATTACTTGTCACGTGGATTGCCCTCGTTTGCATACATCAACAAATCTTAGGCGAGGTTTTGCGCGCATCACCAGAAATGTGAGAACAATATTATAAGAGCCGTCGGATTTGGGACTTAAAAGTGTTAGAAGCAGGAGAGAAGTATTGTTTAGACCGAAACATTTTGAATATCAGATTTTTTGGAGGCTGAGGTTGTTATGGATGTAATAAGTTGATGCTGGGATAAAGCTACATGGGAAATTCAGCCCAAGAAGAGAAAACTGTTTTGACTGGAAATTAGAACATTATTAAAAGTGAATACTTAATGCACTCATAGAAAAACAAAGAACTTATCAATGACATGTTGCGTTGGTCTGGTTAAAAATATAATTAAATAAAAAATCGTAACCTCATTCTCTTTGCAAACTTGTTCATGGAGAAATTTGAAGACGCGGCGTTTCCACAGGCTGTTCTAACCATCCTGTTAACACAGTTGAAGTTTTATGGAAGCTATTGTCCATATTTTTAATGGTGTGCATTACAAAATAACGATCAATGTGTGTATATTTAAATTCATTTTTAAATTCTCGATATTTGCTTGGCATATCTTGTTCCATCATCTTCGACAAAAGCTCGGCAATATTACTACGCAAAAAATGACTTTACATCAGAATATTAAATATCTTTCTTGTCAAAATATGCAAGAAATTTATTTATTACATTTACCTCATACGTATGTCCGTAGTATGATCGCTACTTGATAATCATCTAGACAAGAGATCAGCAACATGTAGCTTAAAGTAGTATGCGGGTCTATTCAGACTGCATACATGTGACTCTTCATTGATAATATCGTCGTTTGATGCAGGCGTCAAGGAAAATTTGTATAGTACAGTGTTTCTCAACGTGGGGCGTACGTCCCACAGGGGGAAAAATTTGAATATTTTAGGGGGCAATTAGAAAATGTACTTGTACATATTTATACATATTTATATTATACTTTTTCAGAACTTGGCTGAGTATTATGCTAGGGGGGAGGGGGCATCGAAATCTTTGAGACGTTGAGGTGGGGCATGATCCAAAAAACGTTGAGAAACACTGGTATAGTACATGAAAAGACGAGGACACAACTAATTATGAGTCTCAAAAAAAAAAAAAAAAAATCAAAACTTTTTTATTCAGAAACACGGCCGAAATACTATTAATAGTGCAAAATGTTTTACATAGCAGAAGAAATTAATGTTATACGTATGCATTTGAAAGAAGTTCATCTTCTTCCTATTAGATATTAGGCCTACTGGCCTGTTACAGAGTTATTTTTAGCCTTTCTAAGTCGTACCCGTCCCGAGGATAAGGTGACTAGCTCTATACCTCCCGGTATTTCTTATGACTGGAGCTGAGTGTGTTCACAGGGCCGGTTTGTCTGCTTGCGGGAGGAAAAACCCCAGATAAACTGGGGAGAAAAACCTTGCTGTCCACGCCCAAGACCGGCTAACTTGACTATGACTGGGTTCGACGTGAATCGAACCTAGGACACTCCTTTTCCAGGCATATGGTTGCGAAGCGCTAGGCTAACCGCGCGGACATATAAGTTGTATATAAAATAACATTTCCCAACTCAAAGTACTAAGGAGCTGTATGTTTTCGCAACTTTTCTTGTGTGTTAAACTGTTCGGTACACGGAACTAAACTAGAGGCTGGAGGAGGGGGAGGGGAAGCACAGCATGTTCTCATCATTTGATTGGAACATAATACTCTGTTATGCTGTTCAGTAAAGTATGTAGATTCCAAGCAGATAAAATATTTTAGTATAGCATATTATTTCGGGTTATTTTATGTTAGTACTAAATGTTGTTCAGTTTAAATCAAAATTGAAATAGTTGATAAATGTTAAGATAGATTTAAAATAGATATTTTCTCAAAATGTACATGCACATAATGCCAAGCTATTTTATATACGTACATATAATATAACTGCTGTGGATGGACAACATTGCAATTGTAATGACCATAGATGTGTTTCATGTGAAACCACGATTCCATTTATCGCCCTTACATCAACACTAAGACTCAAAGACCCTGATGATCCGTATTATATTATATATGGGAGTGGGGACAATGGACATCTGTAATACAATAATGCAACATGCCTTGTTAACACTTTGAACTCACTGTACAACATTTAAATACATTTCTTTTTACGCATATTGTTTAGTATCATCATAACAGATTTATCGAAGTGTGTTTCTAATAATATAACGTATTATTTCGTATTATTTTAACGCTTTTAGTTACTTGCTATAAAAGGCTTTTACAATTTGGTCTTAATGTCTTTTATATAATTTAATATCGGGTTTTATATTTCATGTCTTCAGAGCTGTTCCGCTTAAAGTGATTTATAGCCTTCCTCGATGAGTCCTTGACTCCCTGGAGGTCTCAAGTGATGATGATAATAATAAAATTGTTCGGTAAATTTTAGTGTAGTCCAAACACGAAATTTCTTTAAAATATATTCAGCCAGATCTGCTTCTAGCGACGCTGGTATGCTTACATACTATTGTGAAATGCGTTTATACCTGAATTCCTTGAAAGTATCGTTCACGATATAGATTTTAATAAACCTGATCCTTTACAGGCCAACACATTTAAGGATGATCCAATTATGACTGATGACCCTGCGCCATCAATCATGATCTGCTCAATGTAACAGTTCAGTAATTTACTTGGGATCAATTAAAGGAAATCGCAGCTGACGTTATACACTTAAGATATGACCATATCTTAAAACTTTTGCCCTTGACACTAGGACAAAAATTCTATACTAATAAAAATATAAAAAATATATACGTAAGGTAAGTCCGTTTTATGTTATTTATTAATGAACATATTTATTTTGCTACTTGTGACCTCCATTACTTGTTTTTGGCATGGTACCCTCCTACTACTTAAGTCAATCTTTAATATCTGTTAAGAGTTCCACTGCTGATTCCCCTCCCCCACCTTTTTTTTTTTTTTGTCTAAATTTCTCTTTAACGCAGTCATGAGACTCTCATGATATTTGCCATTCTGTTGAAAGACTTCGAATCTCGTCTGGAAAGCAGAAACTTTTATAAAGATTTCTTTTTCAGTTGAAAGTGAATTAACCAGTTTCATACGGGAATGGTAGAATTTTCCTCCCAGAATCTTGGATTTTGAACAAATCAACAAATCGGCTAGAGAATTTAATATACATAGCCAATGTATTTTATGCATTTCTATGTATTTTACAGCGTTTCGACAAAAAATACTGTTATATAGACAATGAAGTTACACCATTCTCATCTATAACTAGTAGAAAGTATGAAAATATAATAGATTCAAATATTGATCCTCATATTACTAATTAATGAAGATATAAAAAGGTATAAAAATCATCACCACTTTCTTTGCTCAAGTGGGAATAGAAAATCTTTGCATTTACAAAACCAATAATGGAATCAGCTAGTCGCTCTTAAAACTCGACCGAAAGTGCAAATCTCGTATTTGCTAGAAAAGGTGTGAAGAGAACTCATTTCTTTATCAAGCCCATAGCTAAACGCTCGTTTTACAATTCAAGATATTACCGAGCAACTGAAAGTAAGTTAACCGGTCTCATGCTACTTGATGGCAGGATCTTTCTTCCTGGAATACGTGCAGTTAGCAGACCATATATTAAAGTCACTCACGGGCTTAATTGCTTCGGTCATAATTCCAAATAGAGTTCACTTAATTGCCATGTCATAATAGTGAAATTTAAGGAGGAATGAAACTTACAAACAAGCATAATTTCAACAAATAACGCTCATCAAGAAAAATCAAACAATTATAAACGAAATCAAGACACACTAAGAATGTATAACACTGTTTTGGACTTTTTAAATGCACTAGATCCAAGTAATTTTTCCATTTGGGTGTAGTCATCTACATAGGGTTTTGTTCGTTACAATATTTAGTGTCAAGTAAATTGCTTCTTAATATGCAGTAGGTTAGGTAGTAATTATTACGTTTGTATCTACAGATATTCTAACTAAACTGATTCTGACCTATCCTAGAGACCACTAAACACCGAAAATCCAACACATACAAACCTGTGGAGAACAACACGTCACCAAGAAGTGGGACTATAGTTTGTTCAGTCAACAGAGATAGTGAATGCAAACAAAGGCAGTCACATGAATCAGAGTCATGCAAAAATTCTCTTTAGGTGAAACATTTCCTATCTTTGAAAGGAATGAGCTGACAAATCACGTAAGAGCAACCATGTGAATTCCCGTGTGTCGTTTATTGCCAGTGTGTTCCGTGCGTGAACTGACTTGCAAATACTGCATAATTGATTGTTTCAGTGTCATCGATGAGAAAGCTAAAGCTATGAAGTGTTAACGTATTACCTCTGGCAACAAGGTTCATAACAATTTACGGATAACGTCCTGTATACCTATTGTGCATCCCTCGAACTAATGAAAGATATTAAAAATAAACTAACATGAAAACGGTTGAACTTGTACTCATTAAACAAAAGGTTTATTCAGTTATAAGTTTTTCAAAATAAAATATATTTTGAAACTTTATGATAAAATTAAATTTAATTAAATCAAAATTAAGTTTAATTAAAATGTAATGTGGAAGTGCTCTCAACGAGATATTTGAGACTTCATATATCTCTCGAAATGGACAGTATCAAAGAAAATGCGATAAGGTTTATAAGTGCGAATCCTACTATTTTAGTAGGATTCGCTTTATTTTAAAGCGAATGAAAAAAAAAGTTCTTGCTTTATTAAAACCGGCACTTTATAATCATAAGAAATATAGTCGAATATACAAAATAAAGATACAAGAGAAGAGTATAGAATATTTCTAACATATACCAAAGAATTAATACAAGACACTCCTGGAGAAATTCAAACCTAATTTAAAATAAATTATTTTTTCAATTCGTGATCAAACAAATTATAAAATCATCGTAAGCAGAAGCGTGCCAAACGTACATAAGAATTTATCTCCCTCTCCTTCTTCCCTTTGTTTAATGAATAAAATTACAATCGTTTGCACCTGGTGAGTTGTACACGTACCCGCATTTGGCGTTGTTTCCTGTTAAGAATTGTAAAGAAACTCTGTATAACAACAAACAAACTGGAATTCCTGTATAATGGATTATGGAAATCTCCTGAAATCGTAAGAAAAAACAATTCATAAGAATAAACTAAAATGATAAATATCTACGAAGGAACTAAACAACGTTGCATTAAAGACTATAACATTTTTTTTCGAAGTGATCGAGAGCGTTTACAAAAAAACATAACTTTCAGTCATAAATTAGTATGTGTTCTTAGTATTGCTTAGTTTTCTGATGAGATTCAACAGTTTAAAATAGTAGTCAGTCAGATGGAACCATCATTTCAAAGCATTAATAAAAGGCCAATCTATGTGATTCTTAGCAAAGTTATTGAAACTAGTTGGTATAACTTAGTTGTTTATTATATACACTTGATCAATATAATCCCAATAAAAGTTTTTCCAAAGTTATTGTAATTTAATGCAATACTAAGGCAACTCGAGCTAATGGTAGCCTGCTTGGTATAAAATAATACTTATCCTCTTTACTCCCTGCAAAACATAGGGCCTCAAACATCGCTCTCCATCAGACTCTGTTCATTGCTTCTTTCTTAATCTCATTTCAGGATTTTCCAGCTGTTGCATCTCTGCTTCGATTTCTATCTTCCAGGTCATCTTGGGGAATCCCCTTCTTCTGCTTCCCTGTGGATTCCACATTCCATGGCTGTCTTTGCTATTTTCTTATCTGAGTTTCTAATTGTGTGGCCTATACACTTCCATTTTCTTTTTATCATTTCTGTTTTGATGTCAGATTGATTTGTTTTGTCTTGTTTGAAATTCTATTTGGGCAGTATATTCCCGATATCTTTCTAAGACATTGATTTATGTAAATCTGCAGTTTATTTAAATTCATTTTGGTTAATCTCCAGATTTTATATCCATATAGTAGAATAGTCTTTACATTTGTGTTGAAGAGTTATTTTTGTCTTGAGATTTATTTCTTTGCTTAGGTTTTTTTTTATTGGATTGAAAGAAACCTGGACTTTTTGTATTCTATTTTTATGGCCGCTTCTGTTCCTCCTTCATTGCTTACCACTGATCCTAATAAACAAAAGTGTCTACCTGTTCTAGTGGTTCTTCCTTGATTTTGAGTGTTAGATTTTGTTTGGGATTAATCTTCCTCATTATTTTGTTTTTCTTGGGGTTTGTGGCTTCCAGATTTAAGTTATCTATGTTTCTTTGCATATGTTAGTGCTTTTGAGCTACCAAGTACACAAGTATGTCATCAGCAAAATCTAAATCGTTTAATTTATTTGTCCATCTGCATTGCATATTAATGCCTTCATCTTTTGTACTTCTCATCACTCAGTCTATTGCTATCAAGAAGATTGTATGAGAGAGTATGCATTTTTGCTTTACACCTCTTGTTTTTATTTCTTTATTTAAATTCCCATTGCATATTATCTTGATTTTATAATTGTCGCACATTGCTTTTAAGAGATTTGTTATTTTCTGATAGTATTTCATTAATTTCCAAATTACTTTTCTGTTTATGTTATCGAATGCTATTTCAAAATCAATGAATCCCAAAAATATACGCTATTCTGCCATTCTGTTAATTATTGAATAATTATTCTCAGAATTATTTGGTCTATACATGATCTATTAGGTCTGAAAGCTGCTTGTTCTTTCCTCACTTTACATTCTATTTCATGTTTCATTCTTTCTGATACTGTTCTAGTGAAGATGTTACTAACTGTGCTTAGGAGAGAGATATTCCTTTCCAATTTTTGCATGATGGTGTATCCTCTTTCTTTCGTATTTTCACCAATAATCCTTTAATCCAGTCATCTGGCCATTCTTTCTTTATACATATTTCATTTAGAAGGGGGATACAGTATCTCTGTAGATATATGGATGTCTGCTCTATTCCAGCAGCTTTGCTATTTCTGAGTTTCTTTATTGCTTTAGTTATTTATGTTTTTGTTATCTCTCCTGTATTTATATTTAACGTTTCCATTTTGATAATTTCTGGATAAATGAGGAAACATACTGACGAGAGCAAAAAAAAAAAAAAGAGAGAGTGATGGATAGAACGCTTTCAGGAAATACTAAACAATGAAACTCCAATAAACTATACTCCCAGAACATACCAAAATGGTATAAAATTATAATGGATATTTATTTTCCCTATATATTGGTTATAAAATAATATCCGTTATTATTTTACACTACGCAAGCAAATAGTGTTTACTTTTGATATTGTGAATGTTTTGAAGTAATCCAGATCTAATACAAACGTTTGGCTCGAGTTGCCTCATTATTGCATTACTTAAAATACAATATGTATTTGGCTTTTATTTGTACTTTATTGCAAGGACATTTAGGCCCTCTACTTTGTTTATATTACGGATTTTTTTTTTTACTCTGAATTCCATCCACGAAAAGTTGTAAATCTTTAGTACATTTAGCATGGGTGGCCTAAGGTTAGTTAATGCATTTAATCCTTTCTCTAGATGATGAAAGTTTTTCCACTTGGTTTCATCCTTTCTCCAAGTGTAAGAAAACAAAGTTTGCGCTTGCAGTCACTTCACGACTGGGTTACTTGTTTATATAGACTAATGACTTCATATCACTTGCCTCAGTATCCCATAATGCAAAGCGCATATCCTTACAGACATGCATAATGTTATGCATTATAGGAAGAGCCACTATCCAGACCAGTTTAGACCTTTATTGAGGTCTCGTCAGTGGGAGCCAGAAGTGATACCAAGGGTGAAGTAATGCAGAAGTAAGGCAACTGATGTGAAGTCATCAGAAGAAGGGTGAAACGAAGAATATAACTCTTGGCATATTTAATTCATACCCTGCTCTAGAGACTAAACATAGAAAGCCACTCTAGTAAGCAGAGTGGTGGTCTTAGAGCTGACGTACGAAAATAAATCATCACATCATGCATCCATACCTTAATTCATTAAGGTAGTAATAATAATAATTTAAACGCTTGCAGCTTCTGTGGATAACTTGAGAAGTTCGAAATGCGAGTCAGAATTCACGATATTCGCATTGTGTGGAAAAGTTGCTAATATCGAAACAAGATAAGTGGAGGATTTCTAACCATGCCGATTTTTCTTCCGGAAACTTATTTTTTATTTATTTATTTTTTATTTTAGAAATACCAGCCACTTAGTTTACTGATATTTCTAAAATATCATTTAAGTCAGCAGTTTACTGACATTTTCCATCCTTCCCATAATTTCTTCTTATTCATCCGCCCTAGTTGCTTTGCAGTAATATACACAACCGATCCAGTCGTATGTGATCATAACAGGCGGTTAGCTCTGCATTTATTGTTCCACAGACATATAGAATATTTTTAGGAACTTTATCTCTCAAGTAGAAAAAACAAACTATGGATTTAAGACTCCGCAAGCCTTTTGATTCTCTTGCTGGTCTGCAGTGCAAGAAAGGGTTAAGCTGAAGTCCCGATCCTCATCTGACGAAATGGAGACGCCTTTAGCCAGGACAGTGTCTCTAGATCTCTCTCTCTACTGCAATAGATCAATTTATAGTAAATAATTAATCCAATTCTTTGCTGAATGAGAAAATGTTGGAGATTTCTGTCATATATGACCAATAACATAACACGGTTTTCTTTAAAACTTTTCACTTCCGAATCACCAGTACATGATTTAACTCGAAACCAGACTTCTAGCATAAAGATTTATTTATTTATTAAAGATTATCCCAGAACCTTGCATTACTTTATATTTCTTCATCTGAAAGAGTGGATTTCCATTTGTGTATATTCTTTCTTTTATATAGGAAAATGGCAAAATGAGGATGTTATTCTCCTTCTTTCCATATCGCATTCTGAAGACAGGCGGCCATTAGTTAGGAATTATGGAAGAGGTAATGATATTCATAATAACCCTATATTGTGTTTGTTAATCGCATGTTATGTTGTCGGTTTTCTAATATTTAGGATCAAAAATGCCATTGTATTGGAGTATGAGACGCTTTCTGCTTGAAACGATCTGGATTTGAATTCCGCTCTTCTGGGGAAGTGAGAAAGAGTGATTTTAAGCTTTTCAAATGAAAAGTTTAAAATGAGGTGAGGTTACGGTGAATTAGCTGGTCTCATACGAATGCTGCAAGTTTTTTTCTTTTCCTCCACAAAACAGACCTGTGATTACATGCAGTTTTACAAGATAATTACATTCGCTTCATTAGTCACTATGGTGTAATTTTAACAACCAACCATACACCTCTCCGAATATTTTCTGACTCTCCATCTTTGGTAATTCACTTTTCTTTTCTCTTCCCATTGTTTTATTCGTTTTACAAGCGTAATTACAGTAGCTTCATTAGTCGTTATAATGCGATCATAACCAGCCAAACTCTCTAAATATCTTCTGAATCCATCTTTGTTATTCATTTTTCCTTTCTTTCCCCTTCCCACATCGTTTTATTCGTTTTTGTTCTTCCCCCCCCCCCACCTTCTCTCTCTCTCTCTCTAAATATTTTCTGAAAGCATCTATGGTAACCACTTTTCGTTTCTTTCTCCTTCCCACATGTTTTATTATTTTTGTTTTCCGATATTTTAGTAGTATACATTGTGCTTCAAATCAAAAGAAAAAACAATCGCAGGAAGATGGTGATACACAAGATAACTATTCTTCATTGTATTCTATCTTCAATAAGAAATCCATCGTTTCAGGTCATGCGAACTCATAAAATTGGAGTGATATCATCATTATAATCCAAGAAAGAAATGTTCTTATTACATTCTCTCCCCCCCCAGTGTGTGTGTGTGTGTGTGTGTGTGTGTGTGTGTGTGTGTGTGTGTGTGTGTGTGTGAGTGAGTGAGAGAGAGAGAGAGAGAGTAAGCGTCACATTTATGTTAATACGATATGCTCGTTCATATGAAAGGGTTTGCACGTCAGTCATTAAAGATTATCATATCGATCTCATATTCGCCTTTTATTTCATGAACTTTAACTTCTGCCACATGCCTTTGAACATAGAATGATTTCAACGAAATGTATAATTTTCACATTTCAAAAGCGTTCATTCCAAACGTGGTTTGGTTCTGACCAGACTCCCAGAGATGCTTACGTAAACAAATGGCCTGTTTTGAGCACTAGATTCATTTGAATAACTTCATCCGATTGAAGGCCATAATTTTAAGACGTGGCATTTCTTGTAACCCATTCACATGTTTTAGAACTTACGGAATTTGAAAGAAGAGTGTTTTCGTTGAAATCTGCATATAACGGTCTCTAGTAATGAGTCAGCAACACTGAGTAAGGCTTATGAATGCGTTCCCTCCCCTCCCCCATTTTTTTTTTTTTTTTTTATATATCGAGTCAGGTAACGTTGCTGAATTTGAAGTGTTTCCCATTCGAAGCGGCGTCTTGTGACGCTGAGAGTATTGACTTTGTATCGACTGAAAATATTGATCTGGTATTTAGTTGAACGAATCAGTAGGTCCGATCTTTCCAAATGCCACCGCACCGTACTATTAGACTAGGTGAATGAAGCTTTACTATCTTAGCCAGAAATATTTTAAATACATTTAACATGCGTTGTTCATAAGGAGGGACATATAGTACATCTCTATTCCGTTCGTCAAAAATGAGAGAGAGTGAGGCATGTCGTTCTTTACATCTAGCCTAAAAATTTTAGGTAACTGATGTAGACAGCGGATTAAAATGAGGAAAGCTTTCAATAGGAACTTAAGCAGACTTTGAATCAAACACAATATTTAACAACGAAGGAACTTAATTGAAAATTTTATTTTCCTAACTTTTTGCCAAGGTTTCAAGAGCATGATCAGAATGAAATTCAAATTAAGCAAGCACATGTGACAAAACGAAAATCCAACAATGTCATAGGTGTGTGTGTGTGTGTGTGTGTGTGTGTGTGTGTGTGTGTGTGTGTGTCATACAGGGCTAAACAAATACGCTCGCATATGACCAGTAGATTATGCCAGGTAGCGAGTCTCTACAAACCGGACAAAATATAATACTGTACTTTTTAACTTTCTAAACAAATATTTTAAACTTTAATAAAAGACTAATGGAGCATCCGTATTTTTTTTAAAGTTAATCAGTTTATGGAATTCCTATTGATTACTAAAACACATCCTGGTAAAAGCGGAAGTTTATTCTTTATAAAAGAAGAATGTTTGTTGATCGCGAAGATTCACATTGAGTCAACAGAAAGAAAAACACTGGACTGTATTTCCACTCCTTCACGAAACGCAAGCTCTCAGTAGAAGACTCATCCGTCTGGCTTACTGTGTTCTGCCGAAGCTTTCTGCAGGAAATAAATTTTATTAAAACCACCTTATCTAGCAGCTTCAACGAATCGGATGCTAACAAGGTCATTAATGGTCGTAGAATTCCTCTGTCGCCTGCCTCCCAAGAATTTGTCAACCATATTGCCAACCCTTATGGAACGTTTCTAAGATAATTGCTAAACTACTTAGATTTGTTAGACTCAATGTGAATTTTCGCCCAATCAGCAGTAAACCTTCTTCCTTTGTGGGCTCTATAAAAAAAAAAAAAAAAACTTCCTTTTAGCCTACTTTTATGTTCATCAAATTCCTAGCAGTTGTATTTTATTTTACTTGGGCAAAGTGGCAGGTCTGTGGCTGTTCGTCGTGATGAACATGTCCATTACTTTAGATCCCATGAGGAGGAATCTGGTCTTTCTCAATATGCCATCTCCACCAAATGTCGATTTTATATATATATAAGTACTACATACAGACTTTTGTTTAGTTTAAAATTTAGATAAACAAGAATATACGAAAATATGTAAAACCGATGTTTTTAGTTAATTATTTACTTAAACTAAATACAGTAATTATCAGTTGAAAGAAACTCAGCACTTGATTTCATCTTATTTGTTTCGAAATGAGAGTCGTAAGAAGTGATTGTCCTATGGATAGCCGAGGAAAATCCTTCGGGAAGATGGTGGGAGAAGAGAGAGAGAGAGAGAGGGGGGGGGATATCGACACTGCTTATTAATAATGTAAAACCCTAGCACATCTGACATTTGAAGGTCATCCTTTTTAGTTTTCTTCTATTTCTTGGTGTTCATATGAAGAGAAAATATATCCAAAAAGCGCACACGCACAGTGCAACAACGCAACGCTGTGTAATTGAAATTTGGTGATCAGTTTCATGAAATATGTATTTTTTATTTTCCTATTTCTAACCGTATTTGTAACTAAGATCGTTCCTACTGATATCACCCTATGCAGAACATTTCTCCTTCGTAGTAGGCACGTGGTTTATCCTAAAAAATTCATTTTCTGCAGTAATTTATCACTCTCTACTAACAATTTCGGTTGTGAATTTGATGGCGAATGAGAATATGATTGAAGTTTTCAGATGTTTCCGCATTCCTCTGCTGCAAGTATTAAATATGTAACCATTAACTAATAACCTGAAATAAACTACCTTAAAAATTTTATTTCATTTTATTTCATTATTTTTTTTAGAATTTGCATAATTTGGCTTTCCTTCAAGCTATTAATGAAATGTAGAATTAGAATAGTTAATTTACTTGAATTATGTCAGCACTTTTTTTAGAATGCTATCTTAAGGACGAGTACGAGTATGAGCGCCATCTTTCCATTGCAATAATAAACAAAAAAAAGTCAATGTTTATATAGCATACAACAATCTATTCCAAAAGAGTAAAAGAAAACTGGATGCTATATTTCCAAGTTATTTGTTTAACAATTACATTGTATCTGTAAAAATCTGTGTTGGAAATTCTGCCTGATTACAACAGTTTATAATTTCTGTAATCTGAAATCCTATAAAAATCTTAATTTTTATAGGATTTCAGATTACAGAAACTATGATTTAATCAAATCATAGTTTTTATTAGCTGTGATTAACGAAATCGGATAACTTCCATAGCCAAACTCAAATTAAAAACAATGCCATTTTAAGGTACTGTCTGATAACATGCACATCTGATCGCTTAGTTTTTCATAAATTTAGATTAAATTAAAAATTTCGAAGAGGAAAATAACTCGCACAACGATTAATCTTTTACGTTCTCAATTTTCAGTTGCTGCTGCCCACGTTAGCGGTAGCGATTATAAGATGAAAGCACGAGTGCATTCAGATAAAAGTAAAAGAAATTAAGGATCAGAAGAAAGCTGTAATCTGAAACTTTGTGCAAACATAATTAGGGTCGCCAAACGGAAAGCCATTAAGTGACCTATAAACATCCTTAGTTTGACTTTCTTGAGTCTGTCACACACCAGGAATTTCTTTCTTTCTTTCTTCCCTCCTCCCATTTCTTTCTGTAACAACATGCAACAGATTGGTATGTCAAGTCTTAGTTAAAGGTAGATCACCAGATTTGCTTGCGAATGTAAACAGGAACTGCTGTAGCATTGTGAGTAATTTGAGAGTTAAATAATGGAGATGGGACGAGAGTAAACGCACTCTCTTCCCCTCCTTCCTGCTTTTGAATGCTAGAAGTACTGATCAAATCCAGTGAGGATTTTCCAAAAAAAAAAAAAAAAAAAAAAAAAAAGCACTTGTTTCACGATGGTTTTAAGGAATGGTGGCCCCAACATGACTGTCTATTAAATGTTCGTTTATTAGTCTCGTTGTTGTATTTATTTAATTTTGAAATAATGTCAAGTTTTGAACTCCATTGAATTAATGATAACTGCTAACGTATAGCAGCAAATCAGTAAGTTAAAGTAAAATAATTAAGTTGAAGCTCACACTAAAAATATTATTAAATGATCAGTATGTGCGTGTTTACAAATATGCAGTGTTATTTGCCGAATCGTTCCATTCTTTCCTCATCACAAACTATCACTTATAACTCTCCTCCCCCCCCCCCAAAAAAAAAGTGTCTAAGGGATAGTAAATACCTCCGTGAATCGTAAAAAAGGGAATATTGTTTGGAATATTCTGAAAAACAAGTTTCATATAAATCGCTCCCGATGTGGCATTAAACAAAAACTAAGCCTTACAGTAATGGAGCATTCCCTTGTCAACCTATAGGCTTAAGATGAATGGAGTATTTATTTATTATTCTTATTTAAAAAGTGCAACAAATTTGGGATGATGATAATATTCAATGCAGAATTCAAATTAAGCCTAAAACTAATATGAGATTAGAAAACAGTGTAGAGGTGAATTACATGAACAAAAATATTATCAAAAGGTAGGACTAAAAGTAAAAAGAAAATAAGAAGGCAATGAATTTAGATATTATGAATTTTAACAAAATATATGAGCTGAGGAACTAAAAACATGTACTAAGCCTGATCAGCCAGCAGTATAAATAACAATGTGATGTCTATTTCGGCGAATTCTTCATCAGGTAAAGACAGAAAAAAGTAGTTATGAGTTTGTCGCATTATTCACCAAATGATATTAGTTGGCGTAAGATTAGTTCAAGACTAAGGGAGAATAGTTTATATTATTTGATTTGGATGGCTTTAGATTGTGTAATTCGAGCTATAAAAAGGAGTGAGAACGTAGATGAAACGATTGTTATCGCTAGAACGATTGATTCGAGATGCAGCGTAAATCGTGTGGCAAGAAATTGATGGAGATGTTGGAGACTGTTAGATCAAAGCGTGAGAACTAGGATATTCAGTGTGCAGAAAAGAAGCGCATTGATAATGAATGAAATGGTAGCTCCAATGTGTAGGAAGAAAGGGTTTGATTAGGTGGACGTGCGGGATGAGTTTGATGGGAGAAAAGAATTACATGCCGAAGACGGGCTGTATTTAAATAAGTGCAGTGGCGGCAGGCGAAAATTTTAAGTGGGGGTGCTGCATATATAAAAAAAACAAAAAAAAAAACCTCTTTTTTCCTAATCAGCAACGAATTTATTAATAAATAAATTTACATACTAAAAATTGCCTTTTTAAAAATATTTCATCCTCACGACGAACGAACACCAATAATAAAAGTTTCCTATCAATTGCAATAACAAAGGCAGTAAGATACACTGTCCAAGCGGCACTGTATCTAATGACATAATGTGCAACGACAGCAAACGAATATTGGCGTTAGATCGTATTGTATTTGTTTCGTGTAACGATAATTGAAAAAATATTATTCTTTTCATATTTTCAACAGTGACACTCATCATAATTCAGCCTTGTATCTATAATAAATAAATAATTATATATTATTTTAACAAAATAAAATAACATTTACAAAAATATTTCACCACACACACACGCACCAATAATAAACGTTTCATATCTCACAGAAATAAGGCGCGTAAGCATACTAAAAATACACTGCCGTTTGAGTAGTTACAGTTGGGAATGACGTAACGTGCAATGACAAGAGCAAACGAATATCGGCGTTAGATCGCAGCGCATTTGTTTCGTAATCTAAAACGTTAATCGAACAATTCCAATTATTAACTATTCAATCAATGTCAAAACATAAGCTGTAACCTTTATCATGTTATACTGCATTTATATAATGTTGTAAGCATTGTTATTATTTATAAACACAAACAAAATTTAATTTTTTCATTTTTCCTTGGGGTGCTGCAGTGTCGCAGTGCTTATGTAGGGCCGCCACTGCGTATGTGTTTATAAAAGTTATTGTTTAATGGGAATGATATATCAGATCAGATAAATAGGAGTTATTAGGACAGAAGGAAATGAGGATGGTTGTTGGAAATAATAATCAACGGGGAATGAGGGGAAATTGATTAGAAACGATGAAAAATCTAATAGTATCTTCCTTCTTCACATTCCAACCTCAACAAATAGGAATAATGGAAACATGGATGAATGATAATACCTCGTTTGGAATCAAAGTTGATGAGTATATTTTAGAGAAGACAGAAATGGATGAATAGGGAAATTAAGCAAGAATTACAGAAGAGAAGATTATGTAGAAAATATAAGCTTGGAGGAAGCGAATAATTACATGAAATCTATAAATTGCTGGCTAGAAGACGGACAAGTATAATAAAAAAAGCAGAAGTTAGAGTATGAAAGGATACTAGCGAAACCAGCTAGGAAGAATCCGAGAGAGTATTTCTGTTATGGGGCTAGCAAGAGTAAGGATGATTATGGGACAGTAATGCTACTGAATCAAGATGGTGTAAGAGTGACTAAGGAAGAAGTTATAGTGGAAATATTCAGCGAGTTTTTAAAAGGAAACAAGAAGTCGAGAAATTAATACCACAGCCCCGTTCAAAAACGCAGCTATGGTCATTCGATCGCTTGGATTTCTAGAAGAGAAGGAAGTACTAAAACAGTTCAGAGGAGGATAACAAAGTCAGTTTCGGGTTTTGGAATGTAATTTGTAGGGTATGGTAGATATGCGGAAGAGAGATGATATGATTGAGATATAAATTATTAAGAGGAGCTTACGAGATAGCAGAGTCATACTTAAACTTTTTTCCCGAGGTGCTAGAATGTTCCGGGATCCCCGCTCGTTGTTTGGGATCCTTAAATTGGCCCTAAATTTTCAGGGGCTCCCAGCTAGAGCCTCGTGCGCTTGTGCATAAGTACGACCCTGCCAGATAGATACCCAGCATATTTTTCAGTGGGGTGAAGGAGCGGAGGGAATGGAGATGAGAGATCATTATTGTGGCGCATAAGAGAGTGACACATAACTTTTGCATGGGTGGAGGTTGGTGAGTGGATTGCTTTGCCAAATGAGGTGGTTAAATGAAGAATGATAATTGTCTCTGTTAGACTGCATCTTACTATGGATTAATAATTAATCAATAAAATTAGTGTGATCTTTGGCATTGCATTTCATTGACTAATTTCTCACATTTGGGAGTGTATGATTCTATTCGTAACAGTCGTTAAGGTTGGCATTAGTAATTCGAAATCTATTTAATTGTATTCATAGTTGAAAATATGGATTCACACAAATAAGTGGAATCAAAACAGGGTTTAATATTATAAGCTCCTCTTTTTAAGAAATCATAATTTTTGCAAGCAACTAGATTCCAAAAGTTTTCCTCCGTAGCATGGGATTTCAGTATAATGTTGTTTCGAAGTTCAAAAATCTCCTCTTCAATTTCTTGTGTTCCTGCTTCAACGAGTGCCGCTGTCGATTCAGTCATTTCGGTAATCTCTATTTGTGAACTAAAAGGATTCACAGAAAAGGAAGCCATGGGTTCAATAATGGTAAATTGCTGAAATGTAATTTCATATTGTTCCAGAAGCTTTTCAAGATTGATGATAAATGTTGATAGGTTAAAATTACTTTCACCAGCCACTTTTTTTTCATCCATCCTGGAAAATCTACGAGAACGTTTTTTTCAAATTAGACATCCAAAATAGTATTTTAGCTTTAAATTCTTTCACAGAGCTAATCATTTCAGACAAATATTTACTTTTTCCCCGGAGTTTAAGATTTAAACTGTTTAGTTTTGAACATATATATATCAGTCAGAAAAGCCAAGTCCATCAGCCAATTATAGTCATATAATTGTTTGAATGTTTGATCGTTTGAATTGAAAAAAAAAATTTAATCTCTTCCAAGGCCAAAAAATCGTCTGAGAGCTTTGCCTTTAGTCAACCGTCTTATATCGTAAGATAAGGGCAGATTCAAGTGATTCGTCTTTTTCTATTAGAGCTTTAAGCATTCGGTGTGAAAAGGATTTGCTGGAATGATGGATATTTATGTTATAAATATTTTCACTCCCTTTTTCACTCTTGCATTGCCAATAGTTTGAATAGTGCTTCTTTTACACTAAAGTCACTGAATACCATCCTTGTCATAACTGCCAATTGAGCTGTATCTGATATATCTGTCGACTCATCTAATTGTACCATTCACATCTTTCCATATCATTTTTAGTTGACTTTGCATGTCAGTTGAAATCACTTGAATTCTCTTCGTAGTTGTGTCATTGGATAATTGCAAATATTGTATTGTCGAAATAATCTGCCACTTAGAAAATCCTTCAAACATCGAATCAGCACAAGTTAGAAACGCTTCCTTAATTAATTCACTGTCAACAAAAGACTTTTTACTTTTTGCCAAAGTGAGAAAATTTAAAGGAAGCAATAGTAACATTTTAATTCTTATCTACCTGTCTAATGAAAATTGATTACAGGGTAGATAATATTGATTTGAGTTGTCCAATTTTTCTTTTTCTAAACTCAGATTTAGGTGGATGACTAATGTCAAAAGAGTTATGATTGTACTTGAAATGATGTTCAGGGTAGTGTTTCTTCATCGCTGATACAATACCATCGCACAATAAGCAAAAATACTTCTCTATACTCTGGATAAAACAATAGTCTTCTTCCCAATCGTTTGAATTTATAGGTTCATTGTTTTTTATTTGGATTACTCATTTTGGAGCAAAAGTTTTAAACATGAAAAAACAATGTATGGTCAAAGTGTGCTGACAACACCAGCGAAATGGTAACACATCCCAAAAGTGCACGATTGCCACTGGTAACACTCACACTCGAAAATAGAAGAATTACAAAAATGTACGTAATATACCATAAATGTTAAAATTTTATACAACTTCAGTAAATATTATTACTAGGAGAAGACTTATATTTTCCAGTTTTAATTTTGGTTTTTCCTTATTTAATAATTGACAGTGGACACATGCAAATAGCTCTGAGAGGGCATAGCGTTGAGAACCGCTGATCTACACCAATGACATCTACTGTTCACCACCACCACTAGTATATTTTGTTTATAAATGGCATGTGTTCTCTAGGCTGATTTGTCTGTATGCAGGATGAAAAACCCAAGTTTCCAGGAGAGAAAAAAACCTGCTAACTCTGTATAACATGCAAATAGCTCTGTGAGCATAGCGTTGGGAACCGCTGACCTATATCTACTGTCCACCACCACCACTAGTATATTTTGTTTATAAATGGCATGTGTTCTCTAGGCTGATTTGTCTGTAGTTGCTTGCTTCAGTTGAAAAAAAAAAAACCATATAAAGATTCCTCTCATCAGAACGAGAATCAAACTTAGGCCTTTTCCAATCGACGGGTGCAATGTACCATCGTTCTTCTAATTGTGCTACTTAGGCGCTTAGTATTGTCCAAACTAGACTCTAAAACAGTCTCCAGTTGTCCTGAAGGTGTGCGTGCACCAGAACTGGTCCTGTTTATCTTCTATTTCTCCACTGGTATTTGCCTCAACTTGGAATTGGCCTATGTTCAGTCCATTCTCAAGAAGGCAACAAATCACCACTACCAAATTATTTCCTAATCTCTCTCACACATCAATCCTCTCTAAGTAATGAAAAAATCATCAATGCCTAACTCTTATGCTTCCTTGAAGGCACTCAGCTAATAGTTTGGTGAACTTCTTAGAGTGGTTGCACTCGATACCTCCAAAGCTTTTAACTGGGTATGATACAAGGGTCCATTAAGCAAGCTCTCATCATTTGGTTTGTCCATGAATTTCTGACGTTGAGCTGCCTGCTTACTCGGTGGGTGCACACAGCATGTGATGGTGGATGCTTCTTTATCATCTAGCTGTACCATAATGCTGGGATTCCACAGGGTTTGGTTCTCTCATTTACCCTCTTTCTTCTGTTTTTCAATGACTTACTCCAGTTAACTCCCAACCCAATAGATAGTTGTGCTGATGACACCACATTGTACTCCTCTCTTTCATTTTACAAACACTGCACTGCACTACATAAATCACACCTCAATTCTGATCTCCAAGCCATTCTTCAGTAGGGCTCAGATAACTTTGTCAATTTCAATGCCATCCAAACAGTTTTGCCTTATTCTCACAAAAAAGAATCATTTTATTCCAGTGTTAACTTTGACACTTGTAAATCTCAAAACAGGATGAGATTTTTTTATTTATTTATTTTTTTTTTCATAACTGACACCACACCTCTTCTGGCCTAAACACATTACAACCATTGCCTTTTCAGCTTTCAATAAAAGTAGTATTCCTCTTCACTGAAGGCATTATTTGAACTCTTATCCTTATGCAAATCATTGGTGAACTTAAAATGGTTGCACTCAATACCAAGTATTAACCTTATACAAATCATAGATCCATCCAACTCTCAAGTATTGCTATCACATTTGGGGTGGCTCCCCTAACAGACCCCCTAAAGATACTTGAATACAGAAAAAGGGCATAAGTACTGTATTTTGGTTGAGATTTAGAAGCAGTGGAGATAGTGCTTCAGAACTGGGTGAATGCCAATTTGTGGCATTCACTTAGCTAGTGTGTTGGAGGGTGAAGAGAATGTGAAAGTATACAGATGGATTTAACCTTGGACAATGTAACAGAGTTAGATGATTCATCTGATGGCCATGATTGTGAGTGCAAATGTCAATTGAAAGTAGGACGTGTAGAGAGAGAGAAAGAGAAATAGAACTGCTTGGGAAAGGAGATAGAAAGAATGAAGGTGGAGATGAGGAGAGTGATAAAGAGATTGAGGCTGGAGAGGTTGGCTAGTGTGAGAAAAACAAGAGTAGGTGTGAGAGAAAGGCATGAAAGAGAGAGTGTGTTGGTGAAAGAAGGATGAATGAACCTGTTTGGTGTATCATGTATATTTGATACACCAAACAGGTTCATTGGTGTATATTTGATGATTCAGGATGAACAGAGTAGAGTGCTAGAGGAGTGATTTGCCAGGTGGAACAATAGAGAGTGAAGAGGGGTAAAAATGTAGATCAGATAATCATAATGATTAATACAAATTACCTGAAAAGTAGCATGAATTTTGTAGAGCAAGATTTGAGGTTGATGTTATGGATAGCACAGCAGAAATGTGTCCAAGGAAAGATAGTGAGCATTTTACTTCAGTATTATAATGCAGAATGGAAGAGAACAGCAGTTATAAAAAAAAAAAATTAGATAATAGCAAGAATGTGTAGGGAGAGAGGTCTAGAATATGCAAATGTGTGTAGTACATTTGAGGATAGAAGAGAGCTGTATGCAAGATATGGATTACATTTAAATACAGAAGGACACAGACATTCAGTGAGAGACTTATTTTCTGGACAAGTGAATGTGTCAGGGTAGGAAACTAGAATTGCAAGGGTGAAATGTAGGGATAGTGACTTGAGAATTGAGAGGGTGTGCACTATATTGTTCAGCCAGGTTGTAGTATGAGGGGAGTAATAATGGCCATAAGAATATTAGCAAAGTGCTGGCTTTATGTATACTGTATTTCTGTATATTCCTAATGCTAGGAGCATTAGGAATATAGGGAATGAGTTTGTAGCATTTATTGACTCACTCTCTTCAAAGATTCTAGGTATCAATGAAAAGGATAACAGGGATAGAAACTCAGAAGGATATTCTAACAGAAATCTCATACTTGCTCACAACTGTGAGCAAGTATGACATCTCTCTCTCTCTCTCTCTGAAAACTCCCGAAGGAGTTTTTTTCACTATGTGGAGAGTAGATGGAAGATGATTGGGAACAGGTCACCTTGCTGGATGGAGATGCCATAGCTGAGCTATTTAATGATCACTTTATTAGAGTGTTGGATCCTTGTACAGCTAGTTATTCGTAGAAGGATAAGGAGTAGTGAAGTATTAGAAGTGAATGAAGAGGATGTATTCTGAATATTGAGTATGCTAAATGTCGATAATGATGGTGGACTAGATTCAATTCCATGTGCTGTGGAACTGACCATGCCTTTGACTTGGGTGTTTAATGCAAGTTTTGCAATGGGATAGGTTCCTGGAAAATGGAAGAATGGTGAAATAGTAACATTACGTAAAGTTAGTAGTAGAATAGAGGTATCAAACTATAGGCATGTTTATGTTTCTTCGGTAGTTAAGATTTTATAGAAATTGGTAAGACCTCACATGTAGAATTGGTCAAACAAGAGCAATATTATTTATTAAGGCCACCATGGATATGTTAAGGTACATGCTTGTTTTAGTAATGAGTTTTATCACTCTAATGGAGATCAAGAAAATAATAAAATAAGACTGATTAATGGCTCATCTATTACCAACTCATTCCACTTACTCTCAGATGGATATTTGGTTTCTACAGTATGCATCTTAAAGATGCCATACAACATACCTTCACAGTTCAGTTCACAGGAGTTTTCCCCCCCTTATCCTTCATCCTTGCTACTGATTTATTGTGGAACAATCCTGCCTCCCTATAGTGTGTTTCCCAAGGAATACAATATACAAATCTTCAATTCACATGTAAAGTTTCTCTTTTCCCAACCTACTACCCATACTATAAGTCTGATTAACCAACCCTTGTGTATGGGTTCATCATTAAAAAACATTGTCTCTACTTTACAGCATGTGCTGGAAACATACATTAACATCAATCATTGAACAGGTGACATTGTAAAATAATATACCACTCTGACTGCTTGCTGCAGTCAGAGATAATTAATAATGAGAATAATAACAATCCATAGTTATCTATTAGATTTAAGTTTGTGCAGTGTAAAAGCTCTTCAGCACTCTCTTCGAACAATTAGTGCAATTTAAAATAACACCATTATTAAAGCAGGTCTACGACAAGTGCTACACCAGATTTTTCAGGCTTATTATGGATGATGAAAGACTGGTGCTCCCACAGTTGTCTTTCAACAGGATGTC